>NC_060075.1:107762009-108077911 GCF_922984935.1 Meles meles
TCCCATTCTCATCACTCAGGTTGGTCCTAGCTCAGTTTTACTTTGTCAAAGGTCTGTACTACCTACCTTACCTAAAAATTACCCACATGCCCAGAGTGTTCAGTCACTACTTTATTTGCTTTGTAGCATTTAAGTATTTTAAATTCTTTATTCCATAGATTTGTTGTCTACCTTCTTTCACCACCATGTAAATGCGATCAGAGACCCAGTCTGTCTGTCAGAGCTGTAGCTCTAATACTTAACCTGTAGGCATTACGGTTGGTGTTAGGCATAGAGTAATAAGCACTTATTGATATTTTTAATCAACTGACCTATGCCATAAATTTATATAACACAGTTTTCTCCCTTATCTTTTGATATATTCCATGAAAAGCGACTCTTCTGTATTATAACATTGCTACAGAGAAACCAAAGTAATTTTTTCCCAACTGAGATCACCTTACAATCACTTTTCTGTTTTTACTAGTCCTATAAATTTAGAAGTCCTATAAGTACCCGTATCTAAACACATCCAAAAGGACATTTACCATTTTTTGCTACCCACTTGCAGCCTGTTTCCTGCAGAGAAAGTGGTCTTCCAAAATCTGTTCTTTTCTTCGGTGGTAGCTGCCCACTACACTACATTCCCATTATCACTGTAGCTGGGTGTGATCACATGACCAAGTTCTCACCAATGGAACATGAATATAAGTGATAAGTGCCGTTTCTAGGTCTGGCTCATAACACCCTCCCTCCTTTTTTCTAGTTTCTGGCTGACAAGAGGTAGTATACCTTGGAAGGCATATGAAGACGGCAGATCTTCCAACCTGGATCCCTGAATGACTGTATGAAGTCAGCACCCCCTGACCTAATGATAATGAGATGGTTAAGGACTCTTAATTGTCTACTGAGGTAAGCAAAACCACTCCTGATCTGTAAGTGAGAACTACATATAAATTTCGTATTCTTTATGCCACTGAATTTTGAGGTTTTGTTTGTTGTAAAAGCTTAGCTTACCCTAACAAACTATTTAGCCAGCTGCTTAAGCAGAAATCTTAGTAGGGGTACAAGCTGGGATGTGTTTAACAATACGTTTTCAACCATCAAGTTCTACCAATTTTATATCTTATGATATAATTCATCTTTCTAACATCTATGCCCATTCCCTAATTCTAACCATAATCATCCTGCCTAGGTTTACTGAAACAGCTTTCTAACTGACTGCCCTTGTTTCCATACTTACAAAGTCAATCCACTTTTCAAAATAAAGTCAAAGTGATAGCATAAAATGTCAATATCTTATACCTTTAATACACGCTGCTGCCTCCTAGAGAATATGCACACAAGGCCCATAAAAATCTTTATTACTTGGTTCTTGCTCCAACCACAATGAACCATCAGTTCCCTTAGAAGGTTGAGCAAATGTTCATTTTCTACAGCTAGGAGAAAAAGCCAGGGAGAGAGCGGAGCTGGCAGGAAAACTTTCAAGAAGATAGTGGCGGTATAATTATGTTTTAAATGTTTGAGGTAGGCATTTTTTAAATAAACATTTTATTTTTTTAAAGATTTTATTTATTTATTTGAGAGAGAGAGATCACAAGTAGGCAGAGAAGCAGGCAGGGGCAGGGGGAAGCAGGCTCCCCGCTGAGTAGAGAGCCCGATGTGGGGCTCGATCCCAGAACCCTGGGATCACAACCTGAGCCGAAGGCAGCGGCTTAAACCCCTGAGCCACTAGGCACCCCTTAAATATTTTAAATAAGGTTTATAATAAACTTTTAGAAGTTAACATTGGCAAAAGACAATGAAAATGATAGTTTTATTAGTCAAGAAAAAAAAACATGATTTATTCAAGAATTTTGCAAAACAGGTGTCCTGCCTCACTTTCCACCTTAGTGTTAAATGAGATGGAAGCAAACACTGAGATAGTACACAGACTTTAATCATAAAAGCAAATTCCAAAGTAGATGGAGTTAGCAAATAAAGCCAATTTCAAATCACCTAATTCACTAATTTAAGTGATTAACAAACAAGTACTAAAATATTCTATGTTATGATCATGAAACTGTTTTTACAAACATAATGATGAAAATAAAAGTAACTGAAACTATGTTCTGAAACTAGGTTGTTTGGGGCACCTGGGTGGCTCAGTCATTAAGCATCTGCCTTAGGCTCAGGTCATGATCCCAGAATCCTGGGATAGAGTCGCACATCGGGCTCTCTGCTCAGTGGGAAGCCTGCTTCTCCTTTTCCCACTCCTCCCGCCTGTATTCCCTTTCTCTCTGTCTCTCTCTTTCTGGGTCAAATAAAGAAACAAAATCTTTGAAAAATAAAAAACCAGTAAGTTTAAATCTCAAGAAAACTAAAGTACTGTTGTAATATGAAAACAGATTATCCAAAATTAGACAAATAAGTGAAAACCCCAAAGCCCCAAAAACAAACCTGTTTTTGGTTACTAAGTTTAGCTACACATTATCAACATCCTCAAGATGGTCTTACTTAGATCACAAACATGCAACTGATGTGACACCTTATATATGATGCTTTTATTTTTCTTTCATGGATTTTTAAAAAATTATATTCTTGATATCTCTACCCAGTATTTCCATAAAAAACGAATTTATAACTATGAAAAAAGAAACAGGAATGAGAAACAAAGAGGTTCTTAGATGGTACAGAATAAATACACTTTAAAGAAGACAACCTGAGTTCCTGGGTGGCTCAGTTGGTTGAGGGTCTGACTCTTGGTTTTGACTCAGGTTATGATCTCAGGGTCCTGGGACTGAGCCCTGCATTACGCTCCCCAATCACTGGGGAGTCTGCTTGAGATTCTCTCTTTCCCTCTCCCCTTCCCCTTGCTTGCGCACTCTAAAATAAGTCTTTTAAAAGAAAGAAAGCCTAGGCGCCTGGGTGGCTCAGTGGGTTAGACCTCCGCCTTTGGCTCAGGTCATGATCTCAGGGTCCTGGAATAGAGTTCCACATCGGGCTCTCTGCTTAGTGGGGTGCCTGCTCCCCGCCCCCACACCCTGCCTCTCTAGCCAACTTGTGCTCTCTCTCTGTCAAATAAGTAAATAAAATCTTTAAAAAAAAAAAGCCAAAAAATGGAAAATAAACCACCCCATTTACTCCCATAATTAAGTTAAACTCCCAAGCAATAAATTCCATAAACTGGCAAAACAGACACACATGCAATCCCTCTGGCATTAAATTTAAAAAACCAAACAGTAATTCCAATAAGCTATTATTCTTAGTAAAAACTAAACTTTGTAAGGATCCAGAAATAATGGTCTCAACAGTAAATATTCTGAATTTCAATTTTTACTGAATATCTTCACAGTTTTTGAGAAGAAAGCAGGTACTATCTCTTTTCTGCTAGGTTGAAAAAACCCCAACACTCTAAAAACAACAAGAAGAATACTCCCTTTGTTTTGTTTTTTCAAAACTTCTACCTTAATATGGTCAACAAAGTATGAAAATGTATTTTCACAAGCCTGATGACTTGTATATAATAAAACTTCCATGTGAAATCTCAGGTTATTTAAAACATCTGATGCTATCAAAATACGTCTCAATTACATCTTTCTCATTTGGTATTTAAGGAGCTTTACGGGAGATTCAGAAATGGAAATATCATACAACTTGCTGGAAAACTAAATGAGTATCCTTCAATGGGCAAAAATAAAATATATTATTTGAAGGCCAAGAAAATAGAGACAATAAAATTCAGCGACTGTTTGTTTTGACAAATGTAAAAACCTGCCATCAGCCTAATGGTACCTCCAAAGCAGACTCTAGATGCCCCAAGAATTCAGCACTTAGAAGATACTTTAAGAAGTGGGAAATCTAAAAAGAACATACTTTTAAGAAATCAAGGTTAGATGCAGAATCTTACTGAAGCAGCACTCCAGTATAATGAAAATAAAGTCTTTCTGTCAAAAGATTTGAGTTTGATTCTTAGCTCTACCACTAATTAGGTAATCTTGAAATATACTGAAATTATGTAAATTTCAGTTCCATTATATTTAAAATGTACATAATGGAGCGCCTGGGTGGCTCAGTGGGTTAAAGCCTCTGCCTTCAGTTCAGGTCATGATCCCAGGTTCCTGGGATCCAGTCCCGCATCTCAGCAGGGAGCCTACTTCCTCCTCTCTCTCTCTGCCTGCCTCTCTGCCTACTTGTGACTTCTGTCTGTCAAATAAATAAATCTTAAAAAATAATAAAATAAAATAAAAAATAAAATGTACATAAGAATGATATCTATACCACCTGTTTCAGAAAAACTGCTGCTTTTGCTTAAAATAATTCTTGTGAAAGGGGACTATATATACTAAACTACCATGCACAAATGCTACTTAAGTTTGTTCCTTTTTTATAAACAACAAATATTTATGCAACTCTGAGCTCGGTACTGTACTAAGCACCAAGAGATGGCTGGCCGAAAGAGTCAACCACCAACATGGTTGGAGCTGTTTAAAGCCTTAATTAAGAATCTGGCGGTAATAGAAATTATAATAATACACTTTAAGTACTATGTAAATTAATGAAAGATGTATTCTGGACACATAAAGGAAGACGTGCCCAACGCTGACTACAGGAATCAGGGTAAATTTTTCAGGAGTGGTAGTGACCAAACTGGAGCAAAAAACCAAATTTGTCAGATTGAGATCATGCAGAGTCTAACTGCATATAAAAGTTAACAACTTATGCAGATTCAGAGAGGCATATAACTTGTTTAGGGAACTACAAATAACTCAAGGGTTGCTTGCCGGTGCGGGGGAGGGGTTGGGGAGCAGCAGGCAGGGGACAGTAGTAAGAAGGACATAAGAAAATAATGTTAGGGAAAAAGACCAGAAGCACAAAAACCAATATAATTCTATATATTCTATTTGGTCTACAGGAGACATATCTATATGTGAGAGTGACCGGGTATCTTGAACTAAAATAGAAAATAAAGGAAAAGGAGCAGACGTTTTTCTGGGGAATGTGAAGACAGGCTTTGTAACAAGATGTTTAACTTACAGTACCTACATCACCTGGGTGGAGCTGTCCAGTAAACACATAGGTTTAGAGATCAAAAGAAAGATGAAGTCTTGAAGTTGAGATTCGTAAATCTTCAGCATTAAGGGAATGGATCAGATTTCCCCTACATGAAGAGGGGGCACACCATACCCTAGAGAATTAAATTGCCTTTCCCATTTTATATGCTCAAAAATGTAAGCTACTCCATTAGGGCCAAAGGAAGTACAATTTAATCTTGATCTTGTGATTAGGTCAGCAATCTAAATGAGATTTCTATTCCTAAAGCTTGTTTAGTCACATTAGTCACATTATTTACTATTATTAATATGTTATTAATGATCTTATTACTATGGTTCTAATAACTGGGCCAGAAGATCCTCTGAATTATCTACAGTCCCCAAAGCTCCCTGCACTAATTGATATTAGGAGGGCCCGCCAGATCAGAATGGCCTTCTCTTGGATCAGAACTGATCAAGCAATTACTGTGAATGTGTTTTAAACTTTAGGGTAAAAACATAAACATTTAAAATATGGTCCCTGTCTTTAAATCAACTAGAATTCTAGCTTGAGTGTAAAGACAAGAACACAAGTAATAAGTCCTGGATATAATTTCATCTAGTCCTTGGATAAGCTGCAAGAGGTAATACTTTCTCCCTCTTCCCCTGATACCTATATATAGCCTTCCTATATATAGGAAAAGTTTAGTTTTGCTTTTAATGGCAATTTTATGAAAAGCCACTAGGTGGTGATATTGCCTTAAAAATGTTCAAGAAACTTGTTTTGATCACAGTAACTTGTAGAACTGTAAGAGATGTTTTCTAATACCCTTTAAATAAAGATTTCAGAGATTTTAAATCCTTCATCTTATAGTTGAGAATGATAAGACAGACATTAACTGACTTGCCAAAGATTCCACAACTGTTTAAATAAAGGGCAATGACAGGACTAGAGCCAAAGTCTCCCTGATTGAGCTCTAAGGGTGTTATGTTCCTTTCATTAAAAATGTGCTAAGTTCTAATTTATTTTCTAGAAAATGAAATTATCTTCAGTTTATGTGGAAAGCACGTATTTACTCATATGGGATGGTCACATAAAGAGAAAAAGATCCTGTAATTTGGAAGAGCACTGGAGCAATGACTTGGTAAAATAAAAACTCAGAAATGGGTTATATATTCCTGTGGCTAAAAGTTTCAGGAAAAGTTGATTTTAAAATAGCTACTGAAAAAAAATGAACAGGTATAAAGAAATGGGCAAAAACCTCTGGTCCCCAGTTCTGTATTTTCCAAGACCAGATGGGACAGTGTATAAATACTGATACACAAAATAAGAAAATGATTATTGAAGTTTAGAAAAATCATTTCCCCCCTAATTTCAACCCAGTGGTTCTCTTTTCTTCCACTTAGCACACATGACAGAAGAGATCCACATCGGTCGCACCACCCCCGATCCTCAACTCCTAAGTATGAACTATCACACTTCATCTAGTTCTCAAATTCAAAAAAGGTATCTGAAACCAAATAAGTGAGAATGTAGTTAAGCTATTACAGTAGGTAGCTGAAATGTGTTCTCTTTGGGAACAAAAAACACTGCAATAATTTCTTGAACACTTCAGTTACTCTACCTGTAATAGCTAATTACATAGAAAATACTTGAAAGTGACTTAACATTTGTACGGGTGTTATTACGATAAAGGCTTACCCTTCTTCCTGCTTATAATGACAAAAAAATATGAATGAAAAGTCATTTGTCATGTTTATTTCAATAAATATCTAGAAAAGTTGGGACAATATTAAATCTGCTAAAGGCAGTACGGTAAAAATTGGTATGTTATTAAGATTTACTAGAACAATGCATGTATTTTTAAAGTCATTCCTTTAAAATTAAGCCTACTTCTCCGATTTTAAAGAATTTTTCAAATCAAAAATCAAAAAGAAAAGTTGTAAGGGAATACATAAGCCCCTAAAAGACAGGATATTTGCTTACAAAACAAAATAATATACCAAGTTTTTAGCTTACGAATTTGGGTAAGCAGGAAAATTTAGTATATGTTACCTGAAGATGCAAATTTTATATTTTCTACTTTAGTAAGCTCAAAATTCCTGTATCAGTTCAGTAGAGCAATGGGGATCATGGCTCAATGAACATTTCACACCCTTGGCACTCCACTGAAACTCAACATTCCATTTTTAAAAAGGTAAAGTAAACAGGGAAATGGGAGTCTAATACGTAAAATTTGACTTTACAGTCAGTTATCCTGGAATGTATCTATTCTAATGTGAATAAATATCAGCAAAAAAGGAATCTATAAGATGAAAACAGTAATTTTGCTCTTCTCCATCTCCACTGAAACCTAACGTGAAAATAAGAAGGGATTTACATTCAAGATTGACAAACACATACACCTGTATTAAGGATGATCTAAATTACAGTGAAATATCAACCACCTACGCAGATAGAATCCTTAATTAAGCAAAATTCCCCCCACCCCAAAGAACAGTCATTGAAATTTGGTTATCCAAATACACAAATACACATCAAGAGAGTTTTCAATTAAGTGCATATTTGGCCAGTCTGTTTTTTCCTTCAATTTCTACCAAGAGGTATTATTTATAAGATGGAAAACAAAACAAAAAACAACCTGATAGCTGGAAACTTGAAATTATACACTCTTGATTCTGCCAACAAATATTTTCTGATCTTTAAAGTCACTCAACCATTTCTAGGTCTCAGTTGTCTCAAATACAAAATGAGGGTTACAGCTTTTGTGCTTTAAAACAGTTTTTTTTTTTTTTTTTAATTAACATATAATGTATTATCTGTTTCAGGGGGACAGGTCTGTGATTCCTCAGTCTTACACAATTCACAGCGCTTACGATAGCACATACCCTCCCCAATGTCCATCACCAAGCCACCTAAACAGTGTTAAACTTAAAAAACAAAACAAAACAAAACAAAAAACAACCACAATGGTTTCTTTAAAAAAAGGCATTAATTAAAAGTGTAGCAAGTAAAACAAATAAAAGTGGAAAACTCTGGCTAAAGGAAGTATAGGGGACTGGAACCCTGTTCAAAACAACTGTCTACACCACAGTTTTCTGAAGGGTTTAATGCATTCTAATGGATCTTAAACACACCATTTAAAAACCTCTCCACACTAAATAATGAAAATAATTTTCAGAATGACATGATGACATGGCCAGATTCAAAAATAAACCAATTTTCACTGTAAAAAATTAAAAAATGAATATTCTACCAACTAACCAGAAACTGGCCAACATTCAGTGAAAGTAAACACTTGTTTCTAAGAATTCCAATTAACTGATGCATCATTACATTAAATTATGGTTACACTGAAGAAATTACAGAATTGACAAACAGAAAGTACTTCAGAATATGTAAGTGAAAATAAAGAAACAGTACTGTTTGACAGGCAAGAAATGGGCCACACTAGAGATATATTAAAGCCAATTAAGTCTGCAATATATTTACATAAAATCCATTATATCACAGAAGTATTTTATTTTGAAATTCCATATCAGTTCTTTTGTTTTTTAAAGATTTTATTTTTTAACTAGTCTCTACACCCAATGTGGGGCTCGAACTTAAAACTCCAAGATCAAGAGTCGCATGCTCTGCGGACCGAGCCAGCCAGCTAACCCCATATTAGTTCTAATAAGACAAGTCATATTTCACCACCACCATGTCCAAAGGAGCCAAAGGAATATACATCCTAACTGCAGCCACAGAAGCTCCACAAAGAAAAGTTATGCAATGGAAATTCTTCACAATAGTTTGTTTAAATAAAAGGCTCTAATGAGATTAAAACAAATATAACTGTCGATAAAAGTATAGTTTTAAAAAAACAGAAGTCCAAAATAATAACTAAAAGTGTGTACGTTTAAACACGCAATATTAAAAAAAGCATATACTAACACAAAAATCATAAACATCTTAATATCTGAGTCTACATTAGAAATTTAAGTATGAGTTTTTTAAAAAGAAATTATATTTACCTCCAAATGCCAAAAAACAATTATTTGTAAATTGAAATAAATGCGTAAAATCTGCAATTAAAATAGTCAATCCAATATGGTACAAGATTATATTATTTCACATATTTAACAATGAAAAGTAAATTTCCCTTTTCTTAAAAAAATAAAGTATTAATAAGGTATTCTTAAAACTGGTCTCTATTGTCTTTAATAGTCACTTGAAAGTACTCTTACCTTTCTTCTGAGCTATACAATCGAGCAAGTCCAAAATCCGCAAGTTTTATTTGCCCTCTGGTAGAAGACAAAATGAACAAAAAGCATTAGTCTACTCTGAAATCATACACATTTGTATCCATTCATAGATATCTAATTATACACATTCATATTCTATTCCTAAAACTAATAAAAAATATATAAACTTTAACTTTGATCATACAGCAGTACCCTAAGTCCTAAAAGAAAAGGCAAATAGATAATCTCACAACAAAGTAAAAAAGTAGTACTTCTCCTTTGGTGACTTCTGCTACTACTATTCTATCTAGAACCACCACCACCATTTTTATTGTACTAGTATTAACAGTATTTTAGTACTACTTAGTTCCTATTTAGAAAAGTATGAGACAATGAAAATAAACGGAGATAATTTCTATTTAGTAATTCGATGTATTACTTGTTCAATTCAAATCAATAATGCATTAAGACTAAACCACATTATTTTAAATCTATGTTTAATTTTCCAGTTCTTAGAGGGACTAGGTACATAAAACCCTTTCACACACTAAAGTCGAACTAGGCATGCCTCACTTAAACTAACAAGTAACACCAACTACAACAGAATTACCAGAGCTCAGGTTATGTTGTCCGTAAATGTTTTTAACATACACTTTAAATATCCATTTATGCAGGGGCACCTGGGTGGCCCAGTCGAATTAAGTGTCCAACTCTTGATTTTGGCTCAGGACATGATCTCAGGGTCATGATATTGAGCCCCCTGTCAGGCTCTGAACTGGTGCAGAGACTGCTTAAGATTCTCTCTCATTCCCTCTGTCCCCCCACCCTCCACTTGCACTTTCTCTTTGGGGAAAAAAAAAAAAAAAAATCAACTTATGCATATGTGTGTGTATACACACTTCAGAAAAGCTCTTTTTAAAACTGTGATACTGGTATAAAAACAATTTCTAAATAAAAATTCTTAGATCTATTCTTAACCTAAAGCTGAAATCACATTATGAATTACTAGAATATCCATTCACATTATTTGGAAGAATATCTAATGAGAAATTCGATTAAGTATTATTTTATGTACATTAAAAACCATCATAGGAAATTAATTAAAGTATATTTAACACAAGTCCAGATATACCTCAAGCAGTAATACTGCTGCTCATGTTCAAACAGTCTGAGCAATAAAATAAATTTTAAGTTTTTTTAACAGAATCAAGGCATGTATTATACAATACTGATTTTAAACACATATCAAACTCACATCATACCTATTATTTAGAAGAATATTTGAACATTTAATATCTCTATGCAAAAAGTTCTTCTTATGACAATAATCCAGACCTTCCATGAGCTGTCTCATGAATGACTTTATGTGATTTTCATTAAAATGAACCAAGCCTGATTCCAGTAGTCCCATCAGATCATGGTCCATATATTCAAACACCAGATAAAATGCACCTAAGAAGAAGAATAATTAATTCATTAAAGTTTTTATTCTTATAACTTTTCTATAGGTTCAAAATTTTTAAAAATTAAATGCTGTGGAGAAAATTATTCCTTGAAAAGAAGTCCTACTTTGTCACTTCAATAACATTCATCTTTCTCTCTGAATTTAATATCAATAAATGCATCCCAAGGAAACATCTAACTCAGTTTTCTAGAAGAAAACTGTTAAAATGCCAAATCAACTCTACAGTGCATAGTTTCTGGGTAGTGATTAAAGTAAAATAAATTCTTAACTGTTTTATATATTGAACAAACTGTCTCTCAGCAGAAGTTGAATAAAATCAGTGTAGTTCATCAAAGAAAATTTTAAAAGTGTTAAAACAATTGTGTTTAATAAAAACAAAACAAAACAAAAATAAAAACCTCTGGGCCCAGCTGGGACTTTAGATGATTTCTATTAAGCCTTCAAAAAACATATAATTTCATTCTGTTTATACAGCTCCAGAGCATTTGAAAGCACACAAACTGCAACTTTATAAGACCAGCTTAATCTTGCTACCCAAACCTAAAATCACACATAGTACATACACAATCATGATTCAAAAATCCTAACTGAAGCTCATACAAATTGAAACCAAAGCTGTATCTAAAAATATTCTAATCAGACTAAGTTTAATTTATCAATTCAAGAATGGAAAAACTAACAAAATTCAACATATCTATCAAAGAAAAAAGCTATTTGTATGCCAAAAAAGTCATCTGAAGAAAGCTAACAATCAGTTCCTAATTAAAAACAAACATCTCACTCACAGTAAACTTAGAATGATTCTTAAAAGTTGGGGATTAAAAAGTGTACTTCTGATCAGCCCTGGGTGTTATATACAAGTGTTGAATCACTAAATTCCACACCTGAACTAACACTTGAGACACTTGTATGTTAACTAACTGTAATTTAAAAATTGTTTTTTAAGTTTATAATGGTACCTCTCTCAAATCAACAACCAAGTCTTATCGAACACTGAAATGCCAGTAAAACATAACAAAAACATTCATTACTAGTAACTGCTCTAAAAGTTTAGTAAGCAAAATTATTTAGTGAATAAAATTAAAGACAACATATAAACACTGAAATAGAAAAAAAATAATTATTGATAAAGATGACTATTTTTCTTGAAATCCAACAGAATAAAGAGAGTACCTGGGTTAGAGAAAATCATATATAAAAAGCAAAAAACTTCATATATGCAAGTAACAACTCATTAGAAAATAAAATTTAAATAACTCCACAAAAGGAAAAAAATTACTACAAAGGATTAGGAATAAACTTTAACAAGAACTATACAAATTCATTAAATACCAAACTGTAAAATTCTGTATTTTAAAACAATTTCAATAAGAAAATCAAGGATTTGCTTCTATTTTCTTTTGCTGAGAGGATACCTCACAAAATAATTCTAAAGTTCACCTTAAACAAGAACCAAAGTACCAGCTAAAATGTTTCTGAAAATTAACCTATCAGAGATTAATATGACCTGTAGGGACAAATATAAAAGTATAACACGATATACACCAGAAAACAAAGCTTAAATATACATCTAATAATTATGAAAGCAACCATCAGTGAAAATAAAGAGGCAAACTGGTAATGGGACGAATGTGTGACACGTTAGGAAGATGGGGAGTTATAACAAAGACAAAACAAAACCCCATTAAAAACCAAGAAATTTTACTAAATAAAAATTTAGAATCACGTACATAAGTAAACAAATGGAAGAGAGGGAAAGGTAAATGATAAACCAGAGAAACACATTTGCTACAAAATGGGTTAATATCCTTAATATAAGACAAAGCCTTAAAAATCAGTACAAAAGAAGATCAATCCCACAAGAGAAAATGAGAAATAAAATGAACTGTCAACATGCAAACGATATTTTTGTACAAAATACATGAAAACCTGTTTAATCCCACTATTAACCAAAATATACAAAGTAATATAATACTTTTAACTAAAGGGAAAAGATTTCAAAAAGAAAGATAATAAATACACAGTAGTAACAAATACTGTGAAGTAAACAGATAAGTTAGAGAGTGCTAGTAAATCAGAAGATTTATAAAATTAGGCAATGTACATGAAAGCTTTAAAAATTACATATCCTTTTACATAGCAAGTAGATTAATAGATATTTAGCATAATGAAATAAAGATTGCAAAGATTTAGTGACAAGCATGTTCACTAAAAGCAATGTAGAATTAAATATTTAAAAGCAAAATAATAAGCAAACAAAAAACAAAAAAACTGGTTATTATGGTATATATACACCATACCATGCACTTTGAAAATTATTGCAGAGGTATGATATTAATGTGGAAATGTATTATTGATGTTGAGTTAAAGTAAGTAGATTATAAAATAATAGGTACTTGATAGATCTATCTTTGATGGCATTAAGTTACAAAAAAGTATTTAAAGTCTACACAGTGCAACAAAGCCACACTGGCTACTGAATACTTCAAATGTGGTCAAACCAATGTTCTGGAAATGTGACGTATACACTAGATTTCAAAGACTTCCTACAGCAACAAAAAAAAAAATACAAAATACCTCAATAACTGTTGTATTGATTACACTGATCTATTAGATATACTGGATTAAGTAAAAATACTTGAATTAGCAAGTGATTTTTTTTAAATGAGGCTAAGAGATTATTTTAAAATAAAATGGAATGGCTTGCATTCTATTTCTATTAGAGCTGCATTGTATAAGAACTGAAACTGGAGAGCTAAAATCATCTCTCGATGCAGATAACATGATCTTTTGTTTCCCCAAAAAAGACACTATTTTAATTTCTTTAATTTAATTAAATTATTAAAAACAGTAACACAATTTAGAAAAATAGCAGAAAATATACAGTAGTCATTAACATAACTACCAATTAAAAGACAAAAGGGAAGACACCATTTCTAGTAAGAGATTTTTTTTAACTTAGAAATGTACCAAATCCTTCAAAGATGAATTCAGAAGACAGAAAACTTTACACACAAAAAATGCATAAATTCTTAGGAAGGCTCAACCTGATAAAGATGTCAAAATTTTTCCCCTAAATAATTTATAAATTAAGCACAAGCTCAATTTCTACTTATTTATTTAAGACTTTATCTATTTATTCAAAAAAAAAAAAAAAGGGAGAGAGGGAGAGAAAACTCAAGCAGGGAGAGGGGCAGAGAGAGAAAGGGAGAGCGAACGAATCTCAAGCTGACTCTGCACTGAGTGCAGAGCCACAAGCAGGGCTTGCTCAATCTCACGACCCCAAGATCATGACTTGAGCTGAAACCAAGAGACAGACACTTAACTAACAAAGCCCCCCCAGGAGCCCCCACAGCTCAATTTTTAAAAATACAGGGTTTTTTTTCCTAAAATTAAACACAAAGTCGATGTTATAACCACAGAGAAAAATAAATAAATAAGAATAGCAACAAAAACACCTAAAAGAGAAAAGGGGATCTAGGCATGAGGCTCCACCAGGTATTAAGGTCTAGAACTAAAAAGTGTAATATTGCTAAGTGAACATGAAATAAGACAAATCCAGAAATATGTCCAGCCATGTATAGAACTTTAATATAAAGATGGCATATCAAGTCAATGGGACAAAAGATGGACTTATTAACCAGCAATATTTGAGGAACTGAATAGGCAGTTCCTCAAACTGATCCGTTTCTCACAACATATACCAGCATTAAAAAAGCACATGAACCAGTGATAAATATTAAAAAATAAAGTCATGAAAACATTTTTAAAAAAACATGAATTTGGGGGCACCTGGGTGGCTCAGTGGGTTAGACCTCTGCCTTCAGCTCAGGTCATGATCTCAGGATCCTGGGATTGATTCCAACATTTGGGGGGGGGGGTTAGGGAGGGAGCCTGCTTCCCATCCCCACGCCTGCCTCTCTACCTACTTGTGATCTCTCAGTCAAATAAGTAAAATCTTTAAAAAAAAACAAAAAACACACATGAATTTCTTCATAGCCTCAGAGCGAGGAAAACTTTCCTAACTACGAATCAAATCAAGCAAAAATAAGAGGAAAACACTTCAATAATGTGACTAGGTAAAAACAAAAATCTAATGGGGCGCCTGGGTGGCTCAGTGGGTTAAAGCCTCTGCCTTCAGCTCAGGTCACAATCTCAGAGTCCTGAGATCCAGCCCTGTGTCAGGCTTTCTGCTCAGCGGGGAGCCTGCTTCCTCCTCTCTCTCTGCCTGCCTCTCTGCCTACTTACGATCTCTGTCTGTCAAATAAGTAAATAAAATCTTATAAAAAAAAATCTAATGCATGGCTAAAAACACTACAAATTTAGAAGAGTAAAGCAAACTGGCAAATATTCATTTGAAACTTATATTCCAGATAACTAAATAATATCCATCATAAAAGGTCCCTGTAAGTTGTAAAGAAAAAGATTAACAACCTTACAGAAAAGTGGGCAGAAGGGGGGCGGGAAAGGACAGTAAACTGCCATTAAATCAATGGAAAGATGCTTAACCTTACTCATAAAAAATTTATTTTTCAAACTGAAACTTCACCACAATAACAAACTGACAATAATCCAAAAGAATGACACCAGACTCTACTGCAGAAACTGTGAGAAACCCTCATACACTGCTAGGAATTTGGCAATATCAAGTTTAATCACATTTAGCATTTCCCTTTGACTAAAGCCCAATTCTAGGAACCTGTCCCAAAATTCAGTGACAAAAATACAAAATGATGCAGGCACAGAGCTATTCAATGCAACATTCTTTTTTTTCTTTTAAGATTTTATTTATTTATTTGAGAGAGAGAGAGCGAGAGCACCAGCAGGGAGAGGGGGAGAAGCAGACTCCCCACTGAGCAGGGAGCCCGACACAGAGATGAATCCCAGGACCCTCGGATTGTGACCCCAGCTGAAGGCAGACGCTTAACCAGCTGAGCCACCCAGGCGCCCCCAGCATTACTTCTAACAGTAATATACTGAAAACAATGCAAATGTCTATCAGGAGGAGACTGACTGAATACACCAGCACATCCACACAGTGGAGTACTGTACATCCATAAAAAGGGATGCCGACAATCTCTACTGACAGGGGACTCATCTTCAGGATACACAGTACAGCATTTACTATTATGCTGCTTTTATATACAGAGGGGAGGGTGAATATATAGGAAAGGAACTAAAATGATGAATGATTTCAAAAATAAAACCCAGGTGCCCATAGGTAAGGGAGAGAACAAAAACAAGAGAAATGAAGTGGGACTATTCTGCATGTGGCCTAATAAAGTTTTGAGTTTGGAATCATGTAATATTTTACATGATTAATATACATCATTAAACCAAAGGGGTAAAAAAACAAATGCCTAAAAACTGGAAACAGATGAACCTAAATGTGTGTCAAACTGGCTGCATATGATCTATATCATAGTATTTTGACTAACCACCCCAGTGCGGTATATCCTAGGTATAAAAGGAAACAGAAAGAAATCTAAAACTTTATTCCGTGGTTTAAAAAAAAACTAAAAAGTTTTTTTAGTAATTAATATTAATATTGTTTTCTGAAAATTATTTTATGTATATTGTAGGTCTGCATTAATATTCTGGAATCAAGATTTTTAGTATAAAATAAAGACAAGTTTAAGATAAAAAAACAGAAACCCTATTCTTTTAAATTAAAATCATCTATGGTAGGGGCAGCTGTCTGGCTCAGTCAATAGAGCATGACTCTTGATCTCAGGGTCATGAGTCCAAGCCCACGTTGCATGTGGAGCCTACTTAAAATAAAAAATAAGTAAGGGTTTCTCTTAAAAAAAAAAAAAATCTATAGTAGCAGGTCGCTAAGATGGCCCCAATGCTTCTTATCTCCCAGTATCTATGCCCTCACACAGTGATTTAAGGACTGTCTGTGTGACCAACAAAGTACTGCAGAAGTGATGTCACTGGCTACCAAGGCAAGGTCACATAAATATTGCAGGCTCCATTTTACTTTCTTGGATTAATCTGCCCTGGGGAAAGTCAGCCACCAAGCTGTCAAGATAGTCAAACAACTCTGCTGAAAGGCCCATGTGAGGAACTGAGACATCCTACCTGTCATAATGAGACATCCACCCTATCATAATGGAACTACAACGTGCCAGCCATGTGAGGAAAGCTGATTCTCCAACTCAGTCAAGACTTTTTGTGAGTACAGCCCTGATCAACATCTCATGGCAAACTCATGAGAGAACTTGAGCCAAACAAAACTGCCCAGCCAAGATGCTCCCAAATCCCTGCCCATAGAAACCACAAGAGATAATGGCTTCCAGCATCATCTTTGAAGTATAACTGCCGAACAACTGGATTATGTCTAAAGAAGCTTCTAGCTCTAATTACCATACACAGGAAATATGCGAGTTAGAACAAGCTAAAAACACTAAAAGGAAGCATTTAGCCAAATCCAAAATGTGGCCTATTCCTCAATGAATAAGTGGAATGTAATGTCAAAAAAGCAAGAGAAGTTACTACAGATTCTAGGAGATCTAAAATGATAATTAACCACATACAATATAGATCTTGTTTGCATCCATATTCAAACAAAGCTCCTATAAAAAATATTTATAAGATAACTGGGTAAATGTAAACACTGACTGTTAGATAACATTATAAAACTGTCATTTTGTTAGGTATAAGGCCTCTTTCTCTTAATATAAACACAATTTCATTATTATAGAAAGATGATTATCAAGTATTTATGTTCAAATATGATGCCTTGGAATTGCTTAAAAATAGTCAAGCCAAAATAAAAACAAGTAGGGAGAGATAAAACAAGAATAGTAAAATGTGGTAACAGTTAAATGTGAGAAATGGTGATACTGGGGTCAGCATCCCATTTTCTTTATTTTAAGTATGTTTAAGTACTTCAAAATATTGTTTCATTTTTATTTTTTTTTAAAGATTTTGTTTATTTATTTGACAGACAGAGATCACAAGTAGGCGGAGAGGCAGGCAGAGAGAGAGGAGGAAGCAGGCTCCCACTGAGCAGAGAGCCCAATGCGGGGCTCGATACCAGGACCCTGGGATCATGACCTGAGCTGAAGGCAGAGGCTTAACCTCACTGAGCCACCCGGGTGCCCTAAAGATTTTATTTTTAAGTAGTTTGTACATGTAACGTGGGGCCCAAACTCACAATTCCAAGATCAAGAGTTGCACGCTCTACTGAGCCAGCCAGGCATCTCACAACCTGCATTTTTTTTTTTTTAAGATTTTATTTATTTATTTATTTGACAGAGAGAGAGACAGAGACAGAGCGAGAGAGAGGGAACACAAGCAGGAAGAGAATGGGAGGGAGACGTAGGCTTCCCGCTAAGCAGGAAGCCCAATGCAGGGCTTGATCCCAGGACCCCAGGATCATGACCTGAGCTAAAGGCAGACGCTTAATGCCTGAGCCACCCAGGTGTCCCGACAACCTGCATTTTTAAAAAGCTCATTCTACTGCATATTATTTTTCCTTATATTGTATTTAAACATTAATAAAATCATACGTTATAGTAGTTTTTATAATACAGCATGCCAAGTAAACTTTCATTTTGGTAAGAACTTATATACATACATAGAATTAGAAAAATGTCCAATACCAAAATTCTAAGAGCAGCTTATCTCTGCGTGAGCAGATGGGTGATTTTTACTTTCCTGTTATGCTGCCATTTTCTGACTTTTCTACTAGGAACACAAACAGTGATTTTTAAATATATTAACAACTACATCTAATATGCAATTTGATAAGGAAAAGACAAATAACCGAACTGAAAGAAATGGCAATGTTATAAAGAATGCACATAGGAAATCAAAATGACAAACATATGTAAGATGCTCCATACCTCACTAGTAATCACGAAAGTACAGTTTCACCTATCAGACTGACAACATCCAGGGATTTCCAGATGAAACTCATACACCACTACAACTTTTTGGCAAAATAACTTAATTACCTATTAATTTTAAAAATACAAATGTCTGTTGACTTAGCTATCCCACATTTGGGAATAACCCAAAGGAAATAATAACAACAGTATGCATGTATACATGAATAAGACCATTTCTAGCACTATTGTTTGTAATGGAAAAAACAATGGGAAAAATTGAACACTCATGAAGAAATGGGTTGAATAAATCTGTATACCCAGAGTGTGGCACATTATACAGCTATGTGAAAAAATTTTATCACCTAGAGATATGCTGTATTCTTTAGTAAGAAAAGTAAAATACAGGATGCTTGGGTGGCTCATTTGTTACATATCTGCCTTTGGCTCAGGTCATGATCCCAGATTCCTGGGATTGAGTCCCAACACTGGGCTCTGCTCAGCGGGGAGTGTGCTTCTCTCTCTCTCTCTCTCTCTCTCTAGCTCTCTCTCACAAATAAATAAATAAAATTTTTTTAAAAAATGAAAGAAAGAAAGAAAAAGAAAAGTAAAATACAGAGTAAAAAAAAAAAATTAGCTGGGGCGCCTGGGTGGCTCAGTGGGTTAAGTCTCTGCCTTTGGCTCAGGTCATGATCCCAGTGTCCTGGGATCAAGACCCACATCGGGCTCCTTGCTCCGCAGGGAGCCAGCTTCTCCCTCTGCCTCTGCCTGCCTGTGCTCACTCGCTCTCTGACAAATAAATAAATAAATAAATAAAATCTTTAAAAAAATAAAATAAAATCAGTAACCTAAGCACCCACACCTCAGGAAAAAGGGCAAATTAAAGTCAAAGCAAGCAGGAAAGAAATAATAAAAATTAGAAGCTAATTCTTTGAAAGGGTCAAATAATAACCTCTAGCCAGGTTAATTAGGGGAAAAAAACAGAGACGGTGCAAATTACTAATATAAAAAATGAAAGAGAAGACATCACTATTTCTCTGAAGAACATTTAAATAATAGTAAAGGAAGAGATGATCAATTCTATGCCCACAAATTCAATAATGTAGATGAAATGGAAGAGTATCTTTAAAGACACAATATACCAAAAGTCACACAAGGAAAAACAGATAATCTAAATAAGCCTGTATATATTTTTTTTAAGATTTTATTTTAAGTAATCTCTACACCAAATGTGGGGCTTGAGCCCATAACCCTAAGATCAAGGGTTGCACACTCTGGGGTGCTTGAGTGGCTCAGTTTGTTAAACATCAGCCTTTGGCTCAGATCATGATCCCAGAATCCTGGGATCAAGCCCCAAGTCAGGCTCCTTGCTCAGTAGGGAGCATGCTTTCTCCCTCTCCCTTTGCGCCCCCTTCCCCCAACTCTTGCTCACTCACTCGCTCACTCTGTTGTCTCTTGCTCTCAAATAAATAAGTAAAATCTTAAAAAAAAAAAAAAAAAAAGTTGTATGCTCTACCAGTCAAGTCGGCCAGGCACCCTTAAATAGGCCTGTATTAAAGACAATGAATCAATAATAACCTTCCAAGACCAAAAGCACCAGGCCCAGATGGGTTTACTGAATTATACTAACAACTTAAGAAAGAAATATCAATTCTCTACAATCTCTTCCAGAAAATACAGAGAGACAGATTGCTTTCTAACTCATTTTACAAAGCCAGCTTTACTTTAATACCAAAACCAAAGACATCACAGGAAAGAAAAACCACAGACCAGTATCTCTCATGAACATAGATGTAAAAATCCTCACAAGGGCACCTGGGTGGCTCAGCTGGTTGAAGTGTCTGCCTTCAGCTCAGGTCATGATCCCACAGTCCTGGGATCAAGTCCCTTGGGCTCCCTGCTCTGTGAGGAGTCTATGTCTCTCACTGCTCCTCGCCAAAATCACTCTCTCAATCTCTCTCAAAGAAATAAATAAATAAATAAAAATCCTCACCAAATTTAAGCAAATTGAATCCAACAATATGTGAAAAAATATATACACCATGACCAAGTGGAATTTAGTTCAGATATGCAAGCCAGGTTCATCATTAAAAAAATCAATTAATATAACCATGACATCAAGGCTAACAAAAAAAAAAAATTCATATGATCATAGCAAGAGAGGCAGGAATAACATCTGACCAAATCCAGCACTCATTCTTGATTTAAAAGAACCAAAACTCAGCAAACCAAAAATAAAGAACTTCTATGAAAGAGTATCTACAAAACCTAGAGCTAACATCATAGTTAATGGTGAGAGATCTCCCACCAATAAAGAACAAGCCAAGGACAGCCCCTCTTATCACTTCTATTTGCTGCCCTACTGGAAGACCTAGCTAATGCAGTGAGACAAGAAAAGGAAATAAAAGGTATACACTATTAGAAAGGAAAAAACAAAATGTCTTTGCTCACAAATTACATGACTGTATATGCAGAAAATCCCGAAGAGTCACCAAAAAAAAGTCCCTGAATTAATAAGCAATTATAACAAGGTTGCAAGATATAAAATTGCTGTACAAGGTTAGCGCCTTTCTTATATACCAGCTATGAACTGAGATTTCCAATTAAAAACATTATATGATTCACATTAGGAACAAAAATAATTAAATACTTAAGTTATAAATAATAAATATAAAAAATAAAATATGTACATGATCTACATAAGAAAAACTACAAACCTCAATGTTAAGACACAGAAATCTAAATCAATGGAGATATTCCATGTACATGCATGGAAGACACAAGATTGTCAAGATGTCATTTTTTCACAGTCACATCTATGTGTTTATCACAATCCCAATTAAATCCTAGCAGGTTATTTTATGAATACTGACAAAGTAATTCTACAGTTCATAGGGAGAGGCATTTCTGATAAAGGACTGGTATACAACATGTACAAAAAAGTTGTTAAACTCAACAATAAAAAACAGACCAATTAAAAAATGGGCAAAAAATGTGAACAGATACTTCATCAAGAAAAAGAAAAAACCAAAAAAGAAAAAGAAAAAACCCACACAGAGATGGCACATAAGCATATGAAAAGATTCTCAACATCATATCTCATTAAAGAATGGCAAACTGAAACAACAATGGGTTCCATACATACCTATTACAAAGGCCAAACTCCAGAACACTGACAACACCAAATGCTTGTGAGGATACGGAACAACGAAACTCTCATTCATTACTTGTGGAAGCACAAAACCATACAGCTCACTTCCGAACAGAGTCTGAATAGCAGCAGAGTAGGAGGCCCCTAGGCAAGTCTTGTCGGTGAAACACAAAGAGGTAACTATCAAGTCATCCGAAGCACCCCAGAAATATGCCTGAAGACAGACAGAACAAACTCTACAACTAAACAGAGAGAAGAAGCCTCCCTGAAGGGGGCAGGAAGGGCAGAGGTGTGGTTTGGGGAAGAAAGGAATCATGACTGCTGTGGAGGAAGGAGACCCTTGGCTGAGGAAATGAGAGAGAAAGGGAGAGACATACAGAGACAGAGCAAGCAAGAGAGTCAGAGGAGCACAGAGGGGAACCTACAGAGAGAACATTTCCCCAAAGTCATTTGCTGGGAAAAAGAGGGGGTGAGTTTTGTTGAGTTCTTTCAGCCAGCGGGGCTTCAAGCCTGGAGTCTGAAAGGTCAGTGGTCTTGGCTGGCCTAGAGCCCCAAGGGTACTGTCCTGCTCCTAGAGAGAAGGCAGGCAAACACCGTGGAGGCAAGCTGTCTGAAGAGAGATTTGCCCTTCCTCGATGAGCTGGAGAGGTAGCATTCCTGGAGAGGCCTCAGTGGACACGCAGAAGAGGGCTGGCGTCATTTCTCTCCGCGCCCTTCAGCAGAAACACCGATGCACCAGCAGGAGCTGGCACTGAGACAACAGAGGCTGCCTTACTTGCTTCCACCAGACCCCACTTCCCTGCAATCTGGTGAGACTGTCTTTTCAGGTCAAGCTCACCTCAGCCCCAGCGCAGAGAGACCCTCCCCTAGAAGACCAGCACAGACCCCTGCCCACACCATACCCCTGAAGGCTGGAATCTGAGAAGTCAGCAGGCTCGACTGGGATAGAACCCACAGGGCAACTGCGCTGCTCCTGGTCAGGAGGCAGGCCAGCAAACCAGGGGCACATGGCCTGGAAAGAGTGACCTAGAGGGGCGCCTGGGTGGCTCAGTGGATTAAACCTCTGCCTTCGGCTCGGGTCATGGTCTCAGGGTCCTGGGATGGAGCCCCACATCGGGCTCTCTGCTCGGCAGGGAGCCTGCTTCTTCCTCTCTCTCTCTCTGCCTGCCTCTCTGCCCACTTGTGATCTCTGTCAAATAAATAAAATCTTTAAAAAAAAAAAAAAAAAAGAGTGACCTGGAAAAGCCCTGGGACACATCAGGGGAGATGATTTGTTCTTCTCAGAGAACCTTCCTCAGAAGCCGACTGCTTTCCAGGGACAATGGGGGTGGCCAGTGCCATTTTCCTCCATGACCACAGAGCCACCTGAGGTGGTAAGCAGCACAGCAAGAACGTGGGCCGCTTGACTTGCTGATGCCAAGTCCCACACTCTGGCGCTCTGGCCCTGCTGTCCTTCTCCGTCAAGCTTGCCTCAGTCCCAGACTGGCAGGCCCCTGCCCGGAAGAGCAGCACAAGCACCCGCACATACGGCATTCCGACTAGAAGTTCTGCAGGGCTGCAATTCTAGTCAAGTAGTGTCGGGTCCCATTCCACAAGCAGCAGAGCACACCTAGTGCAAACTCGCCACAGTCCAGCCAGAGACCAAACACTGTCCACAGCTGGCCAGGAGAGCCTCTGCCGATGACCGGCCTAAAGGCTAGAGCGGCCAAACCCCAGCAGGAGAGTGCATGCGGCGCACACAGAGACGCTGGCTCAAGTGCCAGACACCAGGCACTAACACCCTCTGCTTCATAAAGCCACTGCTCTCCAAAGTGGAGAAACAAACGAACTTTTCTTGCACCCAGAAGGCAGAGACTCAGACAAAATGCCAAGACAGAAGAATTCATCCCAAATGAAAGAACGAGAGAAAGCCATGCCAGAGATCTAAGCGAGACAGTAACACACCTGATAGAGAACTTAAAGCAACAATCCTAAGGATACTTTCTGGGATGAAGAAAAGAACTTCAGGGAAGCCCTTACCACAGAGATTAGAGTTTAAAAAAAATAAAAAACCCAGTCAGAAATGAAAAATGCAGGAACTGAGACAGGAAACGCTTGATGCAATGAACATGAGAATGGAAGGAAGAGACCTCTCCACAGACACATGGCAGGCCAGAAAGGAGTGGCATGATCTATTCAACGTCCTGAATGGGAAGAATATTCTGATCACAAATGGTAAGATTTCATTTTTTTGATGGCTGAGGAACACTCCATAATCTGTATATTCATATACACACACACACACATCTGCACACCACATCTTCTTAGCCATTCTTCTGTCGATGGATATTTGGGCTCTTTCCGTAGCTCAGCTATTGGGGACGATGCTGCTCTGAACACTGGGGCGCACATGCCCCTTCTAACCTCTGTGTATCCTTTGGGTAAATAAATACCTAGCAGTGCAGTTGCTGGCTCATCGGGTGGCTCCGGTTTTCACTTTGGGAGGAAACTCCATACTGTTTTCTGGACAAATGTGGATATTAAGAAACAAAAGAGAGGATTGTAGGGGAAGGGAGGGAAAAACAAAAAAAAGATGAAATCAGAGATGGAGACAAACCATAAGAGACTTTCCACTATAGGAAACAAACAAGGGTTGCTGGAGGGGAAATGGGTGGGGAGATGAGATACTGAGCGATGGAAATCAAGGAGGGCACTTGATGTGAGGAGCACTGGGTGTTATACCCAACTGATGACTCACTGAACTCTACCTATGAAACTAATAATGTATGTTAATTCACTGAATTAAAAAAAAAAAAAAAGAATCGAAAAAAATCTGCATCCAAGAAGACTCTAGGAAGGGCACCATTCAGAATCCAAGGAGAGATCAAGAGTTTCCCAGACAAACAAGCACTAACAGAGTTTGTGACTACTAAACCAGATTGTAATTATTAGTGTCAAGTGGTGTTCCTGTGAGATGTCATTGCCCAGTCTTTTTTGGGTGGTAATTATTTCACAGGATGACATCATTTTTTGTTTTGTAGAATCTATTTATTTTTCTGTTACCTAATGAATTTTCTTCTCTCTCTTGAAAAAAAAAAAAAGACAGTTTGAAAGTTTTTCACAAAACCAAATATACTCTTACTACATGATCCAGCAATCGTTGGATTAATACCAATCCTTGGTATTTAGTCAAAGAAACTGAAAACTTGGATTTAAACAGAAACATGCATGTGAATGTTTACAGCAGCTTTACTCATAATTATACGAAACTTGGAAACAACCGGTATGTCCCCTTCAGTGGATGAATGGAAAAAGAAATGTAGTACAACCACACAATGGAGTATTAATCATCATTAAAAAGGAAGTGAGGTGTGAAACCGTGAAAAATACATGGAGCAAACTTAAATGTGTATTACTAAGTGAAAGCAGACAATCTGAAAAGGCTACATACCACGTTTCCAATTATAATGATGTTCTGGAAAAGGTAAAACTATGGAGACAGTAAAAAAAAATTAGTATTTGCCAGAGTTTCAAAAGGTGGCTATGAACAGGTGGAACACAAGGGTAAATTTTTAAGACAGTGAGAGTATTCTGTGCGTGGGGATGTTAGATTCTCTGTGCCTGTGAGATTTTCTGTGCCCTTTTGTCTCTCTTTCTCTGTGTCTCTAACAGTCTCTCTCAGACTACCAAAACTTGAATTCCCTGTATCCCTGCTTCACTTGTTTGACACTCTCTCTCAATCTATACATTTAAATATATTTTTCTATTATTTCTATTTCCATTTTTAAGCACAAAGCGTCTTGAAGGATATGTAACATTCTATTAACCCTGGATTGGGAAGTAGCAAGAAGAAAAAGGGAAATTTTTTCTTTATATATATTTATATTATTTCAATGATTAGGATAAAATCATTTTTACTTTTATGCTTATTACAGAACTTTATTTTCAAAAAAATATTAAAAAAATAGCTGAGCCTAGGTGGCTCAGCGGTTGAGCATCTGCCTTCGGCTTGGGTCATGATCTCAGAGTCCTGAGATCGAGCCCCACATCAGGCTCTCTGCTCCACAGGAGGCCCGCTTCTCCCTCTTCCACTCCCCCTGCTTATGTTCCCTCTCTCGCTGTGTCTCTCTGTCAAATAAATAAATAAAATCTTTTTTTTTTTAATTTTAAAAATAAAGAATTTATAGTTAAAAGACCTTAAATACAAGAGATTTTAAATTCAGTAAAAGCTAATCACAATAAGCTCTACACTCAAAGGCAAAGCAATAAAATGCAGTAAGAAGAACAAATAAATCCGGGGACTAAATTATATTTTACTTGCACTTCTGATCCCTTTCACTGAATAGATAGTTGAGTCATTGCTGTTCATTGTAATTAGATTAAATCCTTAAATGTCTGCCACACCAGATTTGGAACAACCCTTTATAAGAAGTCAAGTCAAGAATTTGAGGCCTGAAGCCTGGGAATCCCGACTTGACCTGAATTATAATTGGCAGAAACCCTCCAATCAATCCCAGAACAACCCTGTGCTATGAGGGCATTCTAAGACCACAGGCTATTTTAAGATGGACCTCCCTAATCCATACCTACAAGCCAATGCACACTGACCTGAACAAAAAAGACAATTTATCAATCTCCTAAACATTCTTTGTTTCAGGTACAGAATGAAACAGAGCTCTCAAAGTCAGGTGGCAGAAGTCTAGGTTCCCTATCTGCCCCTCAGTGCTAGCTCTACACGCAGAGCCCAGACTGTTACAAGGTGGTGGTTGGAGCAAGAGCTCCTTCTTGCTCTCAGGCTTATACCTCACAGGCAAGAGGAACCCACTCTACGCATGAAATCTCAGGACTAAGTCTCAATTTCATGGACAGGAAAACCTTACTGTAACTGACCAGTGACGTGCCCCTAAGGAGCTGGGAGTGGAGTTAGCTGTACAGCTACATGAATAGGTAGAAGGTGGAGCCCCAGAGACAAAAAGCCCACGGCTACAGGAAATAAGGCACTAAGAAGTACGGTAAACTGGTGGTAGGAGACATCAAAACATGTCAAATACAGTATCAACCCCAAAGTAAAGCCAATATCAAGCTATATTCTAGAACTATGTTGTCCATTCAAAGGCCTGTCACAAGTGGCTATGGTGTAACTGAAACGTGGCTAGACTCAATGAGACAAGATGTACCATGGATTTTGAAGATGGTACAGAAACATGTAAAATATTTCAGTAATTTTACTCATTACATGTTGAAATGATAGTACCTGAGGAAATTTTGTTTTTATTTATTTTTATAAATTATATATTTTATATTGTAAATAAAATATTCATAAAATATTAATATATTATGTAATATATTAATATTATTTAATTTATATTTTATTTAATTTTAGAGAGAATGTGTATGGGAGAGGAGGAGAGGATCTTTTTTTTACAAAGATTTATTTATCTATTTATTTAATTTATTTAAAAGAGAGTGAGAGTACCTACAAGTGGGGGAAGGGTGAGGGAGTTGGGGGTGGAGAGAGAGAGAGAGAGAGAGGCAAATACTGACTCCTTGCTGAGAGTAGAGCCTGACAGGAGGCTGGATTCCATGACCCTGAGATCATGACCTGAACTAAAGTCAAGAGTTCAGGCTTAGCCAACTCAGCCACAAAGGCACATGCACCTTGAGGTGTTTTAGATAAAGTATTATTTAAAATAATTGGTGGGGCACCTCAGGGTCTGGAGATCCAGCCTACACCCCACTCCCTACTGGGTGTGGAGCCTGCTTAAGATTCTCTCCCTCTCCCTCTGTTCCTCCCCTGCCCAGCTCATGCACACTCTCTCTCTCTCTCTCAAAAAAAAATCACCTAGCACAATTTATAAAAATGTTTTAAAATTCTTACACAGTAAGATTATTCCTAATAGGGAAAACTATTCAAGAAAGAATGTGAAAGACCAATCTACTTTCAATCATCCATTCTAGAAATCATCTACATTAACCTAGATTCTACCTGTTCAAGGCTAATAAATCAGTAATGCCTAGAAGTAAACAAAAGGAACAGAAATAGTGAATATGAATGAGAAACTACAGGTTTCCATTTGTAAATCATAATTTTCTAGGTTACATTATTTTATGTAAGCTCTTTATATGATCTCAATCATTTTATAATTTTACCTGAGACATTTTTCAATAAAACAGTCAACAGAAGTTTATTGTTTAGAAGTACAAAGATGACTAAGAGCTGCTGACATCAAGAGCCTAATAAGGCAGCACTGCAGACATTAAGTAAATAAAATAATACTACAGTACTTCAATTGCTAGGCCTAAAATGCAGCTGGTATCCTGATTAGGGAATCAAGAAAAAAACATTTTAAGTTGGGCTTAAAATTAGGGCTAGGAGCAAGCAGGGTGATGGGTACAGGAGGTACACTCAGTTTGAGAAATGCTTGAGAAATGTCAATATGGAGATAATCAGTTGAATAGCCTGTAACTATCTGGAGCTCAGGGGTAGAAATATTTTTACAAGGTAATCGCACAGAGTCAGTGATGGTAACAACCTTAGCCAACAAGAGTATCTGGTAATAGGAGAGAAGACCACCAAGGACATAACCCCGAGGAACACCAGCATTTAAGGATAAGGCAAAGAAAGTGCCAACAATTAAGACTATGAAGCCACAAAGAAAAGCAAATCTGACTAGAATTTTTCATACAGGACAAGAAGACATTCAAGAAGCAAATCAACATAATAAATGTTGCCCACATAAAGAAAAAAAATGAAAAATTACCACTGGCTGACAAGAGATCTTTAGTGACCTTATCTTAATGAAGTGGTAAGAAAATTCAGACCCAATTTGTGAATGAAAAAGGAAGTACAGACAGCAAATGCTGATTACTCTTTCCAAAAGTCTGGCAACAAAGGAAAGGAAAAAGAGTAATGGCGTCATAGTAGACTCCTATCAGAACAAGATTTTTTGTTTTGCTCAAGACAGAAGAGACCTAAGTAAGTTTAGTGCTGAAAGAAAGGAGACGAAGAGGCAAATGGATGAAATGCAGAAGTAACAAGCAACCAAGATCCTAGGAAGGTGAAGGAATCAGCTTTGCTATAAAGACTTGAAGAAGGAGCAAAGGGTTGTCTAAGGAGCCTTGAAGTCCTAGTAATATAAACCAAAACCTAGAGAGGAAAAAAACCCTGACACTTCAGTCATTTTTCTCAAGTAAGTTTATTATCAAAAAAGTGATCAAGAGGCGCCTGGGTGGCTCAGTGGGTTACATCTCTGCCTTAGGCTCAGGTCATGATCTCAGGGTCCTGGGATTGAGCCCCACATCGGGCTCTCAGCAGGGAACCCGCTTTCCCCCTCTCTCTGCCTGCCTCTGCCTACTTGTAATCGCTCTGTCAAATAAATAAAATCTTTTTAAAAGAAAAGTGATCAAGGTTGAAGGTTTGGGCAGACAGGTAGAACAGAAGGACAGATATCAAGAGGTAGGAGTTTCCTGGCCAAAGTCATTAATTATGACTCCAAGTATCTTTACTTTCTGAAAATGTACAATCAAAAATGAAGTATAAGTTGTGTAACATCAGAAATAATCAGGGAAGAAAAGTTTATGGAGATGATTTAACAATTCTCACTATAAAACTAAGGACTGCAAGAAGCGCATTGTTTTTTTTTCTTTTTTAAAAGATTTAATTTATTTATTTGACAGAGAGATAGCACAAATAGGCAGAGCAGCAGACAGAGAGAAAGGGAGAAGCAGGCTCCCGCTGAGCAGGGAGCCCGATTCAGGGCTCTATCCCAGGACGCTGGGATCATGACCTAAGCCACAAAGGCAGCCAATAAACTAATAACCACCCCGACACCCAAAGTGCATTGTTCTTAAAACAAGTAAAAGAATCATACAGACTCAATTCGTAATGTATAAATTTTCAAGACATTTCCTCATATCAGGGAGATCATATGATAGTTATCTTTCTCCGACTGATTGAGGATTTGGAGATGCAACATGGGGGGTTGGGGGATAGGAGAAGAATAAATGAAACAAGATGGGATTGGGAGGGAGACAAACCATAAGTGACTCTTAACTGCACAAAACAAACTGGGGGTTGCTGGGGGGAGGTGGGGTTGGGAGAGGGGGAGGGGGGTTATGGACATTGGGGAGGGTATGTGCTATGGTGAGCGCTGTGAAGTGTGTAAACCTGGCGATTCACAGACCTGTACCCCTGGGGATAAAAATACATTATATGTTTATAAAAAATAAGAAATAAAAAAAATACCAAAAAAATAAATTATTAAATTAAAAAAATTTTTTTCAAGACATTTCTATAAAATTCAAAAACATTTCTGCCTCAAATCTGCAAAGAAAGAAAAAGTATTTCTTCTTCTGGTCATCTCTGCCTTTAAACCTGTAACTGCCAGAAAACATTTCTAGCTTTAACAGGAGGAAATGATTAAACTAGCACCAGCATCCCAGCCACATAGTATCACTGGAGTGGATGGGGGACATTACTCCCCCTCGCTTTTGATTCTGTCATTCTGTTCAAGCTGGAGCAGTGAAAAGCATCTTCTTCATTCCCCTATTCTGCTAAATCCTTCCCAGCCTAACCCCAATCCTCAGTTCTTATGGTAGAATATCCAAGACTGCCCAAGTATTACTCAACTAGAACTTAAGCACTGTAAGATAGGAATTTTGTCTATCTAATTTACTGCCTATTCCTAGCCCCTAGAACAACGCATGGTAGATGACAGGTACTCGACAAATATTTAGTAATCTCTTCTAAAAGTATCCAGACAATCTTATTTCAGCATTTTTATTTACTCAAAAGTCACTTTTGTAGCTCACATTTCCCACAGGCCAAAGAGACAGAAAAATGTATCTGGGTTAAGGGGCTGGTGTGTGGGTACTGACACAGAAGGCAGAAACCCGTCCCCCTCATTCTCATTGGTATTAGTGGTAGAAAACAAAAAACGGATATATACATGTTATACATTACAAGAAGTTGTGGCTGGGAGTGGCAGTCACTAGCAATCAAAAGAGAAATAGATCAATTCTGAAAAGGCAGAAGAGAGACTTTGTGCCAACTTGAAACCAAATACCTCAAATCCAGAGATACTTATCTGGATTTGGCCCAAAGCTTCCAACTCTGAAAACCTGAGAGCTCCTGGCTCGTCACCTGAGGTTCTCCATTCCTCATTTCAGGCCTCTAAGGCCACTACCAGTGACAGTGACCTGGGTTAGGAAACACGTACCCACCATGTGAAAGGTAACAGAACCAGAAAGAGAAGAAATCCACTTAATGCCACAACTGGAAATGGGAGGAAACAGGTGTGTACCTGGCCTCAATATCTGTATTCCTAATAACTTTCCCCACAGGTATACTGTGATACATCACAGTTAGATTTTCCCACATCCTACTAAAATCAAACAAACTGAAATGACTATCTGCTTGAAAAGAAGTATTTCTAGTCACTATTTTTCATGTATCAGGTATTGTGTACATCGGAAAGTGGTTCTGACTTTTCCTGTATCTCATTTCCTTCTCTGTTACTCACAGATTTTTTATGAGGATTAAATGAGTTAATCTTTATAAACTGCTTAGGATAGTGCCTGGCCCACAGTAAGCATCATTATCATCATTATTTTACTAAATAAAACATTACGTCATCTTTCAAATATGTTAAATTAGTTTTCTGAATAATTTTCAAAAAAATATATTTGGCTCTACTTTTTTTTTAAGTAGGCTTCAGCCTAGCATGGAGCCCAAGGCAGGGCTTGAACTCACGACCCTGAGATCAAGACCTGAGCAGACTACGCTACCCAGGCACCCCTTCACTTTACCTTTTTAGTGTTTTCATAATTTTTTAAATCTACCTTGAAAAGAACTGTCTAGCATTCACACAGTCAAAATTATCATTTCTGAAGACTAGCACATCAACTGCTCTTCGGGATTTTCAGATTAATTTAACTTATAACTTTAACATTTGTAACTTCCCGGTATGCTTAATCCTTCCTAAAGTTGCCTTGCTTTTTTAAAAATGTTATCTACAACCTGTTTTACCTACAGCTATATTATCACCCCCTTAAAAGTATCTTTGTTATGTTTGAGCAACTTTTATTTACCTTAATCATGAGTGCTCCATTAAACTGCCATCATTTTTTTTTAAGATTTTATTTATTTACTTGACGGAGACAGAGATCACAAGTAGGCAGAGAGGCAGGCGGGGCGGGGAGGGGGGAAGCAGGCTCCCCGCTGAGCAGAGAGCCCGATGCGGGGCTCGATCCCAGGACCCTGAGATCATGACCTGAGCCGAAGGCAAAGGCTTAACCCACTGAGCCACCCAGGCGCCTCTGCATCATTTAAAGCAGCTTCTGCTGTAAGAGTTGGACGGACAGTGAGAAGTCTGTGCAACCTCAATTACATTCTGGGACAAATATAATCACAAAGCATTTTAGGGACAACATGCCAGTGTAGGCTTTCTTATGCAACTGAATATGCCGGGAGAAAGGGAACAGCTTTAAAAGAAAGAGTCCAAGTGTGTAGACGTATCAGTGAAGGGAATCCAGCTGGCCAAGCGGCTGCTGCAGAAATGACATGAGGTGGTACAAGAATCTGATCTTGTGGAATTTTAAAGTTTATTGGTTATAGTAAGTCTAGAACATACTATAACATTCCAATTCATTTTCAGAAAACTTATTACAACCAGAAACAAATAACCAAAAAAAGCTGTCGAGAAGTGCAAAACTCATTCAATTCCTGTTACCCCAAGTATCTGTAATAATGGACAAATCTTATGATTATACAGCATTTGTTAGAAAAATCCCACTATACACAAAAATGACCCCAAATCCCCATATTAAAAGTCTGGTACCTGAAAAACTTAAGAGTGAAATGAACATAAACCCTATTGAACAAGCCCAGTGATAGAAGCAGCAGTGAGGAAATAATTACTACATTCACTAAAATAAAACACTGAAGTCAGAACATTAAGAGGATATTAATGCAACTTTCCATATCCTAAATTAAAAACAGTCAGTAATTCCATTAACTTTATGACTCAGCATTTTGGCTGCCAATTCCCACCTGTCCTAGAGACATAGAGTAACTTGAACAGAAAAAAGTTTGAGTAACTTTTACTTGCATGGCAGAGTAGGTATTTCTTGATCTTCTATTACATTGCAGTGTCTTCAGATCTCATGTGAGGCCAAGAACCAGCTTCTGTCTGACTTAGCTATCTCCCTCCCTCTTAACAAATCCTGAGTACCGGAAGTGGTACTTTTCTTAAGCTTCTTTTCTTTTAATCATATTCTAATTCCAGCACATTTTATGGTAAGTTTTTTTTTTTTTTTAAGATTCTTATTTATTTGAGAGAGAGAGAGAGAGAGAGAAAGAATGCATGGGGGGAAGGGCAAAAGGAAAGGGAGAAGCAAGCTCCTTGCTGAGCAGGGAGCCCAACACAGGCTCAAAGCAGGGCTTGATCTCCTGGGATCAAGGATTGTGACCTGAGCTGAAGGCAAGCACTTAACTGAGCTGCCCAGGCTCAATAGATTCTTAATAACCCTCCTGTGTGGCGAAGTGGTTCACAGATTTGCAGGCACAGCACAGATTTGGGCCCACTGAGGCACTGAGGAAGGTCCCTAAGAGAGAACCCTTCATGGACTTTAGAAAGCCATGGGAAGCCAGGCTTCCCCCTTACCAGATAGGAACAACCAATCGCCTCTTCCCACTATCCTACAGTGAGAATGAAACAGACACTGTGGATGGTATAACTTGAGCCTTTGATGACATCCCTAAGCCATTACTGAATCAACTAACCCTGCCTGCGCTATCTCTGGACCACTGCTTATGCAAGCTAATACATTCCCATCGGATTTAAACCATTTCAACTGAACTTCCTGTCACTCTGCTAAAATCACTCTGATACCGTGTGATGGTTAATTTGATGTGTTACCTTGACTAGGCTACAATGGCCAGTGTGAAGGTATTTTTAGATGAGATTAACACCCAAGTCGGTAGACTCTGAGGACAGATTACTCTCAACAATGTGGGCAGGCTTTATCCAATCAGCTGAAGGCCTCAAGAGAAAAGACGGAGGTCCTTTAAAGAAATTCTGCCTTCAGAATGCCTTTGAACTCAAGACTGCAACACACACTCCTGTGAGAACTTCCAGCTTACTAGCCACTCTCACAAATTTCAGACTTGCCAACCTCAACAATTCTATGACCCAGTTTCTTAAAATAAATTTCTGTATGTGCACTTATTCTATTGGTTTCATTTTTGAAGCAATAAACTCAATAGTTTTCCTTGAGCTTATTACATTTACATTTTAACGGAACAAAAATGTTTTAAAGTTTTAATGTGTTAATTAACAATAGTAAATTAGAAGGTACAATTTAAGTAGTTTTCATATGGGTAAGCACCTCTGAGACTATGGCTACAACTAAGACACTCATCACCCTCAAAAGGTTTCCCTGTGCTCCTGGAGTATACTTTTAATACAGAAAATGGATTAAACTTTATATATTCCTTTGTAAGCTTTTTCCAGTTCATAATATATAGTGAACAATTTTCCTTATCTTGAACTTTTACACAATTTTAATGGCTACACAGTACTCCACAGTAATAATATGCCATACTCCTGTTCAATAATCCTCTGTTGTTAAGATATTTACATTATTTCTAACATTTTAGCACTGTAAGTCATACTATGAAGAACATTCTCATAGCTATATTTATGTGAAGTCATGACTACTTCCTTCTATATTTCTAATAATGAACTGCTAAGTTAAAGAACACGTTACATTTTAAAAAATAATTATTATAATATCAACAATAAATACTTACACTTTTAGTGTGTGCCAGCTACCATACATGCCCTTACTCTATGAAAACTTTACCAATTTTCACTCTCAAGCATTAGATGAATTTACCTATGATCTCATACACTGACAATTTTTTTTAAAAAATCCTTATCCTCCCCCAAATAAATCTGAACATAATTCCAGTCAAATCTCCATTGTTAAGTTTTCACACTTCATAAACACCTAAAATGCATAAAATAAGCAAGTGGAATTTGGGAGGAAACCTTTATCTAACATAATTAAAATGTAATATGAGGCTGCAATAATTAAAACAATGTGTGCTAACAGGACATGCAAAAGGATCTATAGAACAGGAGAGCCCAGAACATGTACACATTTTATACAGGATAGACATGACAGAATAGCATAAGAAATTTAGATACCTAAATATTTTTAAAAACTTAAATAGAGGGGGCACCTGAGTGGCTCAGTTATTAAGCATCTGCCTTCGGCTCAGGTCATGATCCTGGGGTCCTGGGATCGAGCCCTGCATCAGGCTCCCTGCTTGGCAGGAAGCCTGCTTTTCCCTTTCCCACTTCCCCCGCTTGTATTTCCTCTCTCACTGTCTCTCTCTCTCTGTGTCAAACAAATAAAATCTTAAAAAAATAAAAAAAACAGAAATTTTTCTTAAAAATCAGAAAATACAACTACTCTACAATCCAGCAATTGCACTACTAAGTTTTTATCCCTAAGACAAAAATAACTCAAAGGGATACATGCACCCTGATGTTTGTAGCAGCATTATCTACAATAGCCAAATTATGGAAACAGCCCCAGTGTCCATCGACAGATGAATAAAGATGTGATTATATATATATATAGTAATACTCAGACATAAAAAGGAATGAAATCTTGCCATTTGCAACAACACAGATGGAGCTAAAGAGTATTATGCTAAGCGAAATAAGTCAGAGAAAGACAAGACCATATGATTTCACTCATACGTGCAATTTAAGAAACAAAACAACTAAACAAAGGGAAAAAAGAGAGAGAGAGAGGCTCAAAGCCAGAGTCTTTACGGAGAACAAACTGATGGTTACTAGAGAGAAGAGGTTTCGGGGAGGGGGTACCTGGGTGCTGGGAATTAAGGAGCGCACTTGTGATGACCACTAGGTGCTGTAGGGAAGTAGTGAATCACTATATTGTACACCTGAAACTAGTATTACACTGTATGTTAACTAACTGGAATTTAAATTAAAAACATTAAAAATTGTTTTAATACCTGAAAATTAATCAATTAAAAAACTAAAAACCAGGGCGCCTGGGTGGCTCAGTGGGTTAAGCCACTGCCTTCGTTCGACTCAGGTCATGATCTCAGGGTCCTGGGATGGAGCCCCGCATCGGGCTCTCTGCTCGGCAGGGAGTCTGCTTCCCTCTCTCTCTCTCTCTGCCTGCCTCTATGCCTACTTGTGATCTCTGTCAAGTAAATAAATAAAATCTTTAAAAAAAAAACAACTAAAAAACATTCTTGTACCTTTCCAGAGGGTCGAGCCTTCCTAAGCATGAGACAAATCACCTTCCCTCAAAAAAAAAAATCCCCCAAACTGACAGGCATGACCACATACAAGTTTCAGAATAACAAAGAACAGAGAAAAACAAAGTTAAGGGCAAACAATGGAAATGGGAAAAATTATATGTGAAACACACAAAACATTTATATTTTCATAAACCTTTCCTGTGAGTAGCAAATGCCAAAGAAACAGGCAATTCCCAGAAGAAATGGCAAAAACATGAAAAATCTTGAGCCTTTGTTTACTGCTCTACTGGTGATGATGCCCTGAACGGGGCTCTGCTACTTCCACCCTCACTGGCCCCTGCAGAATTCAAGCGCAGGATTCTTTCTCTTTATTAATGGCCACAGTATCCTCAATGTCGGATCACCTGCTTCTTCACTTCCCCCTCTACTCTCCATTTCAAACTGATACCATAGCCTCTGCACTTGGCATCTGTCTTACATGCCCTGTTGCTGAGTTTTACTCTTAGGACTTCCTTTTCTAGGCCTGGGTTTGATCTGACTGAGGACCTCACTTTTTAACTTCTGGTAGGTTAACTAGTCAGTTAAAGCTAGTCATATGTGACAAGTTTTATACTCTTCTTCTTTTTCTTTTTTTTAAATTTTATTTATTTGACAGAGCGATCACAAGTAGGCAGAGAGACAGGCAGAGGGGAAGGGGGAAGCAGGCTCCCCGCCGCGCAGAAAGCCTGATGTAGGGCTTGATCCCAAGATCATGACCCGACCCGAAGGCAGAGGTTTAACCCACTGAGCCACCCAGGTGCCCCAAGTTTTACACTCTTCTTGACAACTTTTACTATTAGTAATTAGAGACTACTTTGAAGCTTTCAGAAAAAAAGTTTCTTTTTCTTAATTTCTGGGTCTGCTCTCCACCTAATAAAATTTCACTAGAGGACTAAAACTAAAATATATAGTTCTCCCAAACCTCCATCTTCTCTGCTCAATTATAAACAATTATTGTATTACTGATCTATTTCTGCCCTAATCAATAGACTACTAAACTATAATAAATGCAAACCTGTGTGCTTACTGTCTGCAATATTCTTAAGTGCTTCATATGCATTATTTCATATATTATATTTCATATATTATATTTCATATATATTTCATATATTTCATATAATACAACCTATGGAATTAGGCATTATTACTCCATTTACCGGATGAAGAAACCAAAACGTACATAATTGATGGAAGAAGCATGGATTCAAAGTACACTTCTAACCATGACACACATTTCTCATCACTACTACCCTGTAACAAGTGCCCTAAAAGAACATACTTATTGTAAAGGACATATTGCCAAGAGAAAGGCACTCCCCACTTTTCAGGCCCATCTACTCCTTCCCAACATTCCCAAAGATTTCTTGTCCCATGAACTCTACAATCCTTCTGCCATAAATCAACTCCTGGTGGGCACCTACATTCTGATTTCTCTATATTCTTAAAACCCTAAATTTCAGGGGTGCTTGACTGGCTCAGCAGAACTCATAACTCTTGATTTCGGGGTCGTGAGTTCAAGCCCCACCTTGGACGTAGAGCTTACTTAACTAAAAAAAGCAAATAAATGAAAGTTAACTATAAATTTCAACACAAGATGCTAACTCTATATTTCCTTGTGATCCAGAGAAGAGAATTAAGATTTTACATTTTTTCCTTTAAAAACATTACATGCTATATTTAATTAAATACTTTCCTATATCTTTTAACTGATTACGCAAAATTGATAATAATTTAAGGTTCATTTGGTTATTCTGGAACAGACTACAATCTGTTTTACAAATATTTTCCTCCTCAATTCAACTCAAACACTTACTGAACACTACCATGAGAAACAGGATTAGAAGGACACCAGACGCCTGGATAGTTTTTATATAAATCACTCCAGAGACGAACATTCTTACTATGTTACAAATGTATTCAAAATCAATTAAGAAAAACACTAACACTAGAAATGCACTCACTTAAAAAAAAATGGGCAAAGGACATAAAAATAAGCAATATATGGATAAAGAAATATAAATGGCCTGTAAGCACAGGAAACTGCCTAACCTCTATAGTAATAAAAATTATTAAAAAGACAGGATACCATTTTTTACCTATCCGAATTGTCAAAGATCTACAAAATCATTGCTCCGACCTATTTTTTCTGAAAAAAGTAAAAAATATTTGGTGCCTTGGCACTGCATTTAAGGTCAAGCACCCTTTTTGGTCCCGGCCTTCCTTTCCAGCCTCCTCTTCCATCTGACACTTACTCCTCTCAGCTTACACGGTATCTTCATCAAAACCAAGAATTTGGGGGAGCTCTTTGGGCTTCTGTCTTAAATAACAGATTTATTGAGGTCTAATTCATATACTATACATTCACCCATTTGAAGTATACAATTCAATTGGTTTTAATGTTTTTTTTTAAGATTTTTATTTATTTATTTGACAGACAGAGATCACAAGTAGGCAGAGAGAGAGGAGGAAGCAGGCTCCCCGCTGAGCAGAGAGCCCGATGCGGGGCTCGATCCCAGGACCCTGGGATCATGATCCGAGCCGAAGGCAGAGGCTTTAACCCACTGAGCCACGCAGGCGCCCCAGTTTTAATGTTTTCACAGAGCTGTGCAACCATCTCCACAATGAATCACCTCAAAAAGAACCTCATACCCATTAGCAGTCACTCCTCTTTTTCAGCCCCTCCCCAAGGCTCGGACAACAACCACTCTATTTTTTCCTACAGATTTGCCTATTTTATATAAATGGAATAACACAAGTCTTTTTTAAACTAGCTTCTTCCACTTAGCATATTGTTTTTAAGGTTCCTCCATGTTATAGCATTTATCAGTTCTTCATTTCTTCTTTTAAAAAATTCTTAAAAATTGTGGTAATGTATGTATGCATATATATATATATATCAAGCACGGTAACTATTTTTAAGTGTACAGTTCAGTGGCATTAAGCTCATTCACACTGTGTGCAACCAATCACACCATCCATTTCCAGAACTGTTTCCATCTTGCAAAACTGAAATTCTGTATCTGGTGAACAATAACTGCCAATTTTGCACCGCCCACCTCTACTCTCTGGTAACCACCATTCTATTTCTCTAGAAAGCAGTTTCTCTATAAATTTGACTACCTCAGGTTCTTCCCATAAGTAAAATCATCCTGTATTTCTCCTTTTGTTTTGTATTTCTCCTGGCTTATTTTAATTATTAGCATAATGTCCTCAAGGTCCAGCCGTGTTGTAGCTGTGTCAGAATTACCTTCCCTCTTACGACTGAATAATATTTCATTGCATGCATATACCACATTTGGCTCATCCATTCACCCATCTGAGGACATCTGGGTTGCTTCCACGTTTTGGATACTCTGAATAATGCTATGACCATAAGGTACCAATATCTCTTCAAGATGAAGCTTTCAGTTCTTTTGAGTATATAAGCATAAGTGGAAATGCTGGCTCATATGGGAATCCTACTTTTAGCTTTTTAAGGAATCATTGTATCATTTTCCACAGCAGTTTTACCATTATACATTCCTACTGGCAAAGAAAAACGGCTCCAATTTTTCCACATCTTCGGCATTACCTGTTATTTTCTGTTGTTTTTATTTTTGTTCTTTCGGCAATAGCCATATGGTTATGAAGAGGTAACTCACTGTTGTTTTAATCTGCATTTCCCTAATGCTGATGTTGAATGTCTTTCACATACCTAAAATCCATTCAAGTCCCTTGCACTTTTGTATTGAGTTGTAGTTCTTAGACTGAATATAAAACCTTATCAGATATGTGATTAGCAAATATTTTTTCTTATCTCATGAGTTGATTTTTTACTCTCTTGATTATGTCCTTTGATGCACAAAAAATTTTATTTTGGGGGGGTGCCTGGCTGGCTTAGTCGGCAGAGCATGTGGACTTTTGATCTCAGGGTCATGAGTTTGAGCCACACGTTACATTTGGTGTAGAGTTTAAAGGGTTAGTTTTCATGTAATCCAGTTTTTTGTTTGGGTTTGTTGCCTGTGATTTTGATGTTAAGAAATGGCTGCCAAACCCAAGGTAGTGAAGTTCCCCCCTATGTTTTCTTGTAAGAGTATTCTAGTTTTAGTTCATATATTTAGGTCTTTGATCCATTTTACGTTTGTTGCTTTTTTTTTTTTAATATGGTGTTAGTTAAAAGTCCAACTTCATTGTTTCACATAAGGAAGTCCAGTTTTCCCACTTTTCCCATTTAGCACCTTCGTCAAAAATCATTTGACCATATACGTCAGAGTTTCATTTTGAGCTCTCAATTCTGTTCCATTGATGTATACATGTATTTATGACAGTACTTCAATCCGATTACTGTAGCTCAGTAATAAGTTTTGAAATTAGGAATTTGAAACCTCCAACTTCATTCTTTTCCAAGATTGCTTCGGTTATATGGGGGTCCTTTGAAATTCCGTATGACTTTCAGGGTGAATTTTTCCATTTCTGCAACAACCATTGTTGGGATTTTCATTAGAATTCAATTAAATCTTTAGATTACTTTGGGTAGTATTGACATCTTAACAATATTAAGTCTTCTAATCCAGGAACACAGATGTCTTTGATTTATTGTGTCTTTAACTTCTTTAAGCAATATTTTGTAATTTTCAATGCACAAGTCTTTCCTCTCCTTGGTTTATTTATTCGTATTTTATTCTTTTTGATGCTACTGTAAATAAACTTGTTTTCTTCATGTCCCTTTCAGATTTTTTTCCTGTTAGAATACAGAAACTCATGTCTTTTGCACCCTTCCATTTGCTGAGTTCACTTATTAATCAACTTTGGCATGGTAGAATCTTTAGGGATTTCTACATTAAGATTATATTATCTATAAACAAAGAAAATTTTATTTCTTCCTTTCCAATTTTGATGACTTTCTTTCTTTTTCTTGCTTAATTGCTCTGATTAGGACTCCCAGCACTAGGCTGAATAGAAGTGACAAAGGTGAGTATCCTTGTTTTCTCCGATTTAGAAGAAAAGCTTCCCATCTTTCAGCAGTGAGTATGATGTTGCCTGTGGACTTTCCATAAATGGGACTTAAATATGTTGATATAGTTTCCTTCTATTCCTAGTTTGTTGAGTGATATTAAAATGAAAGAATGCTGAACTCTGTCAAATGTTTTTTCTGTATCTATTGAGATGATGGTGAGAATTTTTCCTTCATTCTGTTGAAGCAATGTATTACATTGACCGATTTTCGTATGTTAACTATCTTAGCATTCCAGGAATAAATCTCATTTGGTCATAGTATATAGTCCTCTTAATATGCTGCTGAATCAAGTTTGCTAGTGTTTTCTGAGGATTTCTGCATAAATGTTCATCAGAAATATTGGTCTATAGTTTTCTTTTCTTGTCATGTCTTGGCCTGGGTTTGTTATCAGGATAATGCTGTCCTCAAAGAATGAGTTTCAAAGTGTTTCTTCACGCTCAATTTTTTGGAAGAGTCTGGAGAGGATTGGTGTTAATTCTTCTTTAAATGACTGGTAGAATTCGCCTATGAAAGCATCTGGTTCTGGGCTTTTTAGTTGTAACTGCTGGAAGTTTTTTGCTACAGATTCATTCCCTTACAGTTACAGGTCTGTTCAGATTTTCTATTTCTTCATAATTCTTCTTAAGTTGCACATTTCCATGAATTTTTCGATTTCACCCAGGTTATCAAATTTGTTGGTATAAGTTCTTCATTTCCTTTTATGGCATAATAATATTGCACTGTATGGATATACCGGATTTTATTCATTCATCAACTGATAGACATTTGAGTTGTTTGTATTTTTTGGCTATTATGAATTATCCTGCTATGAACATTAGTATACAGGTATCTGGGTGGACATATGCTTTTATTTCTCCTAGATATATCCTGAAGAGTAGGAGTTCTAGGTCTCATGATAACTCTGTGTTTACTATTTTGAAAAAAATGCCAGATTTTCTTCCAAAATGGTTGTACCATTTTACAACCCTATCAGTAGTGTATAAGTCTCCCACCAGTAAGTAATGTTTGAATCTTCCAATCTCCATATCTTTCCCAACACTTAGTATCTACCCTTTTTCTTATGGCCATCCTATTGTGCACTGAAGTGGAATCTCACTGTAATTCTGATTTGCATTTCCTTGATAGCCATGATACTAAACATCTGTTCAGGTGCTTACTGGTCATTTGCATTTCTTCTTTGGAAAAATGTTGATTCAGATCTTTTGTTACATCTTTTAAACAGGTTTGTCCTTTTATTATTTGGTTTTAATAATTCTTTATGTATTCTAGATATAAGTTCCTTATCAGACAGACACTTTACAAATATTTTCTCCCATTCTGTAAATTGTTTTTTCATTTCTTTAGTAATATTCACTGGAGCACAAAGGTTTCTAATTTTGATGAAGTTCAATATATCTACCTTTTCCTTTATTACTTCTGCTTTTGGTGTCTTAAGAAGGCTTTAGCTAATCCCAAGGTCATGAAGATTTATTCCTTTATTTTCTTCTAAAGAGTTTTAAGGTTTTAGCTCTTATATTTAAGTCACTTATTTATTTTGAGTTAATTATTATGTATGATGTGAGGAAGAGGCCCAATGTCATTCTTTTGCATATGGAGATCCACCTGAGCCAGTAATGATTACTATTTTTTTTTTTAGTATATGTGCTGCCGAAGCGAGCACGCCAGTAATGATTACTGAAATGCTGTTCTTTACCACTAAACTATCCTGGTATCTTCACTGAAAATCAGCTGACCACCAAAAATGTTAGTGTTTTATTTCTAGACTTCCAAATCTATTCTCCTGTTCTTATGTTTACCCTAAAGCCAGTACTATACAGTCTTGATCACTCTAGTTTTGTAGTTAAGATCTGAAATCAGGAAGTATGAGTTCTTCTGTTTTTTTTTTTCAATTTATTTATTTTTTCAGCGTAACAGTATTCATTGTTTGCACAACACCCAGTGCTCCATGCAATACGTGCCCTCCCTATTACCCACCACCTGTTCCCCCAACCTCCCACCCCTGACCCTTCAAAACCCTCAGGTTGTTTTTTTTTTTTTTTTTTTTTTTTTAAGATTTTACTTATTTATTTGACAGAGAGAGATCACAAGTAGGCAGAGAGGCAGGCAGAGAGAGTGAGAGGGAAGCAGGCTCCCTTCAGAGCAGAGAGCCGGATGTGGGACTCGATCCCAGGACCCTGAGATCATGACCCGAGCCGAAGGCAGCGGCTTAAACCACTGAGCCACCCAGGCGCCCCCCTCAGGTTGTTTTTCAGAGTCCATAGTCTCTTATGGTTCGCTTCCCCTTCCAATTTTTTTTTTTTTATAAACATATAATGTATTTTTATCCCCAGGGGTACAGGTCTGTGAATCACCAGGTTTACACACTCCACAGCACTCACGATAGCACATACCCTCCCCAATGTCCATAACCCCCTCCCCCTCTCCCAACCCCACCTCCCCCCAGCAACCCCAGTTTGTTTAGTGAGATTAAGAGTCATTTATGGTTTGTCTCCCTCCCAATCCCATCTTGTTTCATTTATTCTTCTCCTATCCCCCTAACCCCCCATGTTGCTTCTCCATGTCCTCATATCAGGGAGATGAGTTCTTCTGTTTAAAGGTATTTCTTGACTGTTTTATCACTCTTGAATTTCCACATATATTTTAAAATCAGCTTGTCAGTTTCTGAAAAGAAGCGAGCTAGAATTTTGAAGAAATTGGAATGAATATACAGATCAATTTGCCATCTTAATAATATGGAATTTGTCGGATCCATGAACAGAGACTGTCTTTCCACTTATTTAGGTTATCTTTAATTTTTTTTCCAATGACATTCTGTAGTTTTCAAGGTATAGGACCTTAGATTTTTTTGTTGATTTATTCCTAGATACTTTATTCCTTTTAAGGCTATTACAAATTGAACTGTTTTCTTTCTTTCTTTCTTTTTTTAAAAGACTTTATTTATTTACTTGACAGAGACAGGGAACACAAGTTGGGGGGTTGGGGGGAGAGGGAGAAGCAGGCTTCCCACTGAACTGGGAGCCCAACGCAGGGCTCGATCCCAGGACCCTGGGATCATGAACCGAGCCAAAGGCAGATGCTTAATGACTGAGCCACCCAGGTGCCCCTGCACTGTGTTCTTAATTTCACTTTGGAGTCTTCAATGTTAGTATATAAAACTACAACAGATTTTTCAGTACTGATCTTATATCCTTCCACTCTGATGAACTCATTTATTAATTCTAAGAGTTTCTTAGTGGATTCTATAGAATTCTCTATAAAGTGTGTATATACACACACATGTGTACCACAAACACATTAGAGATAGTTACTTCCTCCTTTCCAATCTTATTATCTATTTAGTTTTCTTGCTTAATTGCCCTGGCAATGCTGACCAGAAATGGTGAGAGCAGACGTTCTTGTTTTTCACAGATGCCCTTCATCAGGCTGAAATAGTTCCCTTCTATTCCTAGTTTGTTCTATTCCTGCCTTATAAATTGGCACAACCTTTCTGTAAAACAACTTGGTGATATGTGTCAAGAAATTTCAAAGTTCAAATTCTAGTAACCCTACTTCTATTAATTTACTTAGGGAATAATCAGATGTGATAAGAGTTTTATGTACAAAGACATTAGAATGGAAGGATATCGGGCTCCACTGTCTAACAGAACTGTCTATAACATGCGATAAAGGCCGGGGAGTACCATGTGGGAATCACAGATTATCAAAGAGTGACATTGAGACTTTTTCCCTCAACCATACAGTGGCATTTTGCCACATGCATTTACTATAGAATATTTTTTTCCTGATTTTTAGGAAAATTCCAAATCAGAATTTCCTCTTCAAATACTAATACTGAAAGCATCACAGCTTAAGTTAATTTGAACACAGCAATTATTAACACTGGTTTTTGGTTATCCAGGATATCATATTAATTTTAAGTACGAAAATACTATTTTGTTGAAATAGTATTTGTTTGTTTTTTTAAACTGAATACTAAATATTCACATCTTGAGATGGAGATCAATGACTATAGATTTATTTTATACTGCATATAGTTGCAAAACAAAAAGTCTTCTCTATCCAGAGAATTATAAACCACTTTAAATTTTTTTAAAGATTTATTTATTTATTTGAGAGAGCAAGCATGTGAGCCTGAGTCGGGGAAGGAGCAGAGGGAAAGAATCTCAAGCAGACTCCCCACTGAGTGTAGAGCCTGACATGGGGCTTGATCTCACAATCCTGAGACCATGACCTGAGCAGAAATCAAGTTGGACGCTCAACCGACTGAGCCACTCAGGTGTCCCAAATTGCTTTAATTTTTAATTTTTTTTAATTTTTTTATTTTTATTTATTTTTTAAAGATTTTATTTATTTATTTGACAGAGAGAGATCACAAGTAGGCAGAGAGGCAGGCAGAGAGAGTGAGAGGGAAGCAGGCTCCCTGCCAAGCAGAGAGCCCGATGTGGGACTCGATCCCAGGACCCTGAGATCATGACCCGAGCCAAAGACAGCGGCTTAAACCACTGAGCCACCCAGGCGTCCCTGCTTTAATTTTTTAAATCGAGTATAATTACATTCGTTCAAAAAGTATCTTTCTATAAATTCATAATCCTCAGTGGGAGCAAAAAAATTTAAAAAAAAGCAAAGCTTCCACTACCAAATAATTCACACCCTAGTTCAAATATATGATGAACAGTGAAATATGAACACTAGAGTACTAAAATTAATACCATAATTGCATCTCACTCTCTTGATATTTGAAAATCAATTAAAAATCTATAGGTACAGGAAATGTTTCCTTTGAAACAAAAGCTCTCCCTTGCAGGCAATAAAAAGATTGAAAAACAGACAAAAAGATGTAAAGATCTCTTCGGTTATTAAAAAGACAGGACAGTCTGGAAATAAAGAATATTAGGAAAAAACTAAGAATTAGTTTACCTTCCTCCATTCCCCCAGATGATTTCACAAAAAGCTCATTCAGCATCTCTAAGATCTTGCACAAAAATCCACCTTTGAATTACTGATACTACTTAACCCTGCTTTCTTAAGGATGATTTCCTCTTTAAAACAAAATAGTATTTTATTTTCAACTTCTCAATTTTTTATAATTTTTTTTCATCTTTAAGTAGAGCCAAGTTTTTAAAAAACTCTTGATGGTGTTATTCCTATATAGTCAAGTATTTGGTTATAATAATTCAAATGTTTATATATTTTTTAAATGTTTATATTTTTATATTACAAATTTACTTGGTATGTGTGTTGTTTAAAATTTTCATATTTAAATTGGTTTAAGTATTTGGTTTTACTTTTTTTTAGTCTTATGAATTTTAATATGAACTATTATAGTTCCCACACTGTCCTTCTGCTCCAGGGTAGCAATCACAATTAGTATAATGGCACAGAGCTAGATTAGAACCTAAGGACTTCAAATCTAGTTCCCTTTTCACCAAATCAGGCTGTCTCATGATGTTTCCCATCAAAATTAAGATTCATTAAAAAAGGATTGTGTTATCTCATACCTATTAGAATGTCTATTATCAAAAAGTCAACAAATAACAAGTGTTGGTGAGGATGTAGAGAACAGGGTACCCTCATGCACTGTTGGTAGGAATGTAAATTGGTACAGCCATTATGGAAAACAGTATAGAGGTTCCTCAAAAAATTAAAAATAGAAGTACTATATGATCCAACAATTCCACTTCCAGTTATTTATCCAAAAGAAATAAAATTCTAACTCAAAAAGATATATGCACCCACCACGTTCACTGCAGCATTACTGAGAACAGCCAAGACATGGAAGCAACCTAAATGTCTGTCAAAAGATGAATGAGTAAAGAAAATGTATTATAAATATACAATGGAATATTCAGTCATAAAACAGAAGGAACTCTTGACATTTGCAACAGCATGAATGGACCCTGAGGGCATTGTAATAAGAAGTCAAATAGAGAAAGACAAATATCGTATGATCTCACTTACATGCAAAATCCAAAACAAAAAACAAGAATTAAAAAAAAAAAAACCAAACAAACATATAGAGACAGAGAACAGACTGGTGGCTACCGGAAGCAAGAAATAGGAGGTAGCAAAATGGGCGAAAGGTGTCAAAGGTATAAATTTCCAATAATAAAATAAATAAGTCATGAGGATGTAATACACAGTATGGTTACTATAGTTAAAAATACTGTATTGATATCTGAAAGTTACTAAGAGAGCTCTTAGAAGTTCTCATCACACACACACAAAAAAAGTTCTATGTGTACACACACACAAAAATCAGAACGTTAACTGGATTTATTGCAGTGCTCATTTCACAATATATGTAATATTAAATCCTTGTGTTAAATATTATATGTATTATGTTAATGTAATCCTTATATTAGTTAAAACTAATATGTCAATTATATCTCAATAATTTTGAAAGAGGATTTTATGCTGACATAATCTATATCCCATGATTATATCCCTGACATACTGTACTATATTTAACTAACACTTGGCATCTGAATGTAACTTCTGTAGTAAAAGACTTTTTCTTATTTATCATGATTCCAATAATTATAAACAGGATTATGGTGGGGGGAAAAGAAGATGAGGAAGCAAATATATGAATTCTATGATTTGTAAACTACAGTGCTAGGCCTTGTGAGGGAGACAAAACAAAACAAAAAACAAAGTACTCAAGGGAATGTATAATATAGTAAGGAAAATAACTTACAGTCATAAATATAATACAAGGAAAACTATGAATACTTTTATGTTCAAAGATAACAGTCTTTTAAAAAGTTATTTAAAGTATGCACAGGATATAACAACTCGAGCTGACTTACACATCCAGCAATTAGTTATTCGTAGTATCTTCTTCCATGGCCTAACCAGTAGGGGTTATAATAATGAGTAAAACAGATATGATTCCCATCCTCATGTGGAGAAAACAAATAACAAATCAGTTATTTGGAGAAGTTATAAAGAAAAAAATAAGCCTTTTAAGTTGCATGTGTCTACATAAAATAGAAAGTGGTCCAGTTAGGCCTCACTGATAAAGTAACATTCAGTCTGAGACCCGGAGGATGAGAAGTCAGCCTTCCAAATGGTGTGTGCATGCGTGCGTGCGTGTATATGCATGTGCGTTGCGGATGAAGTGTAAGCCCAGAAAGCTGCATATGTAAAGACTTCTAAGACAGAGAAGTGCATTGGCATATTTGACAACTCAAAACTCCCATATGACTGAAGCTTGGTGGAAGACCAGAAAAACAGCAGAGATGAGGGTAAAGAAATGGGCAGGGGCATGATCCCAAAGATCAAAGAAGCAGGAGGTCCAGGGTATGCTGGAGGAAGAACAAATATATTAATTTGACTACATGAGGAGGTTAATGAAAAACAACATTACACACAACCCTCATGTATAAGATCTTAATTTAATCCTTAATACACAGTTAAGAGAAATGTTTCCCTTTAATAGATGAATAGGTCAGAGGCTCAGAAGGGCTAAGAACTTGCTAATAAGGTTGCACTGCTCATAAGCAAAGTCATGAATTCCAGACATTGCAACACAAGTTACACCTTTCTACTACATAAAGGAATAACAAAAAATAAGGTGAAAAGTACAAACTGGATTAAAAATCAAGCTAAGGAATATGGGTATTATCACGGACAAAAACTAATGGAAAGGACCCCCATTAAAAAGATGATTCTAATTATCTTCATAGTACATAGAGAATACTGACAAAAGAAGTTCCTTTCTACAAAATTACCGTGTATTATGTCAATCATTTTGATACTGTTCCCCAGAAGAGTAAGTGTGGGTGTGTGCACACACAGATGCATCTGTGTCAGTTGGGGATGGAAGGGGGCTAAATACCATTTCTATCAGAATGTACCTATTTTACTCTTTCTCTTTGAAAACTACAGATTATAATTCAGTTAACTTTGGTTCCGACATCTTACTCTGAAGATCCAAAACCTAGCAGAAGCAGAACCTTTTACTCACCATATCCCTTATGATAACCACTTTAATAGTCATGCTAATTTCTTTTTAGCTTTTCTACTAAATATCAAGCATATGCCACTATAGTTTATTAAAGTCAACTTCAGATAAGATTTTGGCCTCCACACCTTCAGAAATAACATGTTTACCATAAAGTTTCCTTATATGTTAAAGCATGATGTTAAAAAATGTAAGGTAAATATATTCTGTACTACTATAAATTATTTTTCAATAACTAAAAAAAGCAGACTAAAAATTACGCATTGATGTTCAAAAAACTTACTACTATTGACAAATACGCTTTTTTGTTTAGTAGGGTGACTCAAAAACTACTAAAGAAAATTAATTCTTCAGCTCAACCACATTTAAAATTAGAGTATGACATTAATGCAATAGTTTTATGTACCCAGTAATTACTCAACTGGTCAATACCTATGACAAAATCTCCAAGTGAGCAACATCATGCATATGCAAAATTGGTTATGTAAATAGGTATGCATACCTTTATCCTTCTTAAAATCCAAAGCATCTTCTTTATCAGTCACTATTTCCTTCATATTGATAATACTCTGGTGGGTAAGCTGCCGGAGAATTTTAATTTCTCGAATTGCTGTAATTGGAAAGCCTTCCTTTTCATTATCTAGACGTACTTTCTTTAGGGCTACCATTTCTCCTATAAAAATTAAGTAAAATCAAGTTACCAGATGATAAAACGAAATGACATTTTTCTTAATTTAAACTTTATTTTAATTCATAATGTCTGTTCCTACCTCTTGAAATTACAATGTTTATAGTACAAGAAATTAAATCTCTGGTTAAATAAAATTATAAAATATTTATCCAAATTGTGGAATACTATACAACTGTTAAAAAGGATGGGGGCAGGTACATAAGTACTGTTATTTTGTGCTCTCCAAGATATATTAAGTAAAAAAAACAGATGATGTGATGAACAGTAGATGTATTACACTACTAATTTTAAAAAGTGAAGGAGGGGAGGATAAATTTACCCAATATGGTTATACATGCATAAAATCTCTGAACAGAGAAGATTCTGTACATTGTGAAAGTGAGAAAATAAGCTCAGACATATTAACTTGTACAAAGTTGCCCAGTTGCCTAGCAGTGAAACTGGGATTCAAAATCTGAATCAGCTATCTCAAAAGTATTTCTGCTCTTCCCACTACACTAAATGGTTTCACAATTCAGATATCAATGAGTTCTCATCAGATAAGATCTATTAATAGAACATACAAACACATATCCCATTATAAGAAAAAACTCACTATCATTCCACTTCTTTGGAGAAAAAAGGAATTCTGTACTTAAATATTTTCCAAAAGGACATTTATAACATTTATGCTTTTATTTTTTTTTAAAGATTTTATTTATTTATTTGACAGAGAGAGATCACAAGTAGATAGAGAGGCAGGCAGAGAGAGAGAGAGGGAAGCAGGCTCCCTGCTGAGCAGAGAGCCCGATGCGGGACTCGATCCCAGGACCCTGAGATCATGACCTGAGCCGAAGGCAGCGGCTTAACCCACTGAACCACCCAGGCGCCCACATTTATGCTTTTAATTATCAAAACTTCCTTGATTCTTTTTGACAGAAGTCTAAAATGTATGATTCCTTGTTTAATAAACAGCTTCTAGAAGTTATAACTTAATCTTTTTGATAATACAGAATCATTATAAATATTATTACTCTATGCTGTAATTGCCCTCCAGAGTTTTCTTATACTAAATGGCTTCAAATAACTCTGCTATTTTAATCTACGGGTTATTTTAACAAGGAATTATAAGTAAAGATTAAGTACAGGCTCTACCCATTACTTGCTAAAATACATAGCCTCTAACATAGTTACTTTTTTACTCTGCTGCAAAAACTTTTAAAACTTTCTCTCAGGTTCCTGATTATGTTCTAGAAGATTAGGCTGCTAAATCTAGCCTCCAAACAAAGGGTAACTTCAAAAGAAGAATATTTTGGGTAAAATAAAAAGTGTTACATAAGACTTAATAAAACAAAATTTACTACAAGTTGGTGAAGACACTTTTGTTACCTGATTACTAATAACATAAGAATTTATTCACAATTAAAGAAATCAAAATCCTACCATACTACACATCACAAATACTAAAAAACTTTAAAAATATTTACATACCCACTTACAGGTATTCATACCTTACATTAAGCGTACATATAAAACAAAAAAGATGAAACAAAAGCATAATAAATTCAAATTTAACTTAAAAAAAAACAAACTTCAAATTACACACTTGAAGAGAAAAACAAATTAAGTACATTCAATAGATCTAGAGATCCACAGCAGCTGACATACTTACCAGTGTCTTTATCCCGGGCCTTGTAAACTTGTCCATAGGTACCTTCTCCAATAATTCCAATGATATCAAATTTATCCACGCAGCGCTTTCCCCAGTCAATATCTTTCTCTTTGATTTCACCATAGCGAGGCCCACATATTCTATCAAATACAGTTCTGAAGTTTTTATATGCAGTCAAGCAAGCTGAATAAACTGTTTACTACTTAATACCCACCCTCCCCCAATCTTATATCCTTTATTTCCCCCCACCCTTGAATATTTGTGATCATGTAAGACAAGTAACACTGTAATTTGCTATTATAAATTATCATGAAAGTCAAGGCATCATTTCTCCATACCAGCTCTTCTTCTATAGACGAACAAGCTGAGAAAAATAAGTAAAGCTTTTATGAAGAACTTTCAAAAATAAAACACAATTTTCAATGAATGGGTAAAACCAACACTAATACAAAGAGTCACGCTCTCTAACCAACCTCCAGAAGTTTTTCTTTCATCCATTATATATATATATATATGACACTCATTTTTCAAGAAACAAGTTTGATAATGAATATTACCAAAAATCTAACTATAAAGCTTACTGACAAATTTAAACTTATGGCTCAGTGAAATTACCTTAAAAATGAAAACACAAGAAAGAATTTTAGTCCAAGAAAGTACAAAAGTATTACTATAATCAACTCTCAGTAATCCACACTGTGTATGTGTATCTGGATATGTCATATATATATATATACATATGACAAATATTTGATATTCTTAAAAAAATAGGTAATTTTGTAGTCTCTCAATATTCTGGTATATAATAGAAATTCACTAAAGGAATAAAGCTACAAAACTCAGAATTTTAAAAGTTTTCTAGTTTTCTACTCTATACTAGGAAATCACATTATACTCACACTAGGCACCTGAACGGCAATTCTAAAATCAGATCTAACTCAAGGTCTTACTCACACTTTCCCTTGATTAAGTAGAAATAAAAAAAAAAAAAAAGAATCAGTATTCTCCCCCTTTAAGTGATAAACAGGTTTCAAGGGAAAGAGTTGGTTCTAGGCACTTACTTGAAGCTAATTTAGGATACAGATTTCAAACCTTCTTCCACTCCACCTCTTGCAGAATGAAAAATACATTTAGTTAGGGGAGCAAATGGAGCTAAAAAGCAAAGGAAAACACAGCAGCTTGCCCATTACTAATTTCGTTTGGGCTCACTGAATGCTGACTTCCATCTTCTCCAATTTCAGTGGTTTGTATTATTTAAATATCTTAATTATAGAAATTATCTTTAACATATAATAACCCAAGAAATTAATACATTACAAACTGTGAGAGAAAATTAAATCTGGTTTTATTAGTCATTTTGAATAGGTATGTGGGGAATTATGAAAATTTTTTTAAAATTCTAGAATTTATTCATATACTTAAGTTTAAAGAATAAATACACTTTTTATTATTTTAAATCTTAATTTTTTGTTTTATGATTTTATGATGACCCAGAATCATTTGTGGCCAATGTAAGAGCAGGCAGAAAGCAAGCACATACTTAGGCCTCCTTTTACTATGTAACTGTGTTGCTGTTTTCTTTTCCTCTGGACTCTTTGAGAGATCATCTCCTCCTGGTAGCTCTGGGGGCAGTGGTAAATCAGCAAGTAAACATCGGAGTTTCTTCTCTACTTCTTTTTTAACCGCTTTTACTGAAATATTTCCTCGTAAGCTAAAAGAGAAAGGAGTCACACAAATAAAACCCAAACATCTGAGAAATAAAAACGCAGCCACCTCTCACACTTAAATAGCAATGGCAAAATACTAAACCAAGTTTCTTTTCTTTCCAGCTAAAACAATGTACTATATTCAATTACAAAATATAAAATTTGGGGGTAAAAATGATATAGAATTAGAGAAAAACTAAGGAAATCTGAACAAGGTGTGAAGTTTAGTTACGATAATGTACTGTTATGTGTTCACGGATTGTAACAAAGGTACCATACTAATATAAGATGTTAATAATGAAGAAACTAACTACAGGGTATATGGATAGTACCATAATGTTTATGCAAATCTAGCACTGTTCCAAAAAAAAGAGTATACTTTTAAAGATGATACAGAATTACTATAAAATTGTAAATTAATACTAAAAAAGTCAACTTGCCATGCTTCACAGAAAAATTGAATAGTTTTGTGATTGCGTTTTGTTTGACACTATTAGAGAAACATAAAGAGGTTTTCTAAGAAATAACAATACATGCTATTATTTATCTTGCCCATTTAAAGAACCACAAACTAGTCTAGCTTTGCCCCTTTATAGGGTTAATTTTCTTAAACTAGACAATAATTCTTTTAAATTTTTTTAAGGTTCTAGCTTACTGATGTTACAGGTAAAAATTTAAGTTCAGTTAGTTCTGTACTTTTTTGAATGCATAAAATATATCTTAACTAGGTAATCTGAGTATTCTAAACCTCCCAGTTACTAAAAAATCTCTTTAATAATAAGATAATTCTTCAAAGAGAATCTTATGATAGTAGAATTTGGACTTCCCACAGTTTCATAGCAGTTATGAGTCCCATAATGAAAAAGTTTAGTGAGACTATATTACTGGGGTCACAAATTACCAATACATTAGTAAAGCAAATCATTTTAACTTCTCTTATTCATTTTGAACATTAACATTGTTGTACAAATGCATGATTTAATACCATCTGATAAAAACCATTTACCAATAACTATAATAAAATTGTGCCTTTTCTTCATAACCTCGTGATACTCACTAGAAGGGTTTTTTTTTTTTAAGACCTTATTTATTTATTTGAGAGAGAGAAAGTGGGAGAGAGAGAGAGAGAAAGCGCACACGCTCGTGTCAGAGAATGACTAAGCAGGAGTGGGGCATTGGAGAGGGAGAGAGAGAACCCAGAGCACACTCCACACTGAACATGGACCCCATTGAGGATTGGATCCCACCACCCGAGATAATGACCTGAGCCAAAAAAAAAAAGTCAGAGGCTTAAATGACTGAGCCACCGAGGCACCCCAGAAGTTCTTTAACAGAGAAAATATGCTCAAAAGGAAACTGGTTTGTAGTTTTATTTTTCAAGTAAGGGTATGGGAGCACCTGGGTGGCTCAGTGGGTTAACCAACCGACTCTTAATCTTAACTGACTCAGGTCATGATCTCAGGGTAGTGAGACTGAGCCATGAAGCTCCATGCTTAGCAGGGAGCTTGTGCAAGATTTTCCCTCTCCCTCTGCCCTGCCCTAACACACCAAATGCTGTGCCAAGTGTCCTCTCTCTCTCTCTCTCCCCCCTTCTCTCTCTAAAAAATAAATAAATAATAGTATCACACAGCCCACTTTTCAGTACTAATGTTTTGTCCAATTTGCACATTGATTTCATGCTTCTATGTGCTAGGCATTAGGTAAGGCACTGGTGTTTAACAGCAAAGACAATAACAAACACATTAAGACAGAACTCCTCTCAGAAAGGAGCTTGGATGGTCATCGGGAGAACACAGTCAAATAAGCAGCAGGATAAAGTACTACACAAAGGGCTTCCTAGAGTAATGCAGCTGAAGGGTAGCTAAATCAGGACTGAAAGACAGTAAAAGCTTCTTTCTAAAAAAGATACCACAGGAACTGTACCTGGAAATAAACCTATCTCTAATAATTTACTTAGAAAACTATAGTTTCTTACTTGTAAGGTTTTAGTCAAAAAATTCTCATTAGGCTGAATATTCAAATGAACATTTCTAGAGGGAAAAACTAAAAATCTTAATTTTACTTATAATTTAAAATTTAAGAGACTGCCTATATTGATATATATTATTACATGAACTACCAAATTTAGCAAGGCTTCCAGACTTCAGAGAAATGAAATACTAACTTTCCAAGAATAACACTATGTAATTAAAAATATAATTATTTTAACTGAGTACTTGTAATAACCAAATAGGGAGTGTGATTTTTTTTTTAAGATTATTTATTTATTTATTTATTTGACAGACAGAGGTCACAAGTAGGCAGAGAGGCAGGCAGAGACAGAGAGAGAGGGAAGCAGGCTCCCTGCCGAGTAGAGAGCCCGATGCGGGCGGGGGCTCAATCCCAGTACCCTGGATCATGACCTGAGCTGAAGGCAGAGGCTTTAAACCCACTGAGCCATCCAGGCGCCCTGGAAGTTTGATTTTTAAAAGTTTCCATGTGTTCTAGCAACAAAAACAATAAAGTACCTCAACAAGAAATACACAAGATCAATAGAAGAAAACTGAAAGATAGGGCTGATGAACATAAAACTGGATCTGAATGAACAGAAAGAAGCCATGTTTTTGTATGGAAAACTGTAATACTGTAAAGCCATCAGTCTCCAAATTAATCTACATTTGGTTGAGTCCCAAACAATTTAAAGTAACTTGACAAGCAGACTGACTATAAAATCTGTCAAGAATAAAGGTAAATCTGCCAAAAATCTTCTGAAAAAGATTAAGTGCAATTTGCCCTGTCATGTGGTCAACCTATTTTAAAAGATCGCAAACCAGAAGCCCAAGATTGGCTGAAGTCAAGGAGTATGTATTATGGTCTACCCAACATTTTATAAAAAACTATGAGTTAAATTGCCAATATTTTTAAATCAGAAGATTCAGATTTCAGGCTTCCTTAAAAAAAAAAAAAATCAAAAGCTCTAGCAACACTGGGCCCCAATTTATGTGGGCTTCAGCAACAATGAAGCGGAGACTGAACAGCAGAGCTATTCGCTAATCAGTAATTCACTCTATCCCTTCACTTTTGTATTAGCTGCGTACCCCTATAGCAGAAATTTGAATCTGAGAACCAATGTACCATGCACCTAAAGAAGTTAAAACAAAGAAGTACTGGCAAAGAAATAATAAAACATGATAATAGAAAAGAGAGTCCAGAAACACAGGTATCCATAATAATTTTTATATATGGCACCACAAATTATGGATTATTCACTAAATGTTGTTAGAAACAACTGGATCTATCAGTCTACATGGGAGATGGGGGAGAGCATCTTTCTTCTTCATGTAATAAACAAAAAAAAATTTGGGTGACTTGACTTAATCTTTTTAACTTTATAAACCCGTAAGATATAAAGAAAAATTATTAGATCCGACAACATTTAAAAATGGAAAAAAAAAATGAAAATAGCCAAAACCAAAACAAATAAATGTCAAAGACAAGCAAAAAGACTCTGATAAGCAAAGATCAAGATCCGTAATGTAAGGAGCACCTTGCAACTCAATTAGAAAAAGGAAACATGTTAAGGAAAAGCTAGCATAAGATGAACAAGTCGTTCACTGGAAAAAATAAATACCCAACAAGTATTCAGAAAGTTGCTATATCTCAATAATCAGAAAAATGCAAAATTAAATAATTCCATATTTTAAGGACTAATAAATTGGTAACAGTCTTATTAAAGTACAATTTGAGGGGGCGCCTGGGTGGCTGAGTTGGTTAAGGGCTGCCTTCAGCTCCCAGGGTCCTGAGATCAAGCCCCACGTTGGGCTCCCTTCTCAGTGGGGTGTCTGCTTCTCCCTCTCCCTATGCCCCTCCACCCCCTGCTCTCTCTCAAGTAAATAAAATCTTTAAAAAATAATAAAAATTTAAAAATAAATGTATATACTTTAACCTGATAACTATCCTATAAAAATTGCTCTTGTACACATAAAATATTAATATAGAGTTTGGTAGCAAAAAATTAAAAATCTAAGTATCCCTTAATAAATAGCTGAATAGTAAATAAGAGCATCATTTATCCATTCTTTTTTTTTTTTTAAGATTTTATTTATTTACGTGACAGAGAGAGAAATCACAAGTAGGCAAAGCAGCAGGGGGGGGTGGGGCTCGATCCCAGGACCCTGAGATCATGACCTGAGCCAAACGCAGAGGCTTAACCCACCAAACCACTTAGGCACCCCATGATTTATCCATTCTTACAGATAGGAATATTAAACCTATCTATATATCGACACGGAAAGATCTCTAATACATTAATGAGAAAAACAAGTCAAGGAGTATTATGCATAGTATGATCCTAATTTTTTTTTAAATCAATTTATTATACAAAAGCATACAGTTTAACAGTCTACCTTGTGATTTTCAGAGAATAATAAATTCCAGGTCTGGAAGAGAAGCAAAGTTCAAAATAAGCCTAAAAGATATTACCTGGCCAGAAAGTACTCAAAAATAAATAGGTCATGTCAAAAGGACAAATAAGTCAGCTTAAAGGAGTTCCCACTGACATTTAGAGCATCATAAAGAAGAGTGACTAGTGTCGAACTGACCTCTGGCCACACAAATTCGTAGTATCCATGTACTGTATTCATGAAATATACAGACACATTCAAAGAAAGAAGAGCAGAGACACAACAGAAGAGAAAAGCAGAAGAGACAGAGAAGAAGGTGGGTCAAAATATTTTTTAGGGGCACCTCAGTGGCTCATTCGTTAAGCATCTGCCATGGTCCTGGGATCAAGCCCCACATCAGGCTCCCTGCTAGGGAGGAAGCCTGCTTCTCCCTCTCCCACTCCCCCTGCTTGTGTTCCCTCTCTCGCTGTCTCTGTCAAATAAAATCTTTTTAAAAAAATTTTTAATGATAAGCATGACATGTACCATCACCCCATTAAAAACAGATGCACAAAGAATACCCTCCTTAAGCAACTCACTTGCATATATGATGAGTTCTTAAAGATACCACCAGTAAAAATTTACTTCCAAAGCATATATGAAGAAAAGTAGAAAACGAGTCTCACTGGCTCAGAATTACTGGATTTTTTTTTTTTCTTAAGATTTTACTTGTTTATTTAAGATAGAGAGAGCACAAATGGCGGGGGGAGGGGGGAGAGCTGGCAGGGAGGGACAAGCAGACTCCCACCAAGTGGGGTGCCTGATTCGGGCTCAATCCCAGGACCCCAAGATCATGACCTGAGCCAAAGACAGATGTTTGAATGAGCCACCCAGGCGCCCTCGGATTACTGGATTCTTCGCAACTGGGCTATTCACTCACTAATGAAGTGACTCAATTCTGTATTCATGCCTCCCTGTGATGAAGAGCCCATTCCCGGACTCATCCAAATTATAAATCACTACTCTGTTATGAACCTTCAGTGTTCCTAGAGAACAGTCAAACCTGTAAATACCATAATTAGAGTGATATAATTGGTGAATACCTGATTATAATGATGAGATCTCTTGGCAACATTTTTGATTATAGAAAAAAGAAATCATAGAGGGCATGAAACACAGGAATTATGATTTCTTTTTTTGTTTTAAATTATAAAATTTTCATAATGCCAGCCAAAGTGAGCACTTGAAAGACCTACCCACACAACATTTTCATCCACTTTTCAAATCCTATAAAGATGTCAGCTAGGAGAACTGCTCACATAGCTGTTTTTTAACAGAAAATGAGGGGAGAACAGCTTTAATTTCTCCATAAAAATAAAAATGAAAATGAAAAATGTTAAGTGGTATAACAGACAGATATTACACAGCAGCATAATGCTTCTATCCTAGCATACATTTCAGAGATATTCTTAGAACTGCATTTACCTTACACTCAACTCACTCTTATCTTCATCTTCTAAAAAATAAAAATGTTTCAAAAATTTTAAAAAACCCCACACCCCCAATATTCACATAGAAATCTGTAAACATGTTAAAGGAAAACAATCACATTATGGGTTTCCTGCAACATATAATTAATTTCCAACTGCAAAAAAAATCAAAAGGTTCAAGAAAGTCTTAAAAACTATAAACTCATAATGCTACCCAGAGTGATAAATTTATAAGACCGCTGAAGAAACCCAAAAATAACCAATACACCTGCTTTATCTCACCCAGGGTAGAGTCTCTCATAAACTGTCACGTTTCTGACAGTGTCATTAAGGAACACTAAGCTAAAGAAAACACACTATGTGCATTTCCAATTCCCAAGCTGAAATACACGTTGTATCCCAAGGCAACAGCAAATTCTTCCTGGAATTCTTAAACTATAATTCTGCCACCCTACAAGCAATGTGCTTCATTTATAATAAAGACAACTTATGATTTTTTTATAGAACCTTTCTCTTTGGGGGGTCAGACAGGTTCTCACTTCAAACTTTCCTTTCAACTGCTGGTGACAACACTCTCTGGCACTTACCTGTCAGTGTCCTTATCTTCGGGCAGCATGGGAGGCAAAGGTAATGGTGGTAATGTAGAGGTCACTAAAGCCACATGGTGCTCCTTCTCCTTGGCTCCTAAGCTTGGTGTAAGTGGTTTGGTTTTCTCTTTAAGAGATACTGGTTCGTCCTTTGTAGCAGCAGATTTACTCTCCTTCCCAACTACAACTGCTTTCTTTGTGGCTTTATCTACAACCAAGTTATTGTCCACCTTTGTTACCTGAAGAGGTGGCTTTGTTTTTGCCTTGTCATTTTTTAAAGTTCCACCGCTTGAGGGAGAAGGTGCATGTTCAGTTTTCAGTTTCTTCACATCCTTCACGTGGTTGGTTTGTGACGCGCCAGCCCCGGTCTCCGCGCTCCCCTTTGTAGGTGTAGAAGTGTTAGAAGCTTTGGCAGCTTTGGCAGCGGCCTCAGCAGCCTTCGCCGCCTCTGCAGCCCTCGCTGCCTCTGCAGCCCGGGCTTTTTTATTCTTGTTCAACTCGGCTGCCAGGCTACTCTTCAGAGTTAGTGTGCTAGGAGAAATGCTAGAATGACGACTTCTGGATCTAGACAATCTGTGCCTGCTACGAGATCTTGAATGCCTAGATGAATATGGGCTTCTGCTTCGGGATTTGGCAGAACGTCTGGTGGAAAATAATGAAGATATAGTCAGTAATTCAGAAGAGGTGAATTCGAAATTTATAAAAACTGCGAACCGAAGCCTGTGAAATCAAACAGAAATTTATTTAATTTCAAAATCATCATATATTTTGATTATATTGATCTTGGTCTAGCCTCTGAATGCTCCAAGGTGAGACTGGATGAAAGCAGATCTCTGTGAGAAGAAATACTGTTAAGGTTAGGAGAAAAAGTGTGACAAGACATCCCCGCTGTCTTGGAAAACAGAAGTATACAACAAGGACACAGCAATGGTGGCAGCAGCCAGGTCAAGTCTGACCAATCATTCAACAGGGAGACCATCTCTACACCTGAAAAGCGTCCTTGCCCACAAGCTCAGAAGTCAGCAGTGCTCTGTCCAAAGCAAGAGTGAAAAAGATAAATGCCTATCATAAGAGAGTAAATACAGTCTCTAAATTTTGGAAACTATTTAATACTGACTGTGTAATTCACTTCCCCAAAATTACTGGAAAACACAAAAGCTATCACATACTTAGAAGTATGGTGGCAACCAAAATTCCTGTAAAACAAACGCAGCACAGCGCCACGTGAAAGGAAGCTGAAGTTTTCAAATCAATACCTTATCAAAACTAAAAACAAATACTCACCAGACAAAGGCACTATGATAGCACTTTCACAAGTCTGCCATGTCTCATTTTCATTGCTCACATCAACCCCAGTGAAGTATCTATAGTTTGCAGATTAGAAATTTAATCTAAAATACCATGTAACCTAAAATCAATCCCATACTTATCAGTAAATGTACTGGTAATTATCTCACTACCACTACCCTCTTCCTCCAATACTCTTCTGCCCAACTCAGTGCCCAAGGAGGCTAACCTTAACAGACACATCTTCTGGGTTTCAGTGCTACCTGTCACTGGTAGGTCAGAAGGCAGAAAAATGCTGGGTTATTTCTTTCCAGCACTCTCCCTCCTTTTGGTCACATTTTCTGACAGAAGCTTTGTCACCCGACTACCATGGCTCCTGTCAGGCACCCTTGCCCCCTTCCTCTCCCCAGGCTCTAATAACACTGTATTTTCCCCATCCCTTGAAGCTTCCTGCTGTAACTATAGAAAACATCCCTTGGGGGTTCCCTTAATCCACCCCTAGCTCTGCAGTCCTTCACTGAAGTGTCTTGCACCATCTCAGCTGGATTCGTTTCCTTCTAGAACTTTGCCTGATCTAGTCGTATGCCGTCTTAAACCCAGACCTCCTGACTGAAGAGTAGGTAGGTCAACAGGATACACAAATGAACACACTGTGGAAGAGACAGCTCCTGCTGACACTCTGTAGCAGTTCCATGGAGAGGGTACATAAAGCAACAAAACTCCTAAAAACCCCTAATTAAAATGGGCAGAGAGTAAAGGAAGGACTGGGAATTTTGTTTATATTTGACATGAATAAAGCATGGAAGAAAATACCAAGAAACATTCTACAATTCTAGTATGAAAATGAAATGATACTTAGGATTAAGATAAACTCAAATACAAACTGAACTTCACCCTCATTTTTTCAAAAAGATTTCAAAATGTACTAAGGGCTAATTACTCTTCAGCACTGAGGTACTTTATACATAGTATTTATGTAACAGTATTTTAGATTAGTGGGAACACTGTTTAGAAAACATTCAAATCTAACACCTGCTTATCATTAAATAATCATTAAAATTATCAATGAGCTTACAAGTATTTGTGGAAATGCAAGGAACTGTTTTGTTAAATAGACAACTTTAGTATAAGAACCAAAAATGTCATAATATGAAATAGGCAGCCACATTTTTTATTTTTTCTCCCTTCAGACCCTTAGACCTCAAAACAAGTCTGACCATGCTTCTAGAGCAGCAGAAAGGTAGAGCAGGAGGAGAGCAAAGGGACTATCATTTCATCAGAGGTAATAGCACAGAATTTTTGTTAAATTAACTTTCCTACACTAACAAGATTCTGGTCACCAAATTCATACAGACACATAAATTATATTTAACTGAGAGATTTATGGCCACTAAGTTTCACCTAAGAAAAGAGAGACAAATATATCAGGTAAAATCCCAACATAATTAACACCTTTGGCCTATTAAATTATTTTTTACTGGAGAGAATCTGGATAAGCATTATCAGCAAAGACTTAAAAAAATATACCATACCCTCCTTTCCTCTCCAATTTGTTTCTCTTTAAAAGTTCCTTAACTTTTTAACTTCATGTCCTAGTAAACATTCATTCTTTCACATAGTGCGTATTTACTAATAAATGTCAATGATATAGTTAATGTTCATAACATGTTTTGGGAACCCAAAATTACACATAATCACAAAATCCAAGTTTAGGTCATTTTTACTAATGACCTAACTTCAGCCACCCAAAGTTAGGAGGGTAAGAAAGTGCATCTCTGAGACTATATAATGAATTACATCATGAAGTTTTAGTAAAAGAACTGAAATGGATGGTAGACAACAAGTCTTTTTCTTTTTTTTTTTTTTTTAAGGTTTTATTTATTTGACACAGACGGAGGGCATGACCAAGAGTGGGGAGAGACAGAGGGAGAGGGACAAGCAGACTCTGCACTGAGCACAGAGCCCAACTTGGGGCTCAATCTCACAACCCTAGATCATGACCTGAGCCAAAACCAAGAGTAAATTGCTTAACGAACTGAGCCATCCAGGCGCCCTGCAAGTCCTTCTTTTAAAGATAAAATTTTTCTTCTTTCTAAAAAAAGTTTTTTCTAATTATTTCTATACTACAGAATCTGCAGTGAATATGTATTAGCTCTTTGTCTGTTATTAATGGGGTTTTTTTAAGCTTTTTTTTTTTTAAGATTTTTTTATTTGTGAAAGAGAGAGAGAGATTGCACAAGAAGGGGGAACAATAGGCAGAGGGAGGATCAGGCTCCCCACGGAGCAGGGAGCTTGATATGAGACTTGATCCCAGGATGCTGGGATCATGACCCGGGCTGAAGGCAGTCACTCAACTGACTTTGCCACCCAGGCATCCCAATGTTTTCAAGAGATGACAGTACCTCTTTAGGAAGAGAACTTTCTAGGTTTCTAAGGTTTCCAAATTCATGTAACACAAAGCAGAAGCACAAAAGAAACTCAGTATCCCGAAACTCAACTGGTTAGTGTTCATTGTTAATTAGGTTAGTGTTCCTTAGAAAAGAGAGCATGGTGTACCATTCACTCAACTGTATCACACAATCTCTCCAAGAGTTCAGGTCTTCTGAAATGGTGCATAATTAGCAAACACTGATTCTTAATAATTTTACTATAATAAGATCTAATCCCTTATTATATAAAACAATACCGAACAGTGCTATCCAAAAGGACTTTCTGGGGATGCCTGGGTGGCTCAGTCAGTTAAGCCGCTGCCTTTGGCTCGGGTCACGATCCCAGGATTCTGGGATCAAGTCTCACATCCTGCTCCTTGCTCAGCAGGAAGCCTGCTTCTCTCTCTGCCTCTGCCTGCCACTCTGCCTGCTTGTAAGCATGTGCGCACGCCGCGCGCGCTCTCTCTCTCTCTGACAAATAAATAAATAAATAAAATCTTTAAAAAACAAAACAACTTTCTGGAACTTTCTATACATGTTGTGTCTGATACAGTAGCCACTATTTTCAACATTTTTTAAGCCTAATTTTTCTACCCTGCTTATTTCTTTTCTTTCTAGTATGGGAATTTAGTATATGATAAAGAGTATTTTAATTTTGTTTTGAGAAAGAGAGAGAGAACCAGCACACATGCCAGCGGGAAAGGGAGGAGAGGAGAGGGAAAGAGAAAATCCTAAACAGGCTCCAAGCCCAGTGTGAGCCCTCGAGCTGAAATCAAAAGTCAGACACCCAAAGGACTGAGGCCATCCAGGCACCCCTACCCGGCTTCTTTTACATGCTAATAGCAGTTGTACCCATTTGAAAAACTTGTTGATTACCCTCCCCAAAGGTATATAAAAACCACTTCCCATGCAAGGATCATCCAACAAACCATATCAACAAAATGAAGGATAAAAATCACATAATCACAAAAGCATTTAACAAAATTCAGCATCCTTTCATGATAAAAATTAAACAAACTGAGTACAGAAAGAACCTTCAACATAATAAAGGCCATTTAAGACAAGGCCACAGCTAATATTGTATGCTCAATGATGAAAAGCTGAAAGATTTTCCTCTACGATCAGGAACAGGACAACAATACCCACTCTTACCACTTTTACTCAACATAATACTAGAAGGCCTAACCTGAGCAATTAGGCAAAATAAATAAATAAATGATTTTTTAAAAAAAGATTATTTATTTGACAGAGCAAGAGAGAGAGGGAGAGAGAGAGAGAGCGAGACAGGGAATACAAGCAGCGGGAGAGGGAGAGATAGAAGCAGACTTCCCCCACAAGCAGGGAGCCCAATGCGGGGCTTGATCCCAGGATCCTGGAATCATGACCCAAGCTGAAGGCAGATGCTTAACTGCCTGAGCCACCCAGGCGCCCCCCAAAATCTTCTTTTTAAAACATAAGAAACTGCAGCACCTGGGTGTCTCAGTCGGTTAAGTGTCAAACTCTTGATTTTAGCTCAGGTCATGATCTCAGGGTCCTGGGATTGAGCCCTGCAACAACTCCTCTATCCGTGGGGAGTAGACTGCCTGAGGACTTCTCTCCCTCTCCCCTGGTCGGGGGGGGGGGGGGGGGGGGGGGGGGGAGTTGTGGGTGTGTGCACACAGACTCTCTCCCTCTAAAATAAATAAATAAATCTTTAAAAAAGGCACCAAAATCAGAAAGAGGTAAAATTTTCTGTTTGTAGAAAACCCTTCCAAAGATACCACTAGAAGGATGTTAGGACTAATGAACAAATTCAATAAAGTTGCAGGATATAAAATCAACAGTTGACCCGGGAACAACGCAGGAGTTAGGAGAGCCCGAGGCCTCCTGTATGGTTGAAAACCCACCTTTACTTTTGACTCCCCAAAAACTTAACTACCAATAGCCTTCTGTTGACCTGATCCCTTAGCAGTAACATAAACATTCAGTTAATTTATATTTTGTATATTTATATGCATTATATACTGTATTCCTTTTTAAAAGGCTAGAAAAAAGAAAATTTTATTTAAAAAATCATAAAGAAGGGTGCCTGAGTGGCTCAGCTGGTTAAGTGACTGCCTTAGCTCAGGTCATGATACTAGAGTCCCATCAAGTCCAGCCTTGGGCTCCCTGCTTAGCAGGGAGTCTGCTTCCCGCTCTGACCCTCCCCCTTCTCATGCTCTCTTTCTCTCTCTAATAAATAAAATCTTAAAATAAATAAATAAATAATCATAAAAAAGAGGAAATACATTTACAGTACTATCTATTGAAAAAAAATTCTATGTATAAGTGGGCCCACACTGTTCAAACTTATGTTCTTCAAGGGTCAATTGTGTGTTTTTTTTTTTAAGATTTTGTTTATTTATTTGACAGAGAGCGAGCCAGATCACAAGTAGGCAGAAAGGCAGGCAGAGAGAGAGGAGGAAGCAGGTTTCCCGCCGAGCAGAGAGCCCGATGTGAGGCTCCATCCTAGGACCCTGAGACCATGACCCGAGCCAAAGGCAGCGGCTTAACCCACTGAGGCACCCAGGTACCCCAATTGTGTTTCTATAGACTAACAACAAATCGCTGAAAAGAGAAAGAAAATAAACTTATTTATAACAGCATCAAAATGAATAAAATACTTAGGAATAAATTTAATCAAGGAAGTGAAAGAAACAGATTAAGGAAACTGAAGAAGGCACAAATAAATGGAAAGATATTCAGGGCTAATGCAATGTAAGAATTAGTATTGTTAAGATGTCCATATTATACAAAACCATCTACAGAGTCTATGCAATCCCTATTAAATTTCCAATGGCATTCTTCATAGAAACAGAAACCACCACCCTAAAATTCATATGGAAACCCAAAGACCCAGAACAGCCAGAGCAATTGTGAAAGAACAATTTTAGAGACATCCACTTACTGATTTCAAGCTGTATTACAAAGCTATAGGCCACAGTAATCAAAATAGTATGGTATTGGCATTGGGGAAAAAAAAAAAAAGACAAATCAATGAAACACAGTAAAGGGCCCAGAAATAAATCCACATATATATGGCTAATTAATTTTCAACAAAAAAGCCAAGAATATACAATGGAGAAAAGATACTCTCTTCATAAAGAGTGTTGGGAAAACTGGATAGCCACATGCAAAAAAAAAAAAAAAGAAAAGAAAAGAAAGAAAGAAAGAAAAGAAAAGAAATTGGACCCCTATCTTACAACATACACAAAAATCAACTCAATATGGATTAAAGACTTAAACTTAAGACCTGAAACCATAAAACTCCTAGAAGAAAACACAGGGAATAAGCTCCTTGACACGGGTTTTGGCAATGGTTTTCATATTTGGCACCAAAAACAAAACAAAGCAAAAAGAATGGGACTACATTAAACTAAAAAACTATGCTCTGCAAAGGAAATCATCAATAAAATGAAAAGGTAAGAGTGAATGGGAGAAAATATTTGCAAACCACAAATCTAGTAAGTAGTTAACATTCAAAATATCCAAGGAACTCATATAACTCAAACAGAGAAAAATAAAACAAAACAAAACACCCAATTAAAAAGTGGACAAAGGACCTGAACAGATATTTTTGCAAAGAAGACATCCAAACATCTAACAAGTATCTGAAAAGGCACCCAATATCACTAATCATCAGTGAAATGAAATTCAAAACTACAAAGATACCACCACACCTGCTAGGATATTTATCATCAAAAAGATAAGCAATAACAAATGCTTGTGAGGATGTAGAGAAAAAAGACCCCTCGTACACTGCTGGTGAGAATGTAAACTGATACAGCACTATGAAAAATAATATTAAGAGATTAGAAGTTAAAAATAGAACTACCAAGTGATCCAGATATCCTACTTCTGGGTATATAAGCCAAAGGAAATGAAAGTATTTTTTCCTTTTTTTTTTTTTTTTAATATTTTACTTACTTATTTAACAGAGAGATCACAAATAGGCAGAGAAGCAGACAGAGAGAGGGAGAAGCAGGCTCCCCGCTGAACAGAGAGCCTGATGTGGGGCTTGATCCCAGGACCCTGAGATCATGATCTGAGCTGAAGGCAGAGGTTTAACCCACTGAGCCACCCAGGCACCCCAGGAAATGAAAGTATTAGCTCAAAGAGATACCTGTACTCTCCTGTTCACTGTGGCACTATTCACAATAGCAAGGTACAAAAACAACCCAAGTGCCCATCAACAGATGAATGGATGAACAAAATGTGGTGTGTATACATGTCTGTGTAATGGAATACAATACAGGCTTTAAAACGGAAGGAAATTCTGCCATTTAGAACAACACAGCCTAAAAAGCTTTATGCCATGTGAAATAAGCCAGAGAAAGACAAATATGGCATGGTATCACTTATGTGCGGAATCTTTAAAAAGTCAAACTCGCAGAATAAAGGGTGATTCCCAGGAGCTAGGAGGGAGGGGGAAAAGGAGAAGCTGGTAAAAGGATACAAACTTTCAGTTAGAAGATTAATGAGGTATGAGGATCTAATGTGTAACATGATGATTATAGTTGATAATACTGCATAAATGAAACTTTAAAAAAAATAGAACTCTAGCCACACAAAAAAATAAATGTATGAGATGATGGATGTATTACTTAACTTGATTATGGGAATCCTTTCACAATATATGCATGTATCAAATCATCAAAGTGATACTTTAAATATATTAATTTTGTCAATTATATCTTTTCAAAAAAGACTTATTTATTTATTTGGGAGCAAGAGAGCATGGAGGGGAGGGGCAGAAGCAAGAACTTGGGCTCCATCAAGGGCCCTGAAATCATGACCTGGGCCCCTAAGGCAAAGGCAGACACCCAACCAGTGTCTGCACTCAGGTGCCCCTAATTTTGTCAATTATATCTTAATAAAACCAGGAAAAAAAATGCTTTCTAAACTGAGAAACAGTAAAGTAGTAGCAATGTTTCAAAAGCCTTTCCCAATCATCCCTTGTTACATTCTCAGTCAAAATTCTAAATATTCCGGGAGAGGAGTCAAGATGGCGGAGAAGTAGCAGCCTGAGACTACATCAGGTAGCAGGAGATCAGCTCGATAGCTTATCTAAACATTGCAAACACCTACAAATCCAACGGGAGAGCGAAGAGAAGAAGAACAGCAACTCTAGAAACAGAAAATCAACCACTTTCTGAAAGGTAGGACTGGCGGAGAAGTGAATCTAAAACGACGGGAAGATAGACCGCGGGGGGAGGGGCCGGCTCCCGGCAAGCGGCGGAGGAACGGAGCACAAAATCAGGACTTTTAAAAGTCTGTTCCACTGAGGGACATTGCTCCAGGGGCTAAACCGGGGTGAAGCCCACGCGGGGCCAGCGTGGCCCCAGGCCCCGCAGGGTCACAGAAGGATCGGGGGTGTCGGAGTGTCGGAGAGCTCGCAGCTATTAGAACGGAGAAGCCGGCTGCCAAGACAGAGCCGAGGACTGAACTCTCAGCTCGGGGTTACCTTGAACTGGTCGCGGGCTGGGTGAGCTCCGAGCGCGGCTAGAGGCTGGGGATACGGGAGTGATTGGGTGCTGTCCTCTGGGGGCGCACTGAGGAGTGGGGCCCCAGGCTCTCGGCTCCTCCGGGCCGGAGACTGGGAGGCCGCCATTTTCATTCCCGTCCTCCGGAACTCTACGGAAAGCGTTCAGGGAACAGAAGCTCCCAAAAGCGAACCCGAGCCGATTACTTAGTCCGGCCGCCGGTAAGGGTGGTGCAATCCCGCCTCGGGCAAAGACACTTGAGAGTCACTACAACAGGCCCCTCCCCCAGAAGATCAACAAAATATCCAGCCAGAACGAAGTTCATCTATCAAGGAGAAAGCAGATTCAATTCCTAAGACAGCAGAGCAATTCCAGAGGAGGAGAAAGCAAAGCACGGAACTCATGGCTTTCTCCCCATGATTCTTTAGTCTTGCGGCTACTTCAATTTTTTTTTTTCTTTTTTCAATTTTTTTTCTTTTTTCAATTTTTTTTTTCTTTTTTCTTTTTTCTTCTTCTGCTAAATTTTTTAAAACTTTTACCCTTTTCTTTTTTAACATTTTTTGACTAGTTCATCTAAATATATATATTTTTTCTTTCTTTTTTGTATTTTTTTATTTGTTTTATTTTTTAAATTTTTTTCTTTCTTTTTTTTTTTTTTTTTTTTCTTTTTTTTTTCAGAAGCTGTTTTATCCCCTTTCTCCCCCCGACAATTTGGGGTCTCTTCTCATTTGGTTACAGCGCATTTTTCCGGGGTCTTTGCCACCCTTTTAGTAGTTTATTTGCTCCTTCATATCCTCTTATCTGGACAAAATGACAAGGCGGAAAAAATCACCACAAACAAAAGAACAAGAGACAGTACCAAAGGCTAGGGACCTAATCAACACAGACATGGGTAATATGTCAGATCAAGAGTTCAGAATGACGATTCTGAACATTCTAGCCGGGCTCGAAAAAGGCATGGAAGATATTAGAGAAACCCTCTCTGGAGATATTAAAGCCCTTTCTGGAGAAATTAAAGAACTAAAATCTAACCAAGTTGAAATCAAAAAAGCTATTAATGAGGTGCAATCAAAAATGGAGGCTCTCACTGCTAGGATAAATGAGGCAGAAGAAAGAATTAGTGATATAGAAGACCAAATGACAGAGAATAAGGAAGCCGAGCAAAAGAGGGACAAACAGCTACTGGACCATGAGGGGAGAATTCGAGAGATAAGTGACACCATAAGACGAAACAACATTAGAATAATTGGGATTCCAGAAGAAGAAGAAACAGAGAGGGGAGCAGAAGGTCTATTGGAGAGAATCATTGGAGAGAATTTCCCTAATATGGCAAAGGGAACAAGCATCAAAATCCAGGAGATGCAGAGAACCCCCCTCAAAGTCAACAAGAATAGGTCCACACCCCGTCACCTAATAGTAAAATTTACAAGTCTTAGTGACAAAGAGAAAATCCTGAAAGCAGCCCGAGAAAAGAAGTCTGTAACATACAATGGTAAAAATATTAGATTGGCAGCAGACTTATCCACAGAGACCTGGCAGGCCAGGAAGAGCTGGCATGATATATTCAGAGCACTAAACGAGAAAAACATGCAGCCAAGAATACTCTATCCAGCTAGGCTATCATTGAAAATAGAAGGAGAGATCAAAAGCTTCCAGGACAAACAAAAACTGAAAGAATTTGCAAACACCAAACCAGCTCTACAGGAAATATTGAAAGGGGTCCTCTAAGCCAAGAGAGAGCCTAAAAGTAGTAGATCAGAAAGGTACAGAGACAATATACAGTAACAGTCACCTTACAGGCTACTAATGGCACTAAATTCATATCTCTCAATAGTTACCCTGAATGTTAATGGGCTAAATGCCCCAATCAAAAGACACAGGGTATCAGAATGGATAAAAAAACAAAACCCATCAGTATGTTGCCTACAAGAAACTCATTTTAGACGCGAAGACACCTCCAGATTGAAAGTGAGGGGGTGGAAAACAATTTACCATGCTAATGGGCATCAGAAGAAAGCTGGGGTGGCAATCCTTATATCAGATCAATTAGATTTTAAGCCAAAGACTATAATAAGAGATGAGGAAGGACACTATATCCTACTCAAAGGGTCTGTCCAACAAGAAGATCTAACCATTTTAAATATCTATGCCCCTAACGTGGGAGCAGCCAACTATATAAACCAATTAATAACAAAATTAAAGAAACACATCAATAATAATACAATAATAGTAGGGGATTTGAACACTCCCCTCACTGAAATGGACAGATCATCCAAGCAAAAGATCAACAAGGAAATAAAGGCCTTAAATGACACACTGGACCAGATGGACATCACAGATATATTCAGAACATTTCATCCCAAAGCAACAGAATACACATTCTTCTCTAGTGCACATGGAACCTTCTCCAGAATAGATCACATCCTGGGTCACAAATCAGGTCTCAACCGGTATCAAAAGATTAGGATTATTCCTTGCATATTTTCAGACCACAATGCTCTGAAGCTAGAACTCAATCACAAGACGAAAGCTGGAAAGAACCCAAATACATGGAGACTAAACAGCATCCTTCTAAAGAATGAATGGGTTAACCAGGAAATTAAAGAAGAATTGAAAAAATTCATGGAAACAAATGATAATGAAAACACAACAGTTCAAAATCTGTGGGACACAGCAAAGGCAGTCCTGAGAGGAAAATATATAGCGGTACAAGCCTTTCTCAAGAAACAAGAAAGGTCTCAAGTACACAACCTAACCCTACACGTAAAGGAGCTGGAGAAAGAACAAGAAAGAAACCCTAAACCCAGCAGGAGAAGAGAAATCATAAAGATCAGAGCAGAAATCAATGAAATAGAAACCAAAAAAACAATAGAAAAAATCAATGAAACTAGGAGCTGGTTCTTTGAAAGAATCAATAAGATTGATAAACCCCTGGCCAGACTCATCCAAAAGAAAAGAGAAAGGACCCAAATCAATAAAATCATGAATGAAAGAGGAGAGATCACAACTAACACCAAAGAAATACAGACAATTATAAGAACATACTATGAGCAACTTTACGCCAACAAATTGGACAATCTGGAAGAAATGGATGCATTCCTAGAGACATATAAACTACCACAACTGAACCAGGAAGAAATAGAAAACCTGAACAGGCCCATAACCAGTAAGGAGATTGAAACAGTCATCAAAAATCTCCAAACAAACAAAAGCCCAGGGCCAGACGGCTTCCCAGGGGAATTCTACCAAACATTTAAAGAAGAACTCATTCCTATTCTCCTGAAACTGTTCCAAAAAATAGAAATGGAAGGAAAACTTCCAAACTCATTTTATGAGGCCAGCATCACCTTGATCCCAAAACCAGACAAGGATCCCACCAAAAAAGAGAACTACAGACCAATATCCTTGATGAACACAGACGCAAAAATTCTCGCCAAAATACTAGCCAATAGGATTCAACAGTACATTAAAAGGATTATTCACCACGATCAAGTGGGATTTATTCCAGGGCTGCAGGGTTGGTTCAACATCCGCAAATCAATCAATGTGATAGAACACATTAATAAAAGAAAGAACAAGAACCATATGATACTCTCAATAGATGCTGAAAAAGCATTTGACAAAGTACAGCATCCCTTCCTGATCAAAACTCTTCAAAGTGTAGGGATAGAGGGCACATACCTCAATATTATCAAAGCCATCTATGAAAAACCCACCGCAAATATCATTCTCAATGGAGAAAAACTGAAAGCTTTTCCGTTAAGGTCAGGAACACGGCAGGGATGTCCATTATCACCACTGCTATTCAACATAGTACTAGAAGTCCTAGCCTCAGCAATCAGACAACAAAAAGAAATTAAAGGCATCCAAATTGGTAAAGAAGAAGTCAAACTATCACTCTTCGCAGATGATATGATACTATATGTGGAAAACCCAAAAGACTCCACTCCAAAACTGCTAGAACTTGTTCAGGAATTCAGTAAAGTGTCAGGATATAAAATCAATGCACAGAAATCAGTTGCATTTCTGTACACCAACAACAAGACTGAAGAAAGAGAAATTAAGGAGTCAATCCCATTTACAATTGTACCCAAAACTATAAGATACCTAGGAATAAACCTAACCAAAGAGACTAAGAATCTATACACAGAAAATTATAAAGTACTCATGAAAGAAATTGAGGAAGACACAAAAAAATGGAAAAATGTTCCATGCTCCTGGATTGGAAGAATAAATATTGTGAAAATGTCTATGCTACCTAAAGCAATCTACACATTTAATGCAATCCCTATCAAAATACCATCCATTTTTTTCAAAGAAATGGAACAAATAATCCTAAAATGTATATGGAACCAGAAAAGACCTCGAATAGCCAAAGGAATATTGAAGAACAAAGCCAAAGTTGGTGGCATCACAATTCCGGACTTCAAGCTCTATTACAAAGCTGTCATCATCAAGACAGCATGGTACTGGCACAAAAACAGACACATAGATCAGTGGAACAGAATAGAGAGTCCAGAAATCGACCCTCAACTCTATGGTCAACTAATCTTTGACAAAGCAGGAAAGAATGTCCAATGGAAAAAAGACAGCCTCTTCAATAAATGGTGCTGGGAAAATTGGACAGCCACATGCAGAAAAATGAAATTGGACCACTTCCTTACACCACACACAAAAATAGACTCCAAATGGATGAAGGACCTCAATGTGAGAAAGGAATCCATCCAAATCCTTGAGGAGAATGCAGGCAGCAACCTCTTTGACCTCAGCCGTAGCAACATCTTCCTAGGAACAACGGCAAAGGCAAGGGAAGCAAGGGCAAAAATGAACTGTTGGGATTTCATCAAGATCAAAAGCTTTTGCACAGCAAAGGAAACAGTTAACAAAACCAAAAGACAACTGACAGAATGGGAGAAGATATTTGCAAACGACATATCAGATAAAGGGCTAGTATCCAAAATCTATAAGGAACTTAGCAAACTCAACACCCAAAGAACAAACAATCCAATCAAGAAATGGGCAGAGGACATGAACAGACATTTCTGCAAAGAAGACATCCAGATGGCCAACAGACACATGAAAAAGTGCTCCACGTCACTCGGCATCAGGGAAATACAAATCAAAACCACAATGAGATATCACCTCACACCAGTCAGAATGGCTAAAATGAACAAGTCAGGAAATGACAGATGCTGGAGAGGATGTGGAGAAAGGGGAACCCTCCTCCACTGTTGGTGGGAATGCAAGCTGGTGCAACCACTCTGGAAAACAGCATGGAGGTTCCTCAAAATGTTGAAAATAGAACTACCCTATGACCCAGCAATTGCACTACTGGGTATTTACCCTAAAGATACAAACATAGTGATCCGAAGGGGCACGTGTACCCGAATGTTTATAGCAGCAATGTCTACAATAGCCAGACTATGGAAAGAACCTAGATGTCCATCAACAGATGAATGGATAAAGAAGATGTGGTATATATACACAATGGAATACTATGCAGCCATCAAAAGAAATGAAATCTTGCCATTTGCGACGACGTGGATGGAACTAGAGTGTATCATGCTTAGTGAAATAAGTCAATCGGAGAAAGACAACTATCATATGATCTCCCTGATATGAGGACATGGAGAAGCAACATGGGGGGGTAGGAGATAGGAGAAGAATAAATGAAACAAGATGGGATTGGGAGGGAGACAAACCATAAATGACTCTTAATCTCACAAAACAAACTGGGGGCTGCTGCGGGGAGGTGGGATTGGGGGAGGGGGAGCGGGCTATGGACATTGGGGAGGGGAAGCAAACCATAAGAGACTATGGACTCTGAAAAACAACCTGAGGGTTTTGAAGGGTCAGGGGTGGGAGGTTGGGGGAACAGGTGGTGGGTAATGGAGAGGGCACGTTTTGCATGGAGCACTGGGTGTTGTGCAAAAAGAATGAATACTGTTACGCTGAAAAAATAAATAAAATGAGAAAAAAAAAAAAAAAAAATTCTAAATATTCCTTGAAAAAGAAAGCCAAAGTTGGTGGCATCACAATTCCGGACTTCAAGCTCTATTACAAAGCTGTAATCATCAAGACAACATGGTACTGGCACAAAAACAGACACATAGATCAGTGGAACAGAATAGAGAGCCCAGAAATTGACCCTCAACTCTATGGTCAACTAATCTTCGACAAAGCAGGAAAGAATGTCCAATGGAAAAAAGACAGCCTCTTCAATAAATGGTGCTGGGAAAATTGGACAGCCACATGCAGAAAAATGAAATTGGACCACTTCCTTACACCACACACGAAAATAGACTCCAAATGGATGAAGGACCTCAATGTGAGAAAGGAATCCATCAAAATCCTTGAGGAGAATGCAGGCAGCAACCTCTTTGACCTCAGCCGTAGCAACATCTTCCTAGGAACAACGGCAAAGGCAAGGGAAGCGAGGGCAAAAATGAACTATTGGGATTTCATAAAAATCAAAAGCTTTTGCACAGCAAAGGAAACAGTTAACAAAACCAAAAGACAACTGACAGAATGGGAGAAGATATTTGCAAACGACATATCAGATAAAGGGCTAGTATCCAAAATCTATAAGGAACTTAGCAAACTCAACACCCAAAGAACAAACAATCCAATCAAGAAATGGGCAGAGGACATGAACAGACATTTCTGCAAAGAAGACATCCAGATGGCCAACAGACACATGAAAAAGTGCTCCACGTCACTCGGCATCAGGGAAATACAAATCAAAACCACAATGAGATATCACCTCACACCAGTCAGAATGGCTAAAATGAACAAGTCAGGAAATGACAGATGCTGGCGAGGATGCGGAGAAAGGGGAACCCTCCTCCACTGTTGGTGGGAATGCAAGCTGGTGCAACCACTCTGGAAAACAGCATGGAGGTTCCTCAAAATGTTGAAAATAGAACCACCCTATGACCCAGCAATTGCACTACTGGGTATTTACCCTAAAGACACAGACGTAGTGATCCGAAGGGGCACATGTACCCGAATGTTTATAGCAGCAATGTCTACAATAGCCAGACTATGGAAAGAACCTAGATGTCCATCAACAGATGAATGGATAAAGAAGATGTGGTATATATACACAATGGAATACTATGCAGCCATCAAAAGAAATGAAATCTTGCCATTTGCGACGACGTGGATGGAACTAGAGTGTATCATGCTTAGTGAAATAAGTCAATCAGAGAAAGACAACTGTCATATGATCTCCCTGATATGAGGACATGGAGAAGCAACATGGGGGGTTAGGGGGATAGGAGAAGAATAAATGAAACAAGATGGGATTGGGAGGGAGACAAACCATAAATGACTCTTAATCTCACAAAACAAACTGGGGGCTGCTGGGGGGAGGTCGGATTGGGAGAGGGGGAGGGGGCTATGGACATTGGGGAGGGGAGGCGAACCATAAGAGACTATGGACTCTGAAAAACAACCTGAGGGTTTTGAAGGGTCAGGGGTGGGAGGTTGGGGGAACAGGTGGTGGGTAATAGGGAGGGCACGTTTTGCATGGAGCACTGGGTGTTGTGCAAAAAACAATGAATACTGTTATGCTGAAAAAAATAAATAAAATGGGGAAACAAAAAAATTCTAAATATTCCTATGTAATTTGCCATATACTGGTATTAGCAGCTCAGTTAACTTTTTTTCCCCATTTTTTTCAATTAACTATAAACAGTACCATGGCAGCCTCTTAAATTCCTCTCCCTGCTTTAGATTTTCCTTCACCCTATCTAATCCATACTTACTGCAAAATAAACACCTTCCTTTAACATCTACTCCTTGCAATTCTGTATTTCACCACTATCCTCCACCCATTTACCCAGGCTAGAAATCTTCCCAGATTCCTGATGCCCAGACCACATCCCATCAATCCCATCAACTGTCTCACTTTATCAGTTCTAACTCTACATTCCCATACATCCACGCTTCTAAGCATAGACATAATGGTTTAACCACACCAATTTATCATCTTACAGTTCTTGAGAACTGAAATTCGACAATCAGTCGCATTGGGCTAAAATCAACAACACCAGGGCTTTGTTTCTTCTGCAGTTTCTTGGGAAAATCTGTTTTCTTGCCTTTTTCAGCTTCGAAAGGTCCATGCCTTGGCTCTCAGTCCAACAATCTGACCTCTGCTTCCTTTATCACATTTCCTCTTCCTCTGCTTCTATCCTCTCATGGCCTTTTCTGACTCTGCTGACCCTCTTGCTTCTTTTTATAAAGATCCTTGTGATTACATGGCACCCACCTGTACAATTCAGGATAATCTCTCCATCTCAAAATTCCTACTTTAATCAGACCTACAAAGTCTCTTTTGTCACGTAAGGTAACATACTAACAGTTTCACAGGGACATCTTTGGGTGGACCGCAATTTCTAATTATTTCTCTAGGTCCCTGTTCTGTTTCAGACCTCATTATCTTCCCTCAGGGCTACCTTATCATCCTAAAAAATCTTCCTATCTAGTCTTTATCTGCTCCAATTATTTCTACAGACACTATAACTGAACTAATCTTCACTGTTCAGTGAATATTACATGTCCCAAATTCACTCTTTCCTTCTCTTTTTAGTAGCTATTCCAAATCTTCACAAACTGTTCCAAACCTTTCTACCCGTCTTCAAGTTAACAATTTCCAAAGTACTTCTATTTTGCAGAAAAATAAAACAAAACACAAAAATTATTAGCCATGTCTCCTGCCTGCAAGCTTAATCTGTATCTCCATCTACCTCACATTTTACCTGAGCTCAGAATAGAGATACTCCTCTTCCTACCCAAGGCTAACTCCTGTACAATGCTAGCAATGTCCTATCTCGAGATCCTACTTCAAAGAGGGTCGGCCACAAATCTGCAGCTTCTGCCTCATCTGGGAGTTTGTCAGAAATGCTGTATTTTAGGCCCCAACCCAGATCTTCCAATTCAGAATCTGCATTTTAGTAAGACCCCCACTAAAGTTTGAGATGCACTATGCTAGGCTCCTCTATGACTTGTGACTTCAACTCTTTGCTATCCATTGACTATTTCCCCTCAAGGATTAAATAACTCGAGTCTCTAAGATCTTTTAAAACAGGTAAGAAAAAACAAGCAAATAATGGTACTCTGATATTTTATCTTTTTCCTCTCCTTCCAATTACAGCCAAATTCTCCTACACACACACCCCCACATAGCCCTCAAACCACAGTTAACTTGGCTTGTATCCTCACCAAAATTATTAAGGTGACCAATGATTTATCTTTGGGGGGGGGGAATAGCAATGCCTGTGATGACAATGCTGTCCACACCCTTAAAAACACTTGCTAACCACTTTTACTTTTCTTTTTCCTGATTATATTCTATGGCTATTTCTCAGTGCTCTCTTAAGATCCCTCTTCTTCACTAAGTTCATCCACCCACAAGAATCTAATTATCCTATGAATGGTTTAAATTATCACCTAAAAGTTGATTACCCCACCAAGTCATCCTCCACGCTCCCAATTATCCTACATGCATGCAACTTCAACACAGTCCAGATAAAACAATTAAATCCAAAATCCACCCCTTTTCTTCTTACAGATACCCTATCCACAGGCAATGGCAGATTCTGAATTTCTGAAATAGCAAAGATCCAGAAATCATTCTATACCCCACGTGGTCCTTTTCCTTTCTTCTTCCACATCCAACTGATCTCCAAGTCCAGCCAATTTTGTATCTTAAGCATCTCGACAGTTTTCCAAGCTCTTTGTCCCCAACGCTATTCTTTCTCATCAGATCCTGTATCATCTCTTACTTGGCCGGGTGCAACAGTCTCTCTCTGGGTTTCCCACCTCAAATCTCTATCCTTTGCAATTTCCTTTCCCTACCACCACCTCAATCTTTCAGTTCCCCTTCTACCAAAGCTCCTGACAGTCTTGCACTACATACAAAGACCCTGTGCAGCCAACCCAAAACATACAAAGTCAGGCAAAGAAAGCTGTTCTCACATTCCTCTCTTCACCTTTTATATCTGGCTAAGTACAGGGATACTTACCACATCACTTTCAAGCCTTCCCTCATTATGCCAGAGAGCTGGAGATGTTCCTCATCCTATGATCCTACTACTTTGTTCATACCTCATGAGAATAATAATTAGATAATCTGTCTTCCCCAACTAGACTGAGATCACTGTACCTCCACAGCCCTAACCAGCACAAACCTGGCAAATGCAGATGCTCGATAAATATTTGTAGAATCAGGTACACTGGTGAGAGTATTTCTACTGAACAGAATTCACTTATGATCTTCCTGGTTCTATCAAATTCTGATTCTGCCTAATACTACCATGTCTTTACTCCCCCAGACTCACTGAGAGTCTTTCCACCGTCTTCTACCGAAGTCCTATCCATCCTCCCAAGAATGTAGTTCAAGTTCTTACTTATTCATAAAGCCTCACCACCAACTCCAAGAAGGCTCTCCCTTACTGTGAACCCTCACTGGGCCTTATCTGCATCTTTCTTAAGATCTTAACCATTCATAACTTTGTATTTTAGATATTTACCACACTATTAGACTATATCCTCTTTGAGGCGCAGAAACTAGGTCTAATTCATTTTTTTATTACTCCACAGCCCTTAGCATACCACACAGATGGTAGTCTTTTACTGAGTAAACAAACATATAATAAACCTCACAGTTTACAAAACACTTTTATAGACATTTTCCATTTGACTTGTTCTTCATAGCAACCAAGGTATACAGAAAGGAGATGAGGAAACTAAGAAGAGATTTAAGAAATTTATTTAGAGTTCAAGAGCTATAAAGAGATAGAGTCAATATGAAGACCACGTCTTCCAATTCAAGGCCAGGGACTATTTTTTTGTTACCACAACAGACTACATCCTTCCCCTCCATTTATTTAATTCTTATCTGTCTTTAAGGATCAAGCTGAAGTCCCACCTCCTCTATAACCTCCTCATTTGCTAAAATCACATAATGCTTGTGACATATTGCTTTGTATTATATGTCTCCATCTTTTAAAAACATAAATTGGATTATGCTATACCTTTGCCTAAAACTCTCCAATAGCCTCTCAATGCATTTAGAATAAAAATAAAAATCTTTATTGTGATCTGCAAGACCCAAATAACCTCTCATCTCTATTACACCCTCCTTCACTCACTATGATCTACACATACTAGCCTCTTTTCTGGTTCTTCAAAGAGTTATGCTTCTTTCCTGACTTGATGTCTTAGCAATACTGTTTTCTCTTCCTAGGATGCTTAAATCACATAGCTGCTCTATCTCGTCATTCAGGGGTCTATTTATTTATCACCCCTACAGTGAGGCTCTCCCACATCAGAAAGATAAATGGGCATATCATATACCCCTCTCCTCCCACCACTGTCTTGTTCATTACTATATCCCCAGTGCCAGAACTATGTCTGGTGTGGAATAATCAAAAGGTATTTACTGAATTGATGAATAAAAGAACAAAGAACATGTTTATCAACTACTTTCCTAAATGCTGCCCACAAATACAAGCAGAACGCTTTGTATAACTGCTATCCAGCTAATTAACTAATAGGCATAGGTCCACTGATAAAATTCTATTTAAACTAAGATTTAGAAGACAGAATAACCCTTAATAACCCATATAAATTAATAACCCATATAAACACTGAGATGACTTTATTATTTTTATTAACAACCAAACCTTTTCCATCCATTATCCTACAGGGATTTAATAAGTGAAACTAGTTTTTCTATTGTAAAACTATCTTTATTTCTTATTTTTAGTAGCTACAGGGTCCTCTAGATTAAAAAAATATATAGTCACAGAAGAAATACAAATGGGCAGTAAAGAAATGTAAATACTCCCTTCTCTATTGTAACCAGAAAAGGCAAAATAAAAGGAGCCATCCATCAGAATGGCAAAAAATGGAATTTTGAAAATATCAATTATTCATAAGAATACAAAGAAATGGCCACTTATATAAATTATCAGAAGGAATATAAAATTGCACAGACTTTTATATCTATCCTATGCTTTTGATCTGCAACTTCACCTATAAGAACATATCTGATAAAAACACTTCCGTATGTGTCAAAAAGTTACTGCAGATATTCTTAAAAGGATTGGCTGTAATAAATAAAAAATGAAAAAATAGTACCCAGCAACTGATAGTTAAATAAAACCTGAAACATTTCATGCAATACTGGAGTTCTATGCAGCCATCTGGAAAGACCTTCAAATCCTACTGCTAAACAAAAAAAGCATGTAAAAAAAATTTATGGTATGGTAACATTCTTAATGTTTATGTGTATGTATTTAAGTTTGAATATAAGCACATACACAGAAAAAGGACATACAACAGCTACTGGTAATATATTTTAAAAGGACATAAAGGGTAGCTTTCACACCTTGCTATGTATGCTTCTGGACTGTTTTCAAGCATCTTGTATATAACTTTTAAACACAGAGCATGGATTTTTAAAAAAAAGGTAACAGTTTCAGTGTAGAGAATTGAAAAACACAGAAAAGTTTAAAAATAAACACTAACAGAACTTGCCAATGGTTCTGTTGTAGCCTTTATGCCCTTGATTGCTATTCTGTTATTCCCAAATAAATCCACTTTTGCTAGTAAAAATAAATAAAATTTTAAAAAAACAAACCAACCAAAAAAAACCACCAACAGGGTTCCTGGCTGGCTCAATCAATAGAGCATACAACTCTTGATCTCGGGGTCATGAGTTCAAGCACCATGTTCGACACAGAGATTACTTTAAAAACAAACAACGAACAATATAATACTCAAAACTTATCAAAAAAATAAATAAATAAACACCAACAAAAAAGTTTAAAGAGGAACACCAGAAATTACATCAAACCAAAATGTATGGTACAAAGAAACACTGCCACTTTTTTTAATAAAAATAAAAAAGTTTACTCCAGTATGCCAATTACTTAACCTTAAAAAAATTAAATTTGGAAAATCATGAGTACTTAAGTAGCTCTAATTTTAAAAATGCTATAAACATTAATGCATATACTTCCCATAATAAAAATGTTTCTTTATGCATACTGAGGAAATCAATACAGCTAACCATTATACATACTACAAAATAGGAATTTTCCTCTTTTCCTAGACCCTAGGACAGTAATAAATAATTACACCAGTTCATGTATTAGGGACAACCAAAGCATCCACAATTTTTTTCAATACCAAAAATTAGACCCTGATGGAAACAATTTTAAAGAAAAATAAAAGTAGACATTTATAAAACATTCACAGCCACCATCATTTTGTAGAAAAAAAGACTAAAATGCTTTCCCTATGGAATCAGGATCAGAACAAAGAAATCTAATTTTGCCACCTCTAATCAACACTGTACTTGAGATTCTAGCCATTACAATTAGGCAAGAAAAATAAATAAAAGGAATCCAGGCTGGGGGAGGAAGGGGAGTAAAACTATTTGCAGAGGACAATCTTGTACACAGAAAATCCTAAGAAATCTACTAAAAACTAATAGAACTAATAAACAAGTTAGCAAGGCGGCAGGATATATGATCAATGTAGAAAAATCTACTACAGTTCCATACACTAAGCAATGGACAATTAAATGAAATTACAAAACAAATCCCATTTCAATAGCCTTAAAATGTAAACTTATGAATAAATCTCAAAAACTTCAAGGACTGTACCCTGAAAACTTCAAATTACCAATGAAAATATTGAGGGAGCATAAATAAATGGAAAGACATTTCATATTGACATATTTGATGACTTAACATTAAGATAGCAATACTCCCAAACTGATCTCCAAATTTAGTCCAATTCCAATGAAAATCCAAGCTGCCTTTTGCACAATTTGGGAGGCTGATCCTAAAATTAATGTGGAAATGAAAAGAACCCTTCTCCTCCTAAGAAAGGGTATAAGATCAAAGCAATGTAAAAGAATGAAGCTGAAAGACTTGCACTTTCTGATTTCAAAAACTACTGCAAAATTAGAAAAATCAAGGGGCGCCTGGGTGGCTCAGTGGGTTAAGCCGCTGCCTTCGGCTCAGGTCGTGATCTCAGGGTCCTGGGATCGAGTCCCGCATCGGGCTCTCTGCTCAGCAGGGAGCCTGCTTCCCTCTCTCTCTCTCTGCCTGCCTCTCTATCTACTTGTGATCTCTCTCTGTCAAATAAATAAACAAAATCTTTAAAAAAAAAAATTAGAAAAATCAAGACTGTATGATACTGGCATAGGATAGACATGTAAATCAATGGACTAGGACTGACAGTCCAGAAACAAGCCTTCACATTTATGGTCAATGCATTTTCAAAAAGGATGCCGATACAATTCAATAGAGAAAGAAAAAATTTTTTTAACAATGATGTTGGCACAAATGGCTTTCCACGCAAGAGAACGAAGTTGGGCCAGTTTCTCTCACCGTACACAAAAATTAACTCAAGATAGATCAAAGACTAAACTAAAACTAAAACTATAAAACTCTTTGAAGAAAATATAGGAATAGAGCTTTGTGATGTTCGTTTAGGCAAAGTCTTCTTAGACATGACATCAAATCACAAGCAACGAAAGAAAAAATAAACTGGACTTCATCGAAATTAAAAACTGTGCATTAATGGATGGCAACGGTGATACAATGGGAAAAATTTTTGCAAATCATCTATCTGTATCATAATTTAATTGCTCCCCTATTGACTGTACTTGGGTTGTTCCCAGATTTTTTTGTTCTTTTTCTTAAGCTAGGTTGGCATCATTTCTCCCATTTTACAAGTAAAAAGACCAGAGCTCCAAAAGGATAAGTAAAGTGATTAATAGTGTTCTGCTATGAAAGCACCAGAATTAGTACCTAAATCCACACCTGTAAATTTCTAGTCTTTGCTTTTTCCTTTATAGTAGGTATTTACCCAGTCAACCCAAGAAAGAAGATCTGCCAACTAGGTAAGAATCTTCTGGTTGTTCTGTTAACACTTGATCCTAGAAATTCTTTCCTTCTTTTTTTCTTCTTATGGTCCACACTGACAAATAAGTTATACCTAGGGAAGAGTCCTTTTTTTTTCCCCACTAAATTAAAACTGACTCTCCCAAATACAAGAGTTCTTCTTTCTAGAAGAAATGTCACAGGCATATTAGTACCCAAAATATATAAAAAACTCTAGAGATTCAACAACAAGCCCCAACTTTTTTTTTTTAAGATTTTATTTATTTGACAGAGAGAAAGAGAGAAAGAAAGAGACAGCCAAGAGAGAGAACACAAGCAAGGGAAGGGGAAGAGAGAGAAACAGACCTCCCACTGAGCAGGGAGCCTAAAGCAGGGCTCAATCCCAGGACCCTGGGATCATGACCTGAGCCAAAGGCAGACACTTAATGACTGAGCCATCCAGGCACCCCCCCCAACACCATTTTTTAAAATAGGTGAAGGATTTGAATAAACATTTTCCAAAAAAAGACATATAAATGGCCAATAAACATATGAAAAGATGTTCCGTATCAGTCACTAGGAAAATGCAAATCAAAAGTACAAGGAGATATCAGAATACAATTTTAAAAACTTGTCAAGATATGTGAAACAACTGTCAAGGGTATGGTGAAACTGAAACCTTCATATATTGCTGGTTGGAATATAAAAGTGATGCAGACACTGAGGAAAACAGGTTGGCGGGGCACCAAGGTGGCTCAGTCATTAAGGGTCTGCCTTCAGTTCAGGTCATGATCCCAGGGTCATTGGGCTCCCTGGTCAGAGGGGAGACTTCTTCTCCCTCTCCCACTCCCCCTATTTGTGTTCCCTCCCTGGCTGTCTCTAATAAAATCTTTAAAAAAAAAAAAAAAGAAAAGAGGTTGGTAATTCCTTAAAATGTTAAAACACAGAATTACCATATAACCCAGAAATTCCACTCATAGACACATGCCCAAAAGAAATAAAAACATATCTCATGAAAAAAAAATCTCACGCAAAAACTAAACACAAGTGTTCGAGGAAGTATAATTCATAGTAGTCAAAAACTGAAAGCAACTGAAATGTCCATCAACTGAAAATAAAATGTGGAATATTCATACAATGACATACTATTTTGCCACACACACACAAAAAAACCGATGATACACTCTACAACATAGATGAACCTTAAAAACAGTATGCTTAAATGAATTTAGTCAGCCATAAAAAATATGAATAATATGATCCTATTTATATGAAATGTCCAAAATGGGCAAATCCATGAGATAAAAAATTGGTGGTTGCTAGAGGTGAGAATGGGGACTGACTACTAACAGGCATGGAGTTTCTTTTTGAGACGATTAAAATGTTCTAAAATTAGTGGTAATGGCAGCACAACTCTGAATATACTAAAGGCCGCTGATTGTACTAGTTCAAATTGGAGTATACTGCATGGTAGGTGAATTATATCTCAAAAAATGTTATTTTAAAAACTAGAAAAATTAAATAACATAAAACTGAAATGTTTGTGCTTATTTCCTGTTAGTTCCTTCTGAAACACTGAAAGTTGAGAAAATAAGAGTCATGACTGACTTTTTGCGGATTTTCTCAGGCAAACAAGTTCTAGTCCACTGAGCACATGAACTATGCTTGTCTTCATGTTTCACTGAACCATGGCCTGATACGTGTTTTTGAAGAGAGAAAAAGGAAAGATGGTAAGAAGTAGAGGGAAGGCTTAATACTTGATCTGCACAAAGGCATATTCTTTTGATTGATCCAGCTCTAGTCATGACAAATTTATACATAAGCCAATATTAGACCCTATTAATATCAGAAGGATTTTTTTTTTCAAAGTGTAAAGTGCTGGATATTTTCTTACACAAATCAATTTTATAACATTTGTTGGGTATCTATTTCCTATCACATGTTGTGGTAAGTGCTTAAGAGACATTAAGATTAAAACAGAACCCCATGGGACTTATAATCCAGTGGCTGAAGCAAAAAATAAATATTATGTAAATTCTCATCAAACTACAAAAACCAGAAGCAGAATAAGTCAAAGAATTAAAAAGGGAAAAAGAAGTCCATGTAGAATTCCATACCCAGCCAAAATATCTTTCAAATGGAGACTTTTTCAGACAAATAAAATGGCAGAGCTACATTGTAAGAAACTGTAAGAAATGCTGAAAGCCAGTTCTCTCAGTAGAGGAAAATACATCAAACTTTGGATCTACACAAAGGAATGAGAAGTGTCTGAAAAGATATAAATTAAAGCAGATATACATGATTTTTCTCATTTTTTTCATGTCCATAATTAACATACATAGTCATATATATATACAGAAATAAGACATATGACAAGAATGGTACATAAAAGGAGAAAAATGTGAGCATGCTCTTTTCATATTATATTATACTAGAAGACAGACTGTGATAAATTAAAGATGCATATTATAAAACCAAAAATGAAATCTTTGTGACCATGCGTTAGGCTTAGTTTTGGGGTGGCAAAAAATACATGACTCATAAAAGAAAAAAACTGCTACATTGGACTTCATCAAATTCTGCTCTTCAAAATTATGTGAAGGAAAGGCAAGCCATAGAATGAGAAGAACCATCTGCAAAGTATTTGTATCTGACAAAGAACTTATCTAGAGTATGTACAACTCTTAAAATTCAATAAAACAAATAACTTCACAAAAGATATGAAGAGCAAATAAGCATATGAAAAGATGCTTAACATTATTAGTTATTAGGTATTCACAAATAAAACCACAATGATGTACCACTACACACCCACCAGAACAGACAGCTAAGAACAAAGACTGACAGAAACTGAAGTCTTAGAGAGGATGTGAAGCTACTGAATGGTCATACACTGTTGACTAGGATGCAAAATGGTACCATTTGGAAAACGGGCTGCTTATAAAGTCAAAAATTCACTAACTACACAACACAGCAATCCCACTCCTAATTTATTCATGAGAGATAAAAACAAAAGAACTATATTCAAATGTTCACAGCAGCTTTGTTCATAACAGCCCAAAACTGGAAACAACTCAAATGTTCATCAATTGGGTAATGACAAGCAAATTACTGTATATATATGGAATGTATAAGGAGATGGAATACTACTCAGCAATAAAAAAGAAAAAATGACTCAAACATGCAATAGCATTGACGACTCTAAGTGGAAAGCACACACCAAAAATTACATACAATATAATTCTGTTGATATGAAGTTTAAGAAAGGTAAATTTGTTATTATATATACAAATACATATATTTTTTTATTTTGTTGTTTTTATTTTTGTTCTTTTACAAATTTGTAGATTTATTATATATACATATATATATATTTGTGTGTATACACACACACATACACATACACTAATGTGACAGAAAGCAGAGTAGCAGTTGCCAGGACCCACAGGTAGAGTAGGGGACAAACTACAAAGGGGCCACAGGAAACTTTTTGGGGTAATTAAATGTTCTTTATCATGACTGTGGTGGTGGTTACACAAGTACATCTATTTGTCAAAAGCCATTTAAATGTATATTTAAAATTGATAAATTATACCTTAATAAAACTGTTTTAATGAACAGATGAAACATGTCCAATACCCGGGGGGAGGGGCAACCAACTCAAATTAATGCAAGTCTGAACATGAGAAATCACTTCTGGATGAAATTAATGAAGATGACACCTCAACTATGGCTGGAAGAATGGCCAAGTAGGATTAGCCTGTTGAGGGAAGGGCATAAACTAAAGTGTAGGGAACCTATAATTCCATGTTTTTAAATAGTAAGGAGTCCAGTTTGTACTGTGATCAGCACATTTACTGAGAAATAAGGGAAGTTTGGGTCTGTCTCAGGTAAGGAATCTTAAGTGCCCAGTTCAAGAATTTGATTCTGTAAGTATGTTTTAGAGAAATATGAAGGACTCAAAATGGCACTTTAAGATTAATATGAATCCAGAAAACAGGAGAGGCTTGAAGAGGAAAAACCCAAAGTAATCAGATCCAACATTAAAAACATAAGCAAAGGGGTTTCAAACCAAGTAAGAATAGATAAAGACCGCTACAAAAGGACAAACAGAAAAGACAAAAATTCACAAGAACTGGGGAAGGAGAAGAGATTAAGTATTACTAAAGTTTTGGCACTGAGTGCCTGGGAGCAACTACTGTAACTTAAGATACATGAACATAGACAAATGTCAACAGTTCTTTTTTTTTTTTTTTTTAAGATTTATTTACTTATAACAGAGAAAGATAGCAAGAGAGGGAACACAAGTATGGGAGAGCTGGAGAGGGAGAAGCAGGCTCCCCGCTGATGCTAAGCAGGGAGCCCAATACGGGGCTTGATCCCAGAACACTGGCATCATGACCTGAGCTAAAGGCAGATGCTTAATGACGGAGCCATGAGGTACCCCCCCAAGTCAACAGTTCTTAAAACAAAACACTTTGAGGTGCCTGGGTGGCTCAGTCAGTTAAGCATCTGCTTTTGGCTCAGGTCATAACCTGACGGTCCCGAAACCGAGCCCTGCATCAGGCTTCCTGCTCAGCAGGGAGTCTGCTTCTCCCTCTCACTTTGTGCCATCTCTCCCCTTCTCAAGTAAATAAATGTTAAAAAAAAAAAATCTTTAAAAACAAAAGAAACCAAAACATTACATAATGTTAAAGAACAAAAGACAAATTCATGAAAAATACTTGTTATGCCACAAAGACAGTTAATATCTCTAACATACAGAAAGCTCTTATAAATTAGTAACAGAGGGGTGCCTGGGTGGCTCAGTGGATTAAGCTTCTGCCTTCAGCTCAGGTCATGATCTCAGGGTCCTGGGATGGAGCCCCGCATTGGGGCTCTCTGCTCAGCAGGGAGCCTGCTTCTCCCTCTCTCTGCCTGCCTTTCTGCCTACTTGTGATCTTTCTCTCTGTGTCAAATAAATAAATATAATCTTTTAAAAAAAATCAAAACTTAAAAAAATAAATTAGTAACAGAAATTAATCAAGAAATTAAAACATCCAATAAACAAATTAAAATAAATTCAGTCTTATTAAATAAATGCAAATGGAAAAATAGCGTACCTGACAACTCTAAGTGATGATGGGACTAAGGATATGAGCACTGGCACATTGTTGGGAAACAAAAATTGGCAAAAGCCTTCTGAAGGGCAACATGACACAGTATCAAAATTACAAAGTGTATACCATTTTTGACTCAACAATTTTACCTCCAAGAAATCCAACATATAAGGAGATAAGGGGACAAATGTGCACACCAGCTATTTGCAATAGATAAATACACATCTCAAAAATTTTGAAAATAAAAAACTAGGAGTTTAACAAAATGGACTTGGCCAAACAAGTTATAGTACATCCATACTACAAAATACCAGACGCCAACAAGAACATAGTACAGAGCATGGTGTACAAAGTAGCTGTAATATGTTCCCACAATTCCTAAGATTTACATAAAATCTTTTGTCCCAATGCATACATGCAGAGGAAAATCTAGGAAGAATGTAATTTAAAACCTCAAAGATGATCATCTTAGATGGTTGGATTCATAAAGACTTTTACTCTCTCACTCTTCTGTACTAACTGAAAACTTCCACCTTGAGCCTGTAGTATCTTTGTGAACAGGTGAAAAGTAATGAAGAGCAGTATCAGAAAAAGAAATGACTCCAAGAAAGGTGAAATAATTAATTTAATGTTAGATAAGTTTGGAGAGTCTATAAAATATCTCAATGAAAGTACCCCATGCAAGTGAAAACGCAGAAACAGAAAAGTGGGGAGACTGCAGCCCATTAACTACTTTCAGTTTTCAGTTCCTCTCACTACCTTTTTCATTTCCATTTTACAAATCCCAGTTTTTAAACCAACAAAGGGAAAAAAAGAGAAAGGGGGGGCAAACCAAGAAGCAGACTCTTTGCAGAGAACAAACATGGTTACCAGAGGTTGGGGGTGGGGGTCGGGGATGGATTAAATAGGTGATGCAGATTAGAGCGCCGTTGTTGTGATGAGCGCCGGGTGTTGCAGGGAACCGGTGAGTCACTATCCTGTACACCTAAAACAATATTACACTATATGTTAACTAATTAGAATTTAAATAAAAACTTAAAAAATGAATAAAATAAATTCTAGTTTTTAATCCTCTAATCTACATTTATTTTGTTTCCAAAATATACTAAGAAAACTAGATTCTCTCACAATTTAGATGTGTGGAAATTCAAGGAACAAAAAAAAATCACTACAAACAAGTAATACTTCTGACTCTAGCCTGACACTTACTTTTGCTTCTAACATCCACTTTAAAGTTTACAAATATCTACCTGTAAAACAAAACCAAGCAAAAACAAAAACAACAATAAAAATGTAAGTGCTATTCATAGAAAAAGCAGAGAATAAGAGATCAAAATTATCTAAAATATTAATATTAATATTAATTGTCAACTGATTTTTGAGAAATAGCTATAATTTTTCAGAGTTAGGAAATAAAGCTTGGCATACAGTTTGTTCAGAAAATCTTCACGAAGAAAACATATCACCTATTTTGATTAGTACAGCAGAATGCAAATACAAACACGAGGTCTGAATTTATTCTATTCACACTAGAAGTGACTCCTAGCATCCTCAACTCATTCCAGTAAAGCAGCAGCTGGAAAGAGAAGGTTCTTAAATTCTCTCCTTACCAATCACTTCACCTATCCTAGAGTATATGTGAACCAAAATAGCAAGTAAGTTCCAAGATGCAAGTGCAATCTGTGCAAAGTTGGTTTGCATTAATCTGTGGAGAAAATGCTATTTAAACTGATTCAACCACTAATAAATACACATTAAAATTTGTCCTCCAGGAGCTTACAGTCTAGTAGAGAAAATACAAATGTAGCCAGCCAAATAATGAGAATATTAAGTAGAATTTTTTAAAGCTCTATAACAAAGAAAAAGCAAAGTGCCATAGGAATATAAGAATGAACTTTTTCTACATGAATGGAGCAAGATCTTGAGATGGTTGAATTGGGAGCTGGGTTTTGAAGCAAAGCCTGAAGCAGAGAAGGGGGGAAGAGGGCATTTCAAGGTAAAAGAACAGCAAGAGTAAAACTACAGAGAAATAAAAGTGCCTCTAAAAATAGAATTCTGATAGAATGGGGCCAGTTCATAAAAGGCATTACCTGACAACGCACTGGCAAATCTGGACTGTGGAAGTGACACAATCTGACCAAGACCTTAAGAAAATTCTCCTGAAAAAGAATGAATTGGGAAGAAAGGAATGGAAGAACAGCAAGAAAAGAACGGTAACAGGAAGTCTGATTAAAAACAAAGGCCTAAACTGAGTTGCTGAAAATGGAAATGGGATAAATATTAGTGTTAGAACAAATAAATGATAAAGACTGTGCAGGATGTAAATGTTGGGTAAAGTTTAGTCAGAGAAGGAACAAAACACAAGGCCATCTTGAGAATGAAATAAGTGATTACAGATTTGGAGACTTAAGGCTTCACCTAAATCTCCATTCCTTCTGAGTGTTTCTGCAGTTATTCTAGTATCCTACACATCTGACATTTTAAAAAAACATTTTAAGCATAACATTCACCTAATGATACTCGTGATTTAGTTCTATTAAGCACAAATCAAATCAGCAGCACTTTATGAGTTAACAGGACCTTTTTTCCTTATTCTGAAATGTCTTCATTTTGTATATTTCTGAACACAGTTTTTAGGACAATTACATTCAATAAACCATGACAGAAGTACCCCATACCATACACAAGTAAATACTAGTAACTTCACTTACTTACACCTACCGGTCCACCCATCTTTAGACTCCCAGGGTCGCTATACTGCTCCATAATGGAGGCTTCTGCTGCTTCTCAATGGAAAAGAATCTCACTCTCCGTAAGTTCATAAACAGAACCAATTAACAGTATATATAACAATTTAGTGTCCTGTTTGTAACTGATCTGACTAGAGTGAGTTCAGATCAAGATATCCCACTGCAAAAAAAAAACAAAAAACAAACAAAAAAAAACTGTCAATAACTAAATATAATTAAAGTCTTCAAGGACATGTTTTTAGACTCATAAAAACTACAAGTTAATGAGCCAAAAGAATCTCTAGAAGAATTTGTTTTTCACAATTCTGAAAATGCTGCAAAAAACGGCCATGTAGAATAAATTGATACATAAACACCCAAACAGGAGATGAATTTTAGCAAAACAGATCACTACTTGAAGGGGTCAGCTCCCTTGAATGCCATGACAGTATCAATACCTAGTATCAAGAGCATGTCACTTCAGGGGCGCCGGAGTGGCTCAGTGGGTTGGACCCCTGCTTTCCGCTCAGGTCAGGATCTCAGGGTCCTGGGATCAAGGCCTGAGCCAAGCCCGGCTCTCTGCTCAGCGGGAAGCCTCCTTCTCCCTCTCTCTCTCTCTGCCTACTTGTGATTTCACTCTGTCAAATGAATAAAATAAAATCTAAAAAAAAAAAAAAAAAGCACATGTCACTTCAGTCAACCTAGGGTTTTAATCCAAGCTGACTTCGGAACAAATCACTTGTTTTTTGGAGCTTCAGTTTCCCCATCTATCAATAGAAATGTAGGAGGTGAATGCATGTTGTTAAGTATTTATCAATGCCTGGCACATGGTAAGACCCAAATGTCAGTACCATTCCCTCCCTTCAAAAACAGCTCTACTATACTCTCACATGACAGGAACTAAATAAGACCAAGAAAAATCTTCATACTATGGTTTGAATACTATTTTCAATGTGCATGCATCTCCTTAAAATATCTATACTGACAAGTCATTAATACATAAGGTCCATGCGGGCTGGTAAAAGATCATACTGCTCTTTCTTATAGCATAACACATGGTCTCTATTAAATACTTATACAATCCAGGCCCACAATATTTCATATGCTCAGTAAACTCCATCATCCCTTCATTTACCCATTCAACAATTACTAAGCAATGACTTCTGCCAAATACTATGCTGAACACTAGGAATACAATGGTGGGTTAAGACAGGATAGCTGCCTTCAGAGCTCAAAATCCAGCAGACTATTCATTAAATAACACAGGCCATTAAGACATTGCTAAATTCTTAAAGTAAAACTTTTTGCATTAAACTGGACAAATGTGTTCAATTAACTATTCCTAAACAGTAATAACACACTTGCTGTATTTAAAAATTTTTTAATTTTTCCAATCAGCTATGTTAGGTGTAAATTCTGGGCCCTAAATTTTAAGCAGGACAGCTGACAAACAGATACAATGTGAAAAATCTGAAAACCATACCTCATGACAAATGAAGTTTTTGGACCAAAGAAGGAAAGACTCAGAAGACTTGCAAGTGTCTTACATTTTTTTAAAGTAGTAGCATACAGTCGAGTTTGCTCTGGTTAAACTTGAAGCAATGGATAGAAAGTTATACGGAAGGAGATTTCAGTTTCAATGTGAAGGGTTCTAATAATTCAAACTATTCAATAATAATTCAACCACATTACATTTCCATAATGATCTATAGTATTTCTATACTTTACAAAACATAAAATTTCACTTAATCCTTGAAATAATCCCAAAAAACCTCACAAGTATTTCTCTGTTACAGTTTAGGAAACTGAGTCTCTAAGGGAGAGTCTTGCTAGGATATTGGGGCAAAGCAGTCCAGTCTAGAACTCTCAAGTCCCAAATCTAACAGAAGAGACTGTCTCAAAGTAATGTCTTTCCATGTCTATATGTATTTAGGCACACACCAAATGGACAGCTGTCTGGAATGTTGGCCAAGATACTCTAAAGCTTTGTCCAAATCCAATCCTTTAGAAATACCGGTGGTCAGTATAAAAACCATGAAAAGATTCAGCAACGAATGGTCCTCTAGAATGCAATCTTCATGAAGGCAAGGACTTCAGCTTCCTTCATGAATCTATTCCAGGCCCTGGAACAGTAACTAGCATATGATGTGCTGAGTAAATATTTGCTAAATACAAATAATACTAATCATACATGACACTACTACACGATATATATAAAATACCTGTGACTCTTAAGGGTAGGACCTTGCTGAAGTATCCAGCAACTAAAAATTCAGATAAACACAAACCCAATTTCTTTCTTTTTTTTTTTTTAATATTTTATTTATTTGACAGAGAGAGAAATCACAACTAGGCAGAGAGGCAGGCAGAGAGAGAGGAGGAAGCAGGCTCCCTGCAGAGCAGCGAGCCGGATGTGGGGCTCCGATGTGGGGCTCGATCCCAGGACCCTGGGATCATGACCTGAGCCGAAGGCAGAGGCTTTAACCCACTGAGCCACCCAGGCGCCCCACAAACCCAATTTCTTAAAATTGCATCAAACCCTCAAAACTGCTATCTAAAGTCCTGAGACTTAACCTAGTCAGTTTTCAAAAACAATGTTAATTGCAAAAAACAAACAAACAATTAAAAAATGCAAACCTCTGGCAAATCTAAAATATTTTAACTAAAAGTAAAATGCAAGGAGTGATATAAAGATATATTTGGTGAACTGAGTTATCAGTGTTGATAGACTTTTCCTTAAAGCATCTACTAGCATTTTAAGTGTACTGAACATTGTAAGAATGAAGAGATTTGTACAGCTGCTTTCATTTAAGGACAACTCACAACCAGATCTCTACTTGCATCCCGTCTTGACAAATATTTACTAGGCTGATACTTCAAAGAGATCCGGTAATTTTACAAGTACATGCACCGAGATTCAACATAACGTCTACTCAGAAGTACTTGCATCCACTTGGCATTACTGAAAACTAAGACCAATAGGAAAAACACAACCAGCGAAAAGTCATTTTTTAATATTCTAAACTATAATACACTAAACTACAAGAATTTTCAGACAGCTCAAGAAATAGAACCTCCAAAATACTCAAAAGTTATTTTTAATTAATTTTGCTTAACAGGTATGCATCGATCAATGCTCATACTTTTCCTGAAGAACAGAATTATATAACAAGGTATAACAACTACATAAAAGATTTACTCCAATTTCGCTACGTTAAATTATACCTTTTAAAGATTTCTGAACAATGATGGTGATATTTAAAAATATAGCTAACTTTAAAGTAAATGTAAGTAGTAATTTAATATAATAGTAAACAGTGTAATACTGTAACGGCGAACAAGACCATTCACTTGGTTACACCAATTAATTATACGTTATTAGCAACTGGGTGTCATCACAAACCAACAGTGAAACCACAATCTTGTCATTTTTTTTCTTTTGACACTTAAAAAAACCATTCCACACAAGAATATCACAAAATGAGCATCTTCCTTAAGAATTTAGAGCTGTAAGTTTCCACATAAGCTTTTTTCACATATTAAAATAAACTCTAGAGAAAAGCTGCTCTTTCCATCGCTGTATTCATCGCCTGCAACATGTGCAATCCACATCTAACTCTGACATCAGCAAGTGATTGCGAGTCTCCTCCACAATATGTGGGTCGGTCCCTAAATCTCCAAAGATGAAACCTCTTCAGAGGGCTTTCAAAATTATGACAAATTAAACCACCTCTAGGTTTTCCCAGAGAAACTGCTGGAAATGCAAAGAGCCGTTGAGAGAAACCCCGTTAATATGTTAATGCAACAAGTTTAAAACTCTGGGAACTCTTTCTTCGAAATGTTCCCTGCCCCAGCGAGGAGAACAACTCTGCTGGACCTGTTGCTTTGTCCCTCCACCCCGCTAAAAGGTGTCCTGGGCGCGCGAAAACGCTTCTCCCTACTTGAACCCAGCCTGAAGTTGGGTTTTCTAGCGCCGGTGGCCGACTGGGGCGGCTCGGAAGAGGCCAATCACCACTTCGCCAGCCTCCCGGGGAACAGGTCGGCGCAGCAAAGGACGAACGCCCGGGGGGCGGACTCACCTGATCACGGGGCTGTAGGGGCTCCGGGAGCGGCGCCAGCTGCTGCTGCTGTACGGGCTGGGGGACACGTCGCCGCCCCGCTCGTAGGAGCTGTGGCGGCTGTAGCTGGGGGAGCGGCGGCGGCTGTAGGGGCTCGGGGAGCGCGGCAGCCGCCGAGAGTACGGGCTGCTGCCACCTCCTGCCGGGCTGGGGGACTTGCGGCTCCTCAGGCTCTGCGAGGCCCTGTGGGACACCGGGCTGTCGTCCCGACCTCCCAGCGGACTCAAGGACCGCTGCCGCCGCCTGTAGGCCTTGGGCTCGCTCTTGTCCTCCCGGTAGGCCTTGGGCGGCTCCTTGTAGGCCGAAGGCGGCTCCTTGGACGACTTAGTCCGGCTCCGGTGGGCCTTCAGGTCTCGATCTTTGCGGCTGCTGCTGCTGCTAGACGTGGCCGAGGCGCTTTTCCGGCGGCCGCCGCTGCTGCTGCTGCTGCCGCTCTTGGCGGCCTCGGCCCGCTCCTCGCCGCTGTGGCTGTGGCGGCTGCGGGACTTGGAGGCGTCGCTGCCGCCGCGCTGCCCATCCCGCCGCCGGTGCTCGCGGTGGCGCTCCTTGCTGCGGCCGCTGCTGCTGCGGCGGTCCCGGCGGGGCCTGCGCTCCGACCCCTCCCCGCGCCGCTGGGTGCCGGAGGAGGAGGCCGGACTCCCGCCGCTGCCCCCCGTTCCCCCGGCAGCCGTCGCCGCCGTTGCCGCGCTGGCCCCCCCCAGCAGCAGCCCCTGCTCGGACTGGGAGCTCACATCCTCGTATTCCACCAGCGGGGTCACACCCCCGCCGCTACTAGCACCGCCACCGCCGTCCTGCTGCGGCTGGGGCAGCGAGAAGACCCGACGCTTCTCCGCCTCCTGCCCGGCGCGGGGCCCGCGGCGCCGCTTCTGCCGCCCTCCTGCGCGCCTCTTGCCTCTCGCCAGCCGCTTGACCTCCAGAGGGGGGCCCGGGCTGAAGCAAGAGGAGGAGGCCGCGGCGGCGGCGGCTGCGGCGGCGGCCGTGCCGGGAGCAGCCAGGAAGAGCAGAGGCGGCGGGGGCGGCGGCGGTTGCAGGAGCTGCGGCTGCAGGAGCGGCAACAGCAGCGGCGGCTGCTGAGGGGACAGGAATCGCCTCCGCTTGCGGCGTTCCTCCAACTTCTTCTCCGCCCAGCTCAGGCCCCCGCCTCCCCCCAGCGCCGTGTCCGAGCTGCTCGGCATCGCCTAGAGCCCGCCGCAGAGCGCGGCGCGGGTGCGGCCTCCTCCCGGGTCAGATCCTGGCCATCTCCCCCGCCGGAAACGCGAACTGCGGCGGCGGCGGAGGGACAACGAGCGCCAGGACCGGCCAGAAGACACGCCACGATAATCCGGGTCAGGACTCGGGTCCCTGGGTTCCAGGTCACAGTCGGGTATGCAGCGGCCTCCGGGCCTGAGGGAAGCAGGAATCCAGGTGGCGGAGCTCGCGATCGTGCTCGTCGTCCTATCCTCAGCAGCAAGCACAGCAGATGCGCCGGGCGCTGACCTGCGGGGGAGTCCGGAGTCCTCCAAGTGCCCCCGGGGGTGGGGGAGCGGCCTCGGCCGCGCTCTCGACTCGGGCAGCGCAACGCGGAAGTACCACCTTCGTCTCCGCTTCACTCCATCGCGCCCTGACGTTGGGTGCGAGTTCAGGGGAGGGGAGTGGGCGAGACAACAACACGCCTCCGCCGCCGCCGCCTCCGCCGCGTCGACGTCGTCCTCCTGTGGTGGCGGCGGCACACGGCGGGTGCCTCGGAAGTGGCCTGGGCCTGACAACAACTCCCGGCCTAGGGCCTCGCGCACTCTGCCGCCCGCAGGGACCGGCGGCGGGGCGGGGCGAGGCGGGGGCGACCGGGCTGCGGCTCACGGTTGGGGCAGCGAGTGTGCGGGGCTGGGCGGGGGGCTGTTTCCGGGGAGATAGGGGCGGGGAGGGGGAAGTTTCTGAGCCTGTGGCGGTGGGTACGGGCCCTGACTTTCTTCTTCCTTCGCCGCCGCCGCGAACAGAGGTGGCGGAGCTCCCCTTTCCTCCGCCCCCCCCTCCACGAGGAGGCTCCTGGTGTGCGCGGCCGGCCCCGGCTCGCTCCTCCCCTTCCCTCTCCGATCCTTGTCAAGGAGGAGGGAGGGCAACGGGACTTGCTGGTTGGGCCCTAACCTCCACAACCCCTCCTCGCCTCGCTCTTTCGGCCTTTCCCCTCGGCCCTGACGCAAGGCCGGGGGCGCGCACGCACGTCACGTTCCGAGAAAGCCGAAGGTGAGTGGTGTTGGGGCAAAGGAGGCGGGAACAAAGTTGCCGCGCACCAGCGTGCTCGCTCCCGCCAGAGACGGGCGCGCGGACCGGACGTGGCGTAATGTAGAAACGGCTCCACTTCCGGTGAGGGCGGGACTACATGTGAGGCAGGGTTAAAGAAAGGAGAGGGAGGGTTCGTGTTCGCGTGCTGCTGTCGCTTGAGTCTCTCGCAGTGATCGCACGCCGGTCGTGCATGTTGGGTCCAACGTGGAGTTGCACCGCCCGCCTGTTGAAAGGTCAGGGCAACAGCAAGAGTTTGGGGACTCAATAATTCCGTTGGGGGCCTCCTGGACTGGGTAGTCACCCCATCATGTGCCCTCAGCCAGACCCTGGGGAGAAGAGAGGGCAGCCCGCAAAAGAAGGTGGAGGTGGCAGTGTTTAAACCGCCTTACCTACGCCCAAGTTCGCGGCCCCATCTTAACGTGAAAACACACTTGGGTGTCACAGTCTTGAGCATTAGTAACACTGAAATTCACTTAAAAAAAAAAAAAAGAGGGGGCGCCTGGGTGGCTCAGTGGTTTAGGCCACTGCCTTCGGCTCAGGTCCTGGGATCGAGTCCCGCATCGGGCTCTCTGCTCGGCAGGGAGCCTGCTTCCCTCTCACTCTCTCTGCTTGCCTCTCTGCCTACTTGTGATCTCTCTCTGTCAAATACATAAATAAAATCTAAAAAAAAAAAAAAAGCCTTAACGTTAATTCAGGGAGTAAATGAAACGTCAAAAGGGACTACTGGAAATCCCAGAATTATTACAGCTGCTTGAAGTAAAAATATTTGCTCAAATCAGGGCTGCCCTCTCAGCACTTCACCCACTTTCTCCTTAATGTCTAAACCTGTGGAAGCGCCGAATGTAGCCATTCGGTGTCTTCACATCTAATTTCTTGCCTTACTAAGCTTACCTTTCAGTGATAGACTGGGCTCATGGGATAATTGGCTCTTACTGTGCTTGCAATATCTTCTTTTCTTTCTAAGATTGTATTTTTTAGTAATTTCTACACCCAACATGGGGCTCCAACTTACTACGGGGAGATCGGGAGGAGTCCAGTGCATTACCAACTGAGCCAGCCAGGTGGCTTTCATGTGCTTGAAAAGAAAAGCTAAGGAGTCCACTCAGGGACTACATATAGCAACCCCTTTGCAGGTTTATTTTTTCAGACCGTCAGTTGGTTCTTAGTTCCTAAACACTTGGTACCCATCCATCATTCATGCCCTAGTGTAAATATTTTTAATTGGCTTGACATCCACTAACACTGTATTTCAGACTGGACTAATCAAAGATGAAAATCAGACTAAAGTGAAAGAATGAATACAAAGGGTGTATGTTTGCTGAAGGATAAAGGAGGAGGCAAAGCATTGCCCAGGAAGGTAGACCTGGGTGGGCCACACAGTGGGGGTTCGTGTGCAGCCCGCAGGAAGTGGAAAGGGCATTGAGAAACTGAATAGAAAAGTAAGGGGCAGGGTGCCTAAAACAAATTTCTCTTTGGTAGTATTGCTGCGTGGAGGTCTTATAGCCTGCTAGAGACCAGTTAGCAAGCGGTTTTTTCCAAAAAATAGGATTAACTACTATCATTGTACTTTGAAAAGCCTGGAGTAACAGAAAAGGAAAGCAGAATAAGTTTACTTAGCAGGTTCTCAAATCTGTAACCAATTTCACTTGAGAATGTCATCTATACTTGCGGAAAAACAAAAAACAACCTCGACCCATAATAAGTGGGCAGCTTACAGGCCAGGTTGCAAACAGAAAAGATGTACTAAAATATTTTTAGTAAGGTTTTGCTGCCTACATGTTCTGCAAAGATTCTGTCTTGGGAAGAATGGAAAGGAGGAAGAAACGAAAAATTATGAGCTTCTCAAAGATACCTGCCTACATACGTTGAAATACTAATAATCGAGTTCAAACGAAAAAAAAAAAATGAGAAAGACCTATAAATTAGAAGCCATCTGTTTCTTAAGCATGTCTACTTGTCTTCATATAAAAAGATTTGAAATTGCCATTTGGAATTATATTTTAGTATCTCACTGTTTGTGTGTTATAATTTATTGCCTCCTGATTTAAAAAAAAAGCAGGTGGTAAATTTGTTTTATTTTATTTTATTTTTTTTAAAGATTTATTTATTTGACAGATAGAGATTACAAGTAGGCAGAGAGGCAGGCAGAGAGAGAGAGAGGAGGAAGCAGGCTCCCAGCCAAGCAGAGAGCCTGATGCGGGGCTCGATCCCGGGACCCTGGGATCATGACCTGAGCTGAAGGCAGAGGCTTTAACCTGCTGAGCCACCCAGGCGCCCCTAAATTTGTTTTATTTATCTAACGGTCATATCATACCATATCAGCTGTTCTTAAAGTGTGTCTTGAGACTAAAACCTATTCAGTGACCCATGCAGTCAAATCTATTTTCATAATAAAAAAAACATGATTTGTTTTTATCACTCTCATCTCATGAATTTACAATGGAGTTTTCCAGACACAACATGACATCATCATTCTTCTGGCTAATGGAATGTGTGCTTGTGTGTTCTTATATTTTCTAGAATGTTATACAGTATTAGGTTTCTCAAATGTGAAACATTTGGAATATCTGAATGACTCAATAAACTAATGGATGATTTTACAAAATCTTGAGTAAAACATTCATCAAAGTGCAAGACTGACCAGCAGGCTTTGAAATAACAGTACAAAAAGTTCATTGATAGGATTTCAGATTCCACTTTACATCTAACCTTTAAAAAACTACTGTGGAGGGGTGCCTGGGTGGCTCAGTGGGTTAAAGCCTCTGCCTTCGGCTCAGGTCATGATCCCAGGATCCTGGGATCGAGCCCCACGTCCGGCTCTCTACTCCGCAGGGAGCCTGCTTCCTCCTCTCTCTCTGCCTGCCTCTCTGCCTAGTTGTGACTTCTCTCTGTCAAATAAATAAAATATTAAAAAAAAAAACTACTGTGGAGTTTTGGTGTAGCATAAAAGAATAACCACAGAAAGGCTATTAAAATATTCCCTTGTTTCCAAGGACCTATCTCAGTTCATATATTTTCACCAACACAACATATTGCAACAAATTGCATAAAAGGCAGAAGTGAGAATCAGTTTCAGTTCTATTAAACTAGTCAATAAGGAGATTTGCCGAAATATTAATCCTCTCATTCTTATTTTATTTGTAAAGATAATTAAATGTTCGCTGTGTTAATATATGATGGGGTTATTGTTATTTTGCATGAATACTTTCAAATATTTTCCACTTTTATTTATAATATCAGTAGATATAACTCATATAAATGAAACTCTTTGTGGTCCTCAAAAATTTTTTAAGAGTATAAGAGGATCTTCAGACCAAAACCTTTGAGAAATAGTATACAAAATCGTTAAAATTCTGACTCCCTGCTTTGTGCTTCTAATGATTTCTGCAATGTCTTTCAACACGGTTCCTCCCCTGGAGAATTTGGCTGTTTGACTTTTAATTAGGTTTTTCTCCACCTTGAAAAAAAATCAAGCTCTTGTTATGTCAGTCCACTATTCTTTATCATAAGGAAGATTATCAACGTATTATTGTTAGAAAAACTGAAACAATGGAAATTTTCAATTGAAAAATAAAAACGTAGTGGCTATAATTTACTGAGCACTTGCTCTGTATCAGGCTCTGTACTAAATGCTTTATTTTCTCATTTAATCCTCTCATCAGTACCTAGAAGTAGGGTGACCATAGTTCTGGGCTTATGCCACTTGTTCAAGCATAATAGTTAATATTATCCCCTTTCCATCACATTAAAATTTTCCAGTTTGGACATAAATTATCCTATCATCCCACTTATAAGAATTATTATCCACAGTTTATATATGAGGAAACAGGCATTGATAGATTAAATGTACATTGCTAGTAAATATAGCTCTGGGATCCTAACCCAAATCCATCTAGGTTTATAGTCCAGTCTTTTAAGAATTACAAGATGTTCCTGGGGTACCTTGGTGGCTCAGTTGGTTAAGCGTCTGACTCTTGATTTTGGCTTAGGTCATGATCTCATGGGTTGTGAGACTGGGCTTCTCTCTGGGCATGGAGTCTGCTTGGGATTCTCTCTCTCCCTCTCCCTTGGCTCCTCCCTCTTTTTAAAAAAAAAATTACAAGATGTTTCACAGTGTTATCAGTCCTGAGACTTATACTGAACACAGATATAGTAATAAGTTCCCCAGTACAAAATAGTATAACGCAAAATTTATGATAAAATTTTAAGATCAATTTCACTAGTAAACTCAGAAATAAAAGATGTGCCTCTCCCATGCTCATCTTTCACACAGTTCAGAGCCCATACTGGCTAACAATCCTTTGCAGAAGAGCAATGCTGCCTCTGTGTGTGGTGATTTGGGGGCTGGGGGCGGGGGTGGGGGGGGGGCAGGTGAGGAGGAAAAGAGTTCTTCCTGGTTCAATAAAGCTGAAGGGTTCTTATTTATAGAACAGGAATGGTGGACTGAACTACTAGAGACCCTCCTAATATGGATTCTCCCTGATCATAAGTAACAGAACACTGGTTTGAAGGGGGTATAAATATGCCTGGTGAAAAACTACAACTCCCAGCACTCCTTGCAGATGAAGGACTTAAACGTATTATGCAGTTCTGGCCAATGAAATGCGAGTGGAAGTTATTGGATAAGGCTTCCGTAAATACTTCTTAAAATGGAAGGCAAATTTAAGTGCCCTGTGCCTTTTCCCTTCAGTCTTAGTTTTCTTTACGTCTGGAATTCAAATGCAATACTGGAGTTGGAGCAGCCGTCTTGTGACTACAAAGAAACAAACATGTGCTAAGAATTACTAGGTGAAGGAAGGCCAGAGGGGCCTGTCTCCCTGAGGATATTGTGCATGTGTCAAACCAACCCTGGACAAAAAAGACATAAAGCTGGCAATATGTTTAAGCCACTGCTTTTTCCAGTTTTATTACAGCCAAACTAAATTCTTAAATATTGCGGTGTGACCCATGTTCATTCCACTTCCATGATGGATATCATTAATTAACGACAGCACTCCTTCCTGCACATTCTAAATATGGCCTCAGACTCCATCTCAACATAAGTGCCTGAAACCCACACAGGAGCACATCAGCTACATTGCCCAGCAGCTTGGGCTTGAGAAGGACATGCTCCAAGTGTGGTTCTGTGGCCCTCACCAGAAGGGCAAGCAATTTAGCAGTGACTCTTCAGGATGAAAGGATTTTGAGGCTGCAGGTCTCCTATCTCAGGGGCACCAGTATCCTTTTCTGTAGCACCAGGGCCTCATTTTGGTACCCTAGACTAAGTGCCTCACTCCACTAGGCTGAACTCCTTGAAGCCTTTCCCTGAGGGTAAATCCTTTCCCTGTGTGTCCCTCACCACTCTGGGCTCCCCCATGCCTTCAGACTGAGGTGTCTGCCCCTTCCCAGGATTTGAGAAAGAAGAGAAGGGAGAGCTACGGGAGAAGAACCCTGGCGTTTATACCATGGCTTTTGGAATTAAATTCTTCATTCACTAAGGAAGGAACTGGGAACACAATGCGTGTGGGGACAAAACGTTTGGGGAATTGGTTGGAGGGAAGGTCAAGTTCAGTGATGCTCTTGATGTTAATCCAACCATTACTCACCACTTTGTTCTGAAAGAAGCCTGGGATCGAGAGAGAAAGGTAATGCATTTCAGAATAAGGTAATATTTGTGATAAAATTTTAAGGTGAATTTCGCTAGTAAAACTTTGCAGTAATAGATGTGCTGCTCCCACACTCATGTCTCACATGGTTCAGAGGCCCATTACCAACAGATCAGAGATAACAGCAACTAAACCAGGTTTCATGCCTGTCCTGGAGCAACTTTTGTAATGATCTGGGGATGAAAAGATGCTCAGCATTATTCGCAATTAGGGAAATTCAGTTAAAAACCATAATGAGATACCACTTCGAACACAAGGGTGGCTATTATAATCAATAGACAAGTTTTGTTGAAAAATGTGAAGAAAATGGAACCCTTGGATCCATTGCTGGCAAGAATGTAAAAATGGTACAGCTGCTTCGGCAAACAGTTTGGCAGTTCCTCAAAATGTTAATCATAGAGTTTCAATGTGACCCAGCAATTGTACCCCTAAGTAGATACCTATGAGTAGTGAAAACATATCTCCATGGAAAAACTTGTACATAAATGTTTATACCAGCATAATTCATAATAGCCAAAAAGTAGAAAGAACCCAAATGTCCATTAATAGATGAACGGAAAAACAAAAATGTGACATAGTCATACAATATAGTATTTGTCAGCAATAAAAAGGAACGGACTTCTGATGCATGCTACAACACAGACGAACTTTGAAAGGATTATGCCAAAATCAGTCTTAGTTTCTGTCTTTTAATTGTCACCCAAGTTACAAAGTAGACAGTATTTTTAAAATTTTGTTTTTAAGTAATCTCTACACCCAATGTGGGACTTGAACTTAAAATCCCAAGATCAAAAACAAACAAACAAACAAAAAAGCCCCAAGATCAAAAGTTGCATGCTCTGTGGCCTCAGCCAGTCAGGCACCCCAAGGTAGACAGAATTATTCCCATTTAACACTTAAGGGAAGTACAGCTCAAAGAGATTAAATTGTCTACAGCCACAGAAACAATAATATGAAATTGGAATGTTAATGGAAAATGTATTCTTTTTTATTTTACGATTTATTTATTTATTTTAGAGCGTGCACACAAGTGGGGGTGGGGGCAGAGGGAGAGGGAGGGAGAGACTCTCAGACAAACCCCCACCGATGAGGGAGCCAGATATGGGACTCGATCTCACGACCCATGAGATCACAACTTAAGCCAAAATTGAGAGTCCAACACTCAACCGACTGAGCTACCCAGGTGCCCCCCTGCAAAATGCATTCTAAACACAAGTAAAAACACTTCTTAAGACAGTGTTTTTTGGTGTATAGCCAGCCACGCAATCCTTTCCTTTTCCTCTACTCTGTCCTCAGTGACCACACAAATGTCATCCATCTCTTCTTCCTCCCTCCTCTTGGTACCTGGCCTTCTTCCCAGTGACCTGAGCATAGCTAGGAATTTCTAGTGGAAATCAGGGTATTGTAAAGCTGGAAAGAATCTTTAACGTTGAACTCAATCGCCCCATACTCTCTTTATTGATAAAAAACTGAAATTTACACAAATGAAATGTCTTGTTTAAGGTCCTACTGCTACTTTGTATTAGAAATCCAGGGTTTTTTGGTCTCCCAAGCAGTACTCTTTACATGAGACTCACATTTTCAAACTCACTAGTGGTACTCAAAGACATTCCAAGGGGCGTATGTGCTGGAAAAGTTCTGAGAAATTAGTGGTCAGATGCTCAACTTCATACCTCTAAAATTGACCTGCTTGAGAACGTTCTCGTGGTCAAAGGTCTCTTGCAGGTTCTCCTCCTTCCACTTTACAAAACAAAGATAACACCCCTCATTCTGTAATCCTAAGGACTCACTGCCCAAAAGCTAAGAACAAAGACAAAACAAGCCACAAATCAAAACACTAGTGTGAGGAAGGATTTTTAGATAAAGACAACCTGTCTAATTATAGTAGTCGGTAATATATTTCTATGGACAGAAGAATTAATAGGGGGCATATGAACTAATGTCTAAAAATGATTAATCCAGGGGCGCCTGGGTGGCTCAGTGCGTTAAAGCCTCTGCCTTCGGTTCGGGTCATGATTCTGGGGTCCTGGAATCGAGCCCCGCATCGGGCTCTCTGCTGGTCAGGGAGCCTGCTTCCTCCTGCTTGCCTCTCTGCCTGCTTGTGGTCTCTGTCGGTCAAATAAATAAATAAAATCCTTAAAAAAAAAGATTAATCCAAACATGAAATATTTTTGCTGTTTTGATCAATTGTATATTACTGATAGTCAAAATTTTGCTTCACACTAGGAGAAACATTCTAACCTTCATAAATTTCTACTTCTTTTTTTTTTTTTTTAAAGATTTTATTTATTTATTTGACAGAGAGAGAGATCACAAGTATGCAGAGAGGCAGGCAGAGAGAGAGGAGGAAGCAGGCTCCCTGCGGAGCAGAGAGCCCGATGCGGGGCTCGATCCCAGGACCCTGAGATCATGACCCGAGCCGAAGGCAGCGGCTTAATCCACTGAGCCACCCAGGCGCCCCATAAATTTCTACTTCTTTACATACTTTTATAGCAGTGTGTTAAGGTGATCAAAACTTTTTTATTTTACATTTTTATTATTAAAAACTTTAAAGCAAAACTGTAAGTATATTACATTAGGACAAAATTATGTGAGAGAAGTTGAATGAAAATATAAATTCAAAGAGAAAGGAACATTGTAAAATTCTGCCTATTGAAGGCTGATACAGTTTTTCTAAAAGAATGATAGTGGGGGCCGGGGGCTGGCTGGCTCAGTTGGTAAAGCAGGCAACTCTTGATCTTGGGGTTGTAAATACCAGCCCCACCTTGGGTGTAGAAATTACTTAAAAAGAAAATCCGACAAAATAAACAAACAGAAGAATGATAGTGGGTGTCAAATAGCTATCATTTGAGAGTCTTTTAGATACACAGAAAGTAATCTAATAGTTTTATTGTTAAATATTAATATTTATAGGGGCGCATGGGTGGCTCAGTCAATTAGGACTCAAATGAGTCTCAAATGAGACTCTGACTTCTAGTTTCAGCTCAGGTTGTGATCTCAGGGTCCTGAGATCAAGCTGCAGGTCGGACTCCGTGCTCAGCGGGGAATCTGCGTGAGGTCCTCTTTCTCCCTCTCCCTCTGTCTCTCCCCCAGCTCTGTCTCTCACTCTCTCAAATAAATAAATAAATCTCAAAAACATCAATGTTAACATAATATACAGAAAATTGCCTCCTTTGCAAATATTTAATTTTAATTTATAATGAAAGAACAATGTTAATATTAAAATGTGCAAAGGTATATAGAGGGTTTCAAAATATTTTAGGAAGTACAAGCAGAAAAACCTGAAGGCTACTGTTACAGACAATCCTCTATAGTATATTGATGACTCATAAAAATCCATTACCATTGTAGAAGAAAATCCTCAAACCATCTGCTAATTTTTAACGCGTTAATATCATTTCTACACATAAAAGAAAGCATAATATTACTTTCTTTTAAAAAAAAAGTCTGGAAATAACAGAGATTTTTGCTCACACCCCCAAATTTTGCAACATTTTCTTACACAATATTCTCAGGCACTGAGGCAGCAGGTTGCTGTATAATAAGATTTCTGTTTAAAACCCTTCTTAATATGGACTGTTAAAAATTAAAAAAAAAAACGCTGAAAAAATAAATAAAATGGAAAAAAAATATGGACTGCTTGTGTGAGAAGGTGCTAACACTTTCATGGGATTCATATTCTTTTGCATGATCTGATTGCTCCATATTTATGTTGTTATCTCTGTGCAAACTCTGCACTTCGGTCACAGACAACTTCTTTTCAGCTCTTTGAAAGTCCTGTACCTCTCTCAGCTCCGGGCCCTCTCATGGGCTGTCTCTTCTATTTGGAATACTCACCCCAACTCCTACCTCTCAAGTATGTCTGATTTTTACATATCTAAATTTTCTGAAGCTTTCTCTGACATCCCCTGCCACTCCCACCACAAAGGTTGGGTTAAATGCCCCTTCTTTGTATTCCTGACGAATAGTGTCCTTCTCCACCAAGCTTGTACTGCAATCATCTCTTTCCTCATTGATATCCTCCAGTAGACTGTAGGGTCCAAGATAGTAGGGACAGTGTCTACTTTACTCACCATCCTATTAAGGCCCACTCTACGTATGGTACCGAGGTGCTTAATGGATATTGGGAAAATTAATGAATGGCTGGGTTGATTTTTCTGATTTGTCAATTAAAATAATGCCACTGAAAATTAACAGCTACTCTAAAAATCTCAAGTTAAAAAGGAATTTGTTGGAGACACGTAAAGGACTCATGAATTGACAGGAAGCTCTAACGCCAGGGCTTGAAAATCTAAAGACCCAGATAAGTCCAGACCACAAGAAAGCTGGAAAACGTTAGCAGGACTAGCTGAGGAAGGACATGACCACTTCTGTTGTAGGGCACTGCTGTTTGGCGGTAATCTCCCCACCTCTGTGAATTAAATCTCATCCCCTCTTGATCTTTGCGTCATTGGCTCAAGATTCAAATTTCTGAAAAAAGTGATCATTGGCTAAAGCTCATGCGCCCATGCAGGGTGCTAGGGGATATGGCCCCTTCCACTTCCAGAATGGGAAGGAGGGCCTGCCTGTCGGTAAGACAGTAGAGAAATTTCCACAAACAGGAAGCAGGGATGGTTATGGTGCGGCCGAGCTAGTCCAGCTGTCCATTACAGCTGTCTAGAACTAAAGCAAAGTATGTGTTCCCATACAGAGCAGTTTGTTTTGGTACCATGTGTGTATTTGCGGCATCTAGAATAGCTTAAAAAGTAATGAAACGCAAGAATTGAGCGTGATGTTTTCAGAGAAACATAATCTTCATTCTGTCGTCAAATGGAATATTCAGTAATTCAGATGTGTTTATGCTAGAAGTTTTACTTAATGAAGAGCTCAGTTAAGGCTAGAAAGAGATATTACAAAATAGACACTTAAAACCTCAACTGAAAAGAACTTCAAGTATTTGGGTTGCATTACAGATAGGTTATTTCCTGCTACATTCTCGATTGTAGCCCATGGTTCTCCCTTTCTGTGGAAACAGGCATCAGCCTAGAAATCCAAAGGACTCTGAAAATCACTCAACAAAGTTAAAAGTGTTGGTCTGAATTTTGAGGAAAACTTGCGGTTAATATTTACTAAGAACCAACAAGAATTCAGGCTTATATAAACAAGATGAAGAGTTTTTCTCAGATATGGAAGAAATGAACCACCTAAGAAAAAAAAGTTTAGTATAAACCTGAAGAACCAGGGATGAAGAAGAAGTATATGTCCACATAAAAACCTGCACAATCAGTGTCTACAGAAGCTTTATTCATAATTTCCAAAATTTGGAAGCGCCCTAGGTATCCTTCATAACTGAATAGGCAAGCCATCTGTGGTACATCCATTCAATAGAACATTACTCAACAATGAAAAGAATTGAGGTATCAAGCCATAAAAGACATATAGGAAACTCAAGTGCATACCACTAAGTGAAAGAATCCAGTTTGAAAAGGCTGCTTAAGGGCATCTGTGTGTCTGTTAAGGATCTGCCTTCAGCTCAGGTCATGATATCCGGGATCCTGGGATGGAGCCCCAAGTTGGGCTCTCTGCTCAGTGGGGAGTCTGCTTCTCCCTCTCGGTCAGTGTGCTCTCTCTCTTCCCAGTAAATAAAAAACCTTAAAGGAAGAAAGAAAAGGCTACCTACTATAGGATTCTAACTATATGACATTCCGGGAAAGGCAAAACTAGAGATAGTACAAAGATCAGAGGTTCTGGGGCGCTTGGGTGGCTCAGTCCTTAAGCATCTGCCTTCAGCTCAGGTCATGATCCCAGGGTCCTGGGATCAAGCCCCACATCAGGCTCCCTGCTCAGCGGGAAGCCTGCTTCTCCCTCTCCCACTCTCTCTCTTGCTGCCTGACTCTCTGTGTCAAATAAATAAAACCTTAAAAAAAAAAAAAGATCAGAGATTCTTAGGGGAGGGTGGGATGTATGTAAGTAGAGAAAGGAATATTTTTAAGGACGTGAACTGTTGGGACACCTGGGTGGCTCAGTTGGTTAAGCATCTGCTTTCAGCTCAGGTCATGATCCCTGGTCCTGGAATCAAGTTCCACATCAGGTTCCTTGCTCAGTGGGAGGCTCCTTGTCCTTCTGCCTGCCGCTCCCCCTGCTTCCTGCTGGTGTTCATGCACACTCTCTCGCTCTCTCTGACAAATAAATAAAATCCTAAAAAATAAACAAAAAAAAGGTAGTGAACTGTTCTGTACGATACTGTAAAGGTTGGTATGTGTCATTATACATTCATCAAAATCCATACACATGTGCGACTCAAAGCATGAACCCAACGTAAACCATGAACTTCAGTTAATAATAACGAATCCACACTGGCTCACTAGTTGTAATGAAAATACCATTGTATGGTAGTGAAATACCATTGTTGTAATGAAAGTGTTAATAGAAGAAACTAAAGGGTAAGGAATATATGGGAACTCTCCGTCTTGCTCAATTTGCCTGCTAAAAAAACTGCTCAAAATAATAAAGTCTTACTTTTTTTAAAAAGAGAGAGGCACATGCAAGTGTAACTTTGAAATACTATAAATGTCTTAGCTACGTCTATCATAGTATCGACCATCCTAATAAAAACTGATTGGTATTTTCTTCATAAGTAGCAGGTGAAAACATGCTGAGGAATAAAAATGAAGTAGAGGGACATAGACACACAAGAAAGTATTTACTGACGGGGTGAGCCAGCCCCCAAGGTGAGCCCCAATGATCCTCACATCCCTTTTATTGCGGTTTTAAGCCCCTAAATTTTGCAGTATTTGTTATGCAGCAATAGATAACTAATACAATGCCTATCAACGAGGATTAAATCAATGGATCCACATCACAAAGTAAAAATCCTAAGAACACATGAACAACTCTGGAATTGTAGGGTATAGGAAGTATTACAGAGGGAAAGAAAGCAGGGAGGCAGAATCAGAATGATCTCAAGGAGTCTAGGGAACAGAGCTCCTGTGAAAGAGAATAGTTGCCAGACAGATAATTACACCTGGAGGTTGGGGAGGAGAATTCCTTTCTAGAGAACTGCCGAGAGAGAGTTAGGGTTGCTAGGAAGGTGTTGGTGCAGTAGAGAAAACCTCCTCCTTCTGGCATATGAGAAGTTTCCATCACAAAAACTAGCCCTTGACCTGTACTCTCAAGGGAGCCCTATCAACTGAGAATCTCCTTCTTTGTGTACAAATCATCCAGTCAGTCTTACTGTTGTCTCTTTAAAAAAAAAAAATGAAATCAATTGATATAGTGGCAAATGTATAAGGCATGTAACCACCAAAGAATAAATATTCTTCATTCACAAAACAAAAAGTTTCCTCCTGCCCTTTTGCAATCAATCTCCACTGCTACCAGCACCCCTCACGAGTTTTCATGTTCTATAATTTCTGATGAATTGTATCATAAAGTATGCAGTACTGGCTTCTCTTGCTGAATGTAATGTTTTTGAGATTCGTCATGTTGTAGCTTTTTATCAGAACTCCTTTCTTCCTATTGCTGAGCATACTCCATTGTATGGACATACCACATTGTTTATCCATTCCAGGATGGACGTTCAAGTTGTTTCCAGTGGATAGCTATCATGTATAAAACTATTACATTCACATATCCACGATTAGAGCCTCATGTAGAATGGTTTCACAGGGCGCCTGGGTGGCTCAGTGGTTTAAGCCACTGCCTTTGGCTCGGGTCATGATCTCAGGGTCCTGGGATCGAGTCTCGCGTCGGGCTCTCTGCTCAGCGGGGAGCCTGCATCCCTCTCACTCTCTCTGCCTGCCTCTCTGCCTACTTGTGATCTCTCTCTGTCAAATAAATAAATAAAATCTTTAAAAAAAAAAAAAGGAATGGTTTCACAGCTCTGAAAAATCTCCGGTGATTCACCTATTTAACCCTCTTCTATTCCCCTCAAGCCTCTGGCCACTCACTGATCTTTTTAACATTGCTATCATTTACCTTTTCCATAAGGTAATTGTCATTGTCATTATACAGTGGTCTTTCAGACAGGCATCTTTCACTTAGCATTATGTACTGAAGATTCGTTCATGTCTTTTTGTGGTTTGATAACTAATTTCTTTTTATCACTGAAAAATATTTCAGTGTATGATTGTGCCACAATTTGCTTATCTATTCACCTATTAAAGGGTGTCTTTGTTGCTTCCGATTTTGAGTGATTATGAATAAAGCTGAGATAATGATTTTTGTGGATATCTGGGTAAACATGATTTTTCAAATCAATTGAGTAAAAACCTCAGAGTGCAATTGCTGGATCATCTAATACTATTATGTCTAAACTCTTTTTAGCTTTGTAAGAAACTGCCAAAATGTTTGTACCGTTTTCCATTTCCACCAGCAATGAATGAGAATTTCTGTTCTCCACATGCTCACCAGCAACAGGTATTGTCAGTTTTTGGATTTTAGCAGTTCTAACAGGTACATAGTAATACCTCATTGTTGTTTTAATTTGAAGACCCCTATGTCAAATGCTACTGAGCGCTTTTCATATGCTTAGTTGCCATCTGTATATCTTCTTTGATGTGTGTGGGGAGTTTTTTGTTTTGTTTTGTTTTTCAAATCTGGTGCACCTTTTTACAATTTGGTTGTTTTCTTATTGTTGAGCTTCAAGCATTCTTTGTATGTTTTTCATACAAGTCTTTTATCAGATATGTGTTTTCCAAATATTTTTCTGCCTGTCTGAGGCTTGATTTTGATTGTCTTTCCAGGACAGATGTTTTTAATTTTTATGAAGTACAACTTACCAAATTTTTCTTTCATAGGTCATGCTTTTGGTGTATCTAAATATTCGCCACCAAACCCAAGGTCAAATGTATTTTCTCCTATGTTCCAACCGGAAGTTTTATAGCTTTGCAGTTTAAGATTTGATCAGTGATTGATTTTTAATTTTCGTGAAAGGTATATAAAATGCTTTTTAATACTTCATTTTCTTCAGTTTACCGCTAATATTTGAATTACAGCTGATTTTTGTATATTGGCCTGCTATTCTTTTAGCTTGCTAAATTCACATATTAGTTCTATTAAGTTCTTTGTAGAGTCTTTAGGATTTTATACACATGATTATACTATCACTAATAAACATTTTACTCCTTCCTTTTCAGTCTGTGTTGCTTTTTATTGCCTTTTTAAAATGTTTTTGATAAGCTTGGAACTCTAGTGTTGAGTAGAAGTCATAAGAGCCAAATCCTTACCTTGTTCCTGGTCTTAGGGAAAGAACATTCAGTCTTTCACTATTAAGTTGTAATATTAGGTGTGTATTTTTCACAGATATCCTTTATACATTGGATGAAGCTCCATGTTAATCCTGAGTTGCTACGTGTTTATACCATTAATGAGTGCAAATGTTTTCCTGAATGAGTGTCTCAATGTTTTTCTGCATCTATTAAAGAACAATGTGCTTTTTGTCATTAGTTTCACTAACATGGTGAAATACACTGATTGAGATAATCATATAGATTTTCTTTTTTAGTCTCTTAATATGGTAAGCCAACCTTGCATTCCTTGAGTAAACCCTGTTTGGTCAACATACATTATCATTTTTGTATATCGATATTTGACTTGTTAGTATTTTGTTAAGGATTTTTGCACTTAAGTAAATGAGGATATTGGTCTATAAACTTTTTTTTTCATGTCTTTTTAGGTTTTGGTATATGTACCAGCTTCTTTTTTTAAGATTTTATTTATTTGGGAGAGAGAGAGAGAGGGAACACAAGCAGGGGGGATGGGAGAAGGAGAAGCAGACCTGGGATCATGACCTGACTGAGACACCCAGGCACGCCCACACTAGCTTCTTAAAATGAGGGGAATTAATCCCTCATTCTCCATTCTGGGAACCTGTATTATTTTTTTTCCTTAAATGTTTTATAGAATTGACTAGGGAAGCCATCTGGAACTAGAGCTTTTTTTGTGGGAAGTTTTTAAATTACAAATTCAATTTCTTTAATAGTTATTAAGTCTTATGCCAATTTTTGTTATTTCTGTCTTCCAAGGAATTTGTCCATTTCATCTGAGTTATAGGATTTATTTTCATTAAATTTTTCATCGTATCATGTTATTATCTTTCAGTGTGTCTTGTGGTCTCCCCCTTTCAACCCTGTTACTTTTAATATATGTTGTCTCTACTTTGTTATCTGTTTAGCTAGTAGCTAAATTTAGCTAGTAGCTATTATTTTTATTGATATGTTACAAAGAGCCAGCTTTTGGTTATTCATATTTGTTTGTCCATTTTCTATTTCATTGATTTCTACTCCTTACTATTTCTTTCCTTACACTTACCTTGGATTTAATTTACTCCTTTTTTACTAACTTCTTGAGATGAAACATGGATTATTGATTTTAGACCTCATTTTTAAAAATACAAGCATTAAAAACTATACATTTCCCCTAGGCTCTGTTTTAGCTGCATCCCACAGTTTTTGATATGCTGTGATTTTGTTATCAGTTGGTTCAAAACATTTTAAAATTCCTTTTGTGATTTCTTTTTTAATCCATAAATTAATGACAAATGTGTTGATTACCCGGATAAATTAGACTCTACTCATATATCTTTTGTCTATCTAATTTAGTTCTATTATGGTCAGAGGACCTACTCACTATGATTTCAGTACATCTAAATTTATCAAAACTTGTTTTATGGTCCAGTATATGGCCTATTTTAGTGATTACTCTAAGTCAGTTAGAAAGAATGTGTATTCTTTGGTTGTTGGGTATAATGTTCTGTGATAAGGAGAAAGCATTCTGTAAATGTCAGTGGGTCAACGTGGCTTAGAGGTCTTGTAAATTCTTACAGATTCCCTACTTCATCTATCAATTACTGAGCTGAGTGGAATCTTCCCACTGCAATTGAAGATCGTTCTGTTTCTCCTTTAATTCTATCAGTTTGTGCTTCATGTATTTTGAAATGCTGTTATTAGCTGTACATACATTTAGAAATTATATCATGCTGATGAGTTTGACCCTCCACCCTTTCTCATACTGAAATGTCCCTCTTTATATCTGGCATATTCATTGTTCTGATGTTTATTTTTTTTCTTACTAGAGCCATTCCAGCTCTCTCATGATTATTCTTTGCATGTTTTGTCTTTTTCTATCTTTTTAACCTATACATGTCTTCACATTTAAAGCAAGTTTCTTTAAAAAAAAAAAAAGCAAGTTTCTTGTTTACATTTAATGTAAGTATTATATATATTATATGTAGATAGATATAGCATCTATTTGGGTCTTGCTTTTTAAAAAAAAATCCAGTTCAACAATCCCTACTTTTTAATTAGAGTATTCTGTCAATTTCAAGTACTCCATTTTATCTCCATTATTTACTTGTTAACTGTACCTCTGTTGTGTGTGTGTGTGTGTGTTCTTGCTCTAGGTCTTGCAATATGCACTTTTACCTTAGCAGAAGCTACTTTAAATATTACACTACTTCAAGTTTAGTGTAAGAACCTTACCACAGGGGCACCTGGGTGGCTCAGTCGGTTAAGCGTCCAATTCTTGATTTTGGCTCAGGTCATGATCTCAGGGTCCTGGGACTGAGCTCCACCCGGGCTCTGTGCTCTGCATGGAGTCTGCTTGTCCCTCTCCCTGGTCCTTACCCGCTGCCTCCACTCATGCATGCACATGCCCTCTCTCTCTTAAATAACTTGAGTTATTTAAGTTATCTCTCTCTCTCTTAAATAACTAAAACCTTTTTTTTTAAAGAACCTTACCACAATATACTTCCATTTCTGCCTTCTACCCTTTATGCTTTCTTTGTCAAGATTTTAATTCTCTCTATATATCTATTACAGAACGCAAATTGTTTCTTTTGTTGTAAACAATCAACAGTCTTTTTTTTTTTAAAGATTTTATTTATTTATTCATGAGACACAGAGAGAGATAGAGGGGCAGAGGCAGGGGGAGAAACAGGCCCCCTGCAGAGCAGGTAGCCTGATGTGGGACTCATTCCCAGGACCCCGGGATCATTACCTGAGCCAAAGGCAGATGCTTAACCATCTGAGCCACTTAGGTGCCCAACAATCAACATTCTTAAAAGAAATTAAAATAAAATAAGGATCTGTTATAATTACCCTTATTTTTATCATTTATGAAGCTTGTCACTCCTTTGTGTAGATCCAATATTATTTGACATCATTTCCTTCAGCCTGAAGAATATTATTCAACCTTTCTTGTAGTATAGGTCAGCGAAAAACAAATTCATTTAGCTTTGTTTGTCTGGAAGTTTCTTTTCCTTTCACCATTTTGAAAACCGTTTCACCATCTTCTGCCTTAAAACACAGTTTCTAGTGAGCAGTTTGTGATAATTTTTTCTTTTTTTCTGGCTTCTTTAAAAGTGTTCTCTTTGGGGTGCCTGGGTGGCTCAGTTGATTATGTGTCTTACTCGTGAGTTCTGCTCAGGTCATGATCTCGTGGGTCGTGGGATATGGAGCCCTATGTCAGGCTCCATGCTCAGCACAGAGTCTGCTTGTCCTTCTCCCTTTGCTCCTTCCCCTGCTCTTTCCCTCTCTCTCTCAAATAAATAAATAAAATCTTTTTTAAAAAAAGAAAGAAAGAAACATTGGCTCATTTTTCTCCTGGTTAGGGGTCATATTTTTACCTTCTTCACTTGTCTAGTGGTTTTTGACTGTGAATATTATGATGTTGAATATTTGAGTTGTATTCTTTTGATGAATGTTAAATTGGCTTGGCAGGCAATTTAGTTACTTGAGGATCAGCTTAATTATTTCAAGACCTAGTTTATAGCTTTGTTCAGGGACACCTGGGTGTTGGTTAAGCGTGCTTTCAGTGTGGGTCATGCTCCGGGGGTCCTGGGATCAAGTTCTGAATTGAGCTCCTTGCTCAGTAGGGAGCCTGTTTCTCCCTCTGCCACTTCCCAAGCTTGTGCATGCTCTCGCTCTCTCTGACAAATAAATAAATAAAATCTTTTTTTAAAAAGACAAAGCTTTGTTCAGGGAGATCTAACGTAGCTTTTATTCTGGGGCACTGGGGTAGCTCAGTTGGTTGAGTGTCTGACTCTTGGTTTCGGCTCAGGTCATGATCTCAGGACTGTGGGATCAAGAATTGTCCCTCTTCCCCTCCCCTCACTTGTGCTCTCTCTCTCTCCCAAATCAACCAATCAATCAATCAATCTTAAAAATAAAGTAGCTTTTATTCTAAATGCTTATTTAGTCCCTCTACAAGACATAACACTTCTTGGTTCTCTATTGAATGCCTCAGGTTTTTATGTTTTCTTCACATGGTTAGGAGATGATAGCGTCTCTGAGCCCTGTTTGAGCTGCAGGATTGTTTCGCTCATAGCTCCCAGGTTGTGTTCTTTGCTCAGAACATGTAGTTTCACCTTACATCATTTCAGATTACTATTCTGTCAAACAATAAGGGCATCCCCATGCAAATTTTTGGATCTCTTTCTCTGCATCTCTCCCTCCCCTTTGATATTCTGCTCCTACCAACTACAGCCATCCCAGCCTCCCCAAGTCCTTATCTCTGGCTCCTCAGCTCAGTGACATCGTCTAGCAATGTTTGGGCTTCTGGAGACTAGAAATTGGAGATCAAGATGTCGGTAGTGTTGGTTCCCTCTGAGGGTTGTTACGGAGAATCTTTTCCATGCCTCTCCCCTAGTTTCTGCAGGTTTTCTGGCAATCTTTGGCATTCCTTGGCTTCTGCTGCATCACCCCAGTCTCTGCATTCCCCTGTGCGTATGTCTGTCTCCGAATTTCCCCTTTCTAAGGCCATCAGTCATATTGGATTAGGGTCCCACCCTACTTCAGTATGATCTCATCTTAACTAATTATATCTGCAATCAGCCTATTTCTAAATAAGGTCACTGTTCTGAGGTACTGAGGATTAGAACTTTGGCATATGAATTTGGGGGGGGGCACAATTCAACCCATAACAATAATTAAGGTGCTTCTGGCAAAATCTGTGAGGTGGGAAGGGAAAGGAAGAGAGAGGGGAAAGTGGAAAAAATCTAATATCTTGGTCTTACAAAACAAGAAGGGAGCTGTGAGATACTGAAAAAGCTTCTGAAACATGAAATAGGAGTTCTGGTATATTATTTAAAAGTTATAAAAGGGGGACAGCTGGCTAGCTCAGCCAGTAGCTGAGTTCAAGCCCACATTGGTCATGGAGCCTATGGACCCAATAGATAGATAATAGAAAAATAGATAGATAATAGAAAGATAGATAATAGAAAGGTAGATAATAGAAATAGATAGATAGATAATAGAAAGATGATAGATAGATAATAGAAAGATAAAAGTTATAAAGGTAAACAATAGCCCAGTTACCACATAGCTCTTTATGGGGGCAAAGCCGGTAACATAAATGAGAAATAGGGCTCAGGTATTGGTGCAAGTGTTTGCTTCATAGATGTGATGAGAATTTTGGTGTACTCGTATGTGCTTGCCCCACTTGGAGAGTTCAGCTACTGGCCCAGCTTTGGTCAGTTCTTAGGACAGGGTCATATAGGCCATATATTGGGTTCATGCCTCTCCAGCCCCGTCCCTACCACATTCATCCTTCTGGGACATCAGAATGTGATCTGACTTGGAAATAGTGACTTTGCAGTTATAACTAGTTAAGGTGAAGCAGGATCAGGGTGGGCCCTAAATCCAATGGCTGGTATGCTCACAAGAAGGGGAGATTTGGACAAGGAGACCCAGACCTGGAAGGAGGACAGCCACACGAAGACTCAGGCAGAAATTTGATAACATCTACCAACCAAGAAACGCTAGGGTTTCTTGGCAACCACCAGTAGCTTGGGAAGAGTCAAAGAAGGATTCTTTTCTAGAGCTTTCGGAGAGATTATGGCCCATGCCAACACCCTGATTCCAGACTTCAAGCTTCCAGAATGGGGAGAGAATAAATTTCTGTTGTTTTAAGCACCTAGTTTGTGATGCTTTGATACAACTGTCCTAGGAAACTAAAACATACCCCATTTGACTTTTTGTGAGAAGCTACACGTTTGGATTTGTTAAAAAGATTTTATTTTTTGGACAGACAGAGAGCACAAACAGGGGGAGCTGCAGAGAGAGAAGCAGACTCCCTGCTGAGCGGGGACCCTGATGCCGGGCTCAATCCCAGAACCCTGGGATCAGGACCTGAGCGGAAATCAAGAATTGGCCGCTCAACTGACTGAGCCACCCAGGCGCCCCATTCTGATTTCATTGTTGAATCACCTAAGAAAACCCTTGCAGGTACCATCTGTGTTTCATGGAGGTGTTTTATGCCCTTCAAAGAGGGAGTATAGATCCCTAGTTATACAACAAACAAAAACAAGTTATCCAAAACAAAACAATGACTAATGATTTTAAACAGCCAATCAAAGGAGCCAAACCATAGCGATTGCACAAGGGCAAGATCATCTCTAGAACAATACCCAGCTTGTCTTGAAATTCTTGTTTCTATAAAAACCTATGAACATATTCTCCGTATAGATTTACATGGAGCTCGCAAATTGAATTTATAGAGTTAGGTAATTATTTGAGATCTCTGAGTTGCTTCTAAGAACAACATTAGGAAATTAAAATTATATTAAACATGAGAAACAGGGGTATTATATGTCACTTTCTTCCCTCTGAAACACTGCAGGAAAACTGGGCCAATAAGCCAGAATATGTCCCTCAATCTGTTCACACTATCCCAAAGGTCCTTACACAAAGGCAAATCTGCTTAAGCCTTCCCCCAACCTAAATCCTCTACTGAATCTCCATTGCCTCCATGACAGTTAAGGTCTTTCCTGACCTGACCTCTGCTCTGCCATTCTGGCCTCATCTCTAAGCTCTCCACCCAGTCCTAAGAGTGGGGGTTGCTGGTCCTTGGATCTGAGCTCCTGGGCATGTATAGTTCCTTCCCTCTCAATCCTCTTTCCTATGGCTAACTCCTACTTATCAATGAAAGTCCAAGTTAGGTCTGCCACCTCCTCCAAGAAGGGGCCTTCTTCATCCCTCCATGGCTGGGTTGTATGCTATCCTGGGCATTTCCATAGGATCTTACTGGATAATTCATCATAGCTTGGTGTGTTCACCCCCTCTCTCCTGACCTTAATTTCACTAGTGGACTTGTCACCTTATGACCATAACAGTTGAGCTTAATGAGGAAGTTTCTTCTTTTGTTTCTAAATAATGGCTTTAGTTCTTAGCTCATGTATAAAAGCAGACAGATCTCAAGCCAGATGAATAATTCAACCCCTGCCTGTCCTGCCAGATCTGACCCTCAGATCCCTTCACTTCCAGTTGTCCTCTTCCCACTCCCCACGGGAGGTGTCCCAGTTTATTACCAGAATTATAAAAATTCAAAGAGAAAAAAAAATAGTCAAGAAAGAGGTTTGTTTTCTCATAGTATAATGCATTCCTAATCAACTCACCTAACTTTCCTTTTGAATGATTTGAACATAAGTATCCTAGAGGCTTGAATCACGTCCTGTTGTGAGCATATTGCATTAAATGGGACGCAATCACTAAATATTTGCTGCTGGTGACGATCTTTCAAACGACCTGATTTCCATCAGTCTCTGGACTTAACTAGCAGAAACATTCCATGAGGAGTGGTTTTTAACTGTTTTTGTTTTTGGTTTTTTTTCCCACAAAATTTTAATGGAGAATGACAGGATTCATGAAAGTTAAACAGCTTATGGGGCCCCTGAGTGGCTCAGTGGGTTAAGCCTCTGCCTTCAGCTCAGGTCATGATCTCAGGGTCCTGGGATCAAGCCCCACATCGGCCTCTCTGCTCAGTGGGGAGCCTGCTTCCCCCTCTCTCTTTGCCTACTTATGATCACTCTCTCTCTGCCAAATAAATAAATAAAATCTTTTTTTATTAATTATTTTTATTAACATGTAAGGTATTATTTGCCCCAGGGGTGCAGGTCTGTGAATCATCAGGTTTACACAATTCACAGCACTCACCATAGCACACACCCTCTCCAATGTCTTTAACCCAACCACCGACTCCATATCCTCCTCCCCTCAGCAACCCTCTGTTTTGTGAGGTTAAGAGTCTCTTACAGTTTGTCTCCCTCCCAATCCCATCTTGTTTCATTTTTTCCTTCCCTGCCCCCCCACCCCCCTACTCTGCCTCTCAATTCCTCATATCAGGGAGATCATATGATAATTGTCTTTCTCTGGTTGACTTTTTTTTGCTCAGCATAATTCCCTCTAGTTCCATCCACATCGTTGCAAATGGCAAGATTTAAATAAATAAAATCTTTAAAAAAAAAAGAAAGTTAAACAGTTTGCCCCATTTTACAAGAAAAGGATACAACAGATGATAAGAATCTATCAATTTAGATCCAGGTAGAACCAGAAATTCTGCAGGATTTTTTTTTTCCTGATGATTTTTTGGTATTTGCTCTGAAAATAAGCCAGATATATGAAGGTCTTTGATTTACACACAATTCTCCAAAAACAAAAGAAAACTCAAACTGTCCGTCTTTCAGAAAAGGCAGAACTGGCCTAAATCTGAGAAAAATTTTCAGTTCTACACCATCGACTTTCCTCAAAAGTACTCTCCAAACATTTCGTGCTCCGTTCTCTTTTCCTGTGGAGAGTCACATCAGAGTCCAAAGAGAAATTTCATATCGTCGGTGAAAGTTAACTGTCATTTTTGCACGTTGGTTAACCCAAGAGTGCTATGAACAGCTACCGTGCATAAGCACCCTGCTAAGAACATTCACAGACAATAGCTCATTCATTTTTCAGAACACTCCTGGGATGTAGGGATTCTTATTCTAATTCTTATTATCCCTACTTCTCAAATGTAGAAATGTGAGATCAAAGAAACGATGCCCTTTGTCACACACCCAGCAAGGAGCACAATCTTAAGTGACATTTGTAAATGCTGGATAAAGGAGAGGAGATGAAATGAGAATTAGACTAGAGAGGACGAATAGTTCTGAAACATTTTTTCACAGCTGTGTGTGAAATGACAGCCTGCTGATGCCTCGTGAGATAATGTGAAGTCAAAGCCCACGTGTTTTTATCCCTTGACTACCAACAGGGAAAGACAAACAGATAATTACTGTGGAAAGCCCAGGACCGATTTTTGTTTTGTTTTGTTTTAATCAAGTCCTTTTTGCTATCAGGATTGATGACAAAGATTCGTTGAGCCCTACTTCCATCTCTTTCCGAGGAAGGTTGACCTCAATTTTGCTTCTACAGCATTCCACTGTCCCACCGCATGGCAGCACTGAGACTCTTATCTATCATGAGAAACAGCCTTGGGGATAGTTCTGTGGGTCTCCACCTCTGTAGTGACCCTCCTCCCCACGCCCCGCCCCGTTCAGCTCCCCACAAAGCTGATTGGTTCTCGTCGTACCTCAACCTAGTGACCATCACGGTACCTTTGGGCTCTGCCACCCCCTTCTGGTCGAGGGCAAGGGGAGTAAGTTTGGCGACGCAGAATCCTCATTTGCGTCTAGGTGTCCAGGACGCCCGACTCGGCGGAGCATTTGGACGGCCTCATCCCTTCCGGCAACAGCTTCCCAGGGCAGGAACAGGAGTTGACGGGTGCCAGCTTCTGCTTCCCTCGGCTGATGAAGCCGGTTCGAAGTACAGACGTCTTCAGTTACGCAAGGGCTGCTCTCTGCCGTGCGCCTCCGGGAACCCGCAGGATTCTTTAAGGGCTCTGACGAGCTCCATCTCAGTAAAGTCGCTCCATATCGAGCTCCATCTCAGTAAAGTCGCTCCATATCGCTTTTCGCAGAGCGTTTGAAGGCTGGAAAGCAGCAGCCCTATTTTTTAGAGTCTTGACTTCGCTCTGTATTTCCATGAAGTGCAAAGACATGAAACCCTTTGCAGCTCGTTGTTATTACTGCCTTTTACCCAGAGCAGTCCGGAGGAGTTTTTCTTCTTCTTTTTTTTTTTCTTTCTTTCTTTTTCTTTTTTCTTTCTTTCTTTCCTTCTTTCTTTCTTTCTTTTTTTTTTTGCATAATCTTCCCTCTGGTTGGCTTTTCTTTGGAGCTAAGATCTGCAACAGGTTTGCTGCGGTGGGAGCTGAGCGACTGAGGCTCTGGCCGTGAGAGGCAGCTGTCACTTGGCAGGAGGAAACACGAAGGTAGGTCTTGACAAGTCGGAGTGCAGGTGATCTCAGGATGCCTGCTCCCCTGCTGTGCTCGCCTGTCAAATGAGACCGGTTCCCCTGAAAACTGCCTGGAACTCTGAGTCCTCTATTTTACGTTACAACAGATCGCTGCAGTGCAACAGAAAGAAATGAATTCAAAACAAATGCTTTCTGGAGTCCTTCTAAAACTGTACAGGGCATATTTTACTTCGTTAAAATCAGTTACGAAATTGTAGGGTCACATCTTGTCCCCCCAACATTTTACCCTTTATCATATCTGTACCTGTGTATAGCTTTTAACTCACTTTCCTGCTGGAATCTTTCTCTTAAAGAGTTTTGAAATCCAGTCCCTTGAAGAAATCTCAAGGGGAAGTGGATTATCGTGGCAGGCGTAAGAGGCTGAGTCAGACGTACTCTGATTCTGCTTTAATCAGTATTTTCATCTACTCTCCCTCACCCTCCATTTTCATTCTTGCAATATGACAAGAATGACAGCTTCCTCACCTACTGTTACAAAGTTCTTGTGATGATACCGGGTGACATGTATGAACGATGGGAGCCAGTGTGTGACGTAAGTCATGATGTTACCCATTGTGCAGAGGAGAGTACTAAGGTACAAAGTGCCAGGTGACATCTCTAAGGCCCCTTACAAGATCCCAAATTGACTTTATGCACCACCCAGACCTCAGGCCAGGCTCCCTCTGACCCCATACGCCAGCCTTGGCCTCTTGCTCAATGGGCTCACCCCATCCAACATCCCCGCTGACTGAGACTCCCCCAGGCTGAGGGGTTGGCTCATACTGGCTCATGAAGCAGCAGTAGTTCAGCACCAGGTCCCAGCGGACCCACCGACTGGCTCCTCCGCCACTCGCAGACTAGATGAAGCTGGGCGCCATTTTCCCCACCCAGCTCATAGCGGAGTATTAACGCTGTGTGGAGGGCACAGGACGGTGGAAGGCAGGAGGTGGCAAGGGGCCAGTAGATGAGTGAATTTCCCTTCTTCCGCAGAATGGGCTGTCCCCACATTCGACAGTGCTGCACGGCACCACCAGAGACATCCCGTGTGGCTCAGCCAGTGTGTTTGTTGGTGAAGCTGTGACAGCTCAGTTATCCGCCACATTATGGGTGCATCCCCCCTTCCCTTTTTCTTTCTATCACTCTTTGTTGCCCTAGGATTGCACCCCTCCAATAAAGGAGTTGATATGATCCTACTCTAAACCTGTACTGTCCAATTCACCAGCTGCTAGCCTCGTGTGGCTATTTAAAGGTAAGTCAATTAAAATTAAATAAAATTTAAAAACTCTCCTTCACACTAGTCACCTTTCAGGTGCGGGATAGATACAGAATATTTCCATCATTGCAGAATGTTCCATTGAAGTATAACCAATAGTTCACACAGAATTTTTATTTTGAGCAGTTCCTTCCCCTGACAGGCACCTTCTATCTTTCCAACTTGGTCTAGTAACCTCACTTAATTACCCTGTGACCTGCATTTGGACCCATAGATATGGGTCCTGCATTCTCTCACTGTTTTCCTCCCTTTTGCGTGTCCTCACAAACCCCCTTGCCATGTTTTTTTTTTTTTTTAAGATTTTATTGATTTATTTGAGAGAGAGCAGAAGCACAAGAGGGAGGAAGGAGAAGCAGACTCCCCAATGAGTGAGGAGCCCCACGAGGTGCTTGGTCCCAAAACCCTGGGACCATGACCTGAGCCAAAGGCAGATGCTAAATAGACTGAGCCACCCAGGTGCCCCAGGCACCCCCTCACACCCTGCTTAAATGTCATGACATCCCTTTCCTATAATCTCCCGATGCAAGATATCTTTTATTTGCCCCTCTAGATCCAGACATAGATGATCTAACAGTCTTCAATGAACCCCTCGTTCTCTGGATTCCGTTGGGGCTCAGCCCTTAGCAAACCCAGAAGGAGATCAAAGAGAGGGATGGCTGCATCCCTCTTTGGAAGGACTCAGCTCAGGAAAGGACTTCAACTCTTCTCCATTTCACAACAAACAAACAAACAAACAAACAACTCTGACCCAAACTGCCCATCACAAACTGGGTGTTATATATTCCATCAAACATCAAAAGAAGACATGCACAACAGATCTCTTATAATATAAAAGAGGTGCGCTCAGCCGCAGAAGCAGGTCTGGAAGACAAGTCACCTGCAGAAGCAGGTGGCACAGACTCCCAAGCTCGGGCTCCTGCTGCTTTGTTGGCTCTTTCTCAGCCTCCACCAGGGCCCTGTGAGCAGTTCCCTGGCCAGTTAATAGAGGGAAAAAATAAGCTAGACGTATTGCTGGATCTACCTGTTACACCGTCACCGCTGGAAGTGGGTGGCTGCCGCACTAACCCTCTGCTCAAGGGTGGCCCAGAAAGACAACGGTAGAGGGGAATCCCTAGAGGCCACATCTCACTGTCCATTTCACATGGAAGAAGAGGCAGCCTGACCTGCAGAACTATAGTGATACGTGAAGAGTAACTCTATCAGTCAGGGACTTGGAAAGATTGATTTTGGAAAATCGGTGGCAAGATCTCAGTGCTTTTGCCGGTTCCCCCAGTTTTTGGATTCTTGGGACACCTTATCCACCACTATCAAATCCCACACAGCAATTGCATAAGACTAGGCAGGGCATTTTAGGGCAGGAGAAGTGGAGCCATGGGCTCACCGTCTATGAACTCTGCTGTCTTGCCCCATGCCACATGCCGTGGAAGCAGTTGGTGTGACAGAGCAGTGGAATGACCTGCTGAAGGCTGAGTCCTGACACCGGCGGGGAAACATCACCCTGTGAGGTTGGGCTGCTGACCGATGAATTAAGGTATACTTTTAACCAGTAACTAATATTTGGTGTCTTCTTTTTTCCTAACCAGAATACACAGGCCTGGGAACCAGGAAGTGGTCTCTTTCATTATTGAAAAATATTTGCTCTTTGTCCCTGTGATCTTGGTCTCTGGGGGTTTAAAGATCCTGGTGCCCAAGGGAGCAAATCAAAGAATGGGGCTATTGTGCTGACTGGGGTCATTGATCCCGATGAGCAGAGAGAAATTGGGTTGCTGCTCCGTGAGGATGGCAGAGAACGCTGTGAATGTCACAGAGGATTTGCTGGGTGCCTCCTAGTACTCAATTGTCCAATTGTCCTTGTCAAGGGGAAGTGGTAGCCACAGAATAAAACCAGACCACGAAGGACTCAAATCCCGTAACAACGAAGGTTTGAGTCCCTCCTGCCAGCAAAAGAACTCCATGCAGCTCAGGCTCTATGAGAAACATGAAGTGAATGTGGAAGAGGACAGATATGATCACCACCTACTTAGACCTCATGTCCAGTCACAGAAGCAGGGATGGTAATAGCTACATTTCATATTAATTAGTTATCTTCCACTCCCTTATCCTAACCATCTGATATGAAGAACACTGGTGTTAGCCAATATTTCAGGTTTCAGATGGAACCATGACTGAGCAGACATTTTCCCAAAACATGGAATTTGAAGAACTTTGAATATCCCCTGTAACAGGAAGACAGATTTTCACCTGGGCTAGAGCAAGGTTTAATGTTGAAGGGGGAAGGGGCTGGACTCTGCTCAGTATATTTTGTTCACCTCTCCAGATCCAGTCTCCATTCTCCTCTCCCCTGCTCTGTGCTCTAAGAAGCCTCTTATGGAAACCTTTGTGGAGAATGTGGAAGGCTCCCTTATCTTCTGTTCCTGTCTAAGTTCAAATTATGAGGAACACCTACAGGGAGACTAGAGGGAGCGAGAAGAGTGAAGTTGAAATGTTTATTTCCAGGCTCCCTCTCTGGGGGTTTGCTGCCTGGCGGCTGTTTTAGTTAGCTATCAAAAAACTGACTGACTGGAGCATCTGGGTGGCTCAGTCGGTTAAGCGTCTGCCTTCAGCTCAGGTCATGATTCCAGGATACTGGGGTTGAGCCCCATGTCAGGCTGCTCAGTGGGGAGTCTGCTTCTTGCTCTCCCTCTACCTCTCCCCTTGCTCATACTCTCTCTCCCTCAAGTAAGTATTTTATTAAAACAAACAAACAAACAAACAAACAAACAAACACAAACCTGACTGGGGTGCCTGGGTGGCTCAGTGGGTTAAAACTTCTGCTTTCAGCTTGGGTCATGATCTCAGGTCCTGGGATCAAGCCCCACATTGGGTTCTCTGCTCAGCAGGGAGCCTGCTTCCCCCTCTCTCTCTCTACCTGCCTCTCTGCCTACTTGTGATCTCTGTCTGTCAAATAAATGAATAAAATCTTTTTTTTTCCATTTTATTTATTTTTTCAGCGTAACAGTATTCATTCTTTTTGCACAACACCCAGTGCTCCATGCAGAACGTGCCCTCCCCATTACCCACCACCTGTTCCCCCAACCTCCCACCCTTGACCCTTCAAAACCCTCAGGTTGCCCCAACCTCCTACCCCTGACCCTTCAAAACCCTCAAAATGAATAAAATCTTAAAAACAAACAAACACCTGATTGACTTAGGTGATGCTGGGTGGCTCCATCAGTTAAGAGTCAGACTCTTAGTTTCACCTCAGGTCATGATCTCAGTGTGGTGAGATTGAGCCCCTCATTGGACCGCACTCAGCGGGGAGTCGGCTTGAGATTCTCTCCCTTCTCCCCACTTACGCTCTCTCTCTCAAATAAATAAATAAATGCGTAAAAAAACCCACAACTGACTGACACAGAACCATCACCATTTTATTGTTTCCCATGGTTCTGTGAACTGACCAAATTTCCACTGAATGATTCTTCCACTGGTCTCACAAGTTGTCTCTCACAAAGCTGCAGTCACATGGTGGTTGGAATGCCCAATATGTCTTCGCTCTCATGTCAGGTGGGGACAGCAGGAAGGTTGGGCCCAGCTGGGGGCTGAGAAGGTAAGACTTCTCTCTCTCTCCCCAAGCAGTCATGAGCCCCTTTCTGAATGGCTTGCCGCAAGCTCTTTCCCTGTGGTCTCTCCAGCAGAGTACCTGGACCTGGTGACTCAAGGGCTCCCAAAATTGCAAGGACAGAAGCTAACAGGCTTTCCCAAGGTTCAAGGCCTGGAACTGGCAGAGGGTCACTTCCATCATCTTTTGAGTAGTCTCTTTATTAAGCCAATCTGAAATAATCCCAATTTGCTCTGTCGTCTATTTCCCATTGGGACCTGGGAAGTTCCTACTTCACACGACTCTGTACTCTTTCCATGCCTGCACCCGGTGGAACTGAGCTGCCTTGGTGAAAATCAATTGACTGTACATATACAGCTCTATTTCTGAAGTCCCCTTTCTGTTCCAATGATCTTTCTGTCTACCCCCACACCCCTACCACGTGGTCTTCCCTCTTGAAGCTTGGTACTAAGTACTGAAGTCAGCTAGTGTAAGTCCTCCAATTTTGTCCTCTTTTTCAAACATATTTTGAATATTCTATATTGTATGCATTTCTGGATAAATTTTAGAATCATCTTGGCACTTTCTGCAGAAGAGCTTATTGGGATTTTTATCAGAATTGCATTGAATCTATAGATCAATTTGGCAACAACTGACATTTAACAAAATTGAGTATTACAATTCATGAGCATGGTACACTTTTTTGGTAAGTTGCTTACTTCGTGAGTCTTTATTGCTTAATTTTTCAGTGTGTATTTCCCAAATAAGAATATTCTCTTGTAGTTCCATAATACTGCTATCAGCTTCAGTAAATTTAACATAGATACTTTTGCCTTATCCTTTGTCTATATTCCCATTTTTCCAAGTGACCCCACAATGTCCTTTATAACATTATTTCCTCTAGTGCTGATTCCGGACCAGGATCACATATCCTATCAGTTGTCATGTGCCTTTAGTCTCCTTTAATCTGGAACTGTTCATCATTAGCTTTTGTCTTTTATGACACTGATATTTTTGGACAATATACCCCCCTTTTTTCCCTTTCATAGTCCCTCTTTTTAAAGAATGTTATTTTAGTGTGAAGCACTAAAATATCTAGCTTTTAAAAAGGGGGATGCAATTAAAGGCAACTTTTGTAATAATTTTTACTTCTCAGAACAGAGAAGTCCACTTTAACAAACAATGTAGAGATCCCTTTTGTATAATAGAGTTGTTTCCTCTACTTACACATTGAAAAGAATACGCGTTGCTGGTCGGATTACACAGACGTACATCTTTTACACACAAGTATATGTGTACAGTGACGAGACTGAAAGGGCTTCTTCACACCTGGTTCTCCTCTCCTTTCTAGGCATCAGGAGAAACTGTGTTCCCTGACTGTTCTTGCCAGTGAAATGTGAGAGTAAGGTGGGATGTGTCACTTCTGGATGAAGATGTTTAAGAGCTAGTGTTTATCTCCATGTACCCTTCCACTGGTCATGGTGACCTTGGAAGCCCCCGATTGAGAAGGCAGCATTTCTACATGGAAGAAGCCTGAATTCTTGACTCATCAGGTGGAAGACAGCTTTGGCTCATCTGCATCAAATTTTGTGCTGGTGAGAAATAAACTTTTTAATGTGTGCTAAGTCACTGAGATTTCAGGGTTTGTTGCTATATCCTATCCTATCCTATCCTATCCTATCCTATCCTATCCTATCCTATCCTAATATAATTATGTACCAGTTATTTGTGTTGGGAAAGAGAACTGAAGAGTAGCTGTTTCCTAAAATGTTCTTTTCAGTCACGTTACCCCCGTGTCAGACAGTTAAGGAAAAGTCAAAATTCAACCATCAAAAACAATATACGAAAAGATCCTAGGGTTATAAGGAAAGGAAAGAATGGTTAAGTATGAAACATCTTTCCTGCTTTGGAGATGTATCATGTTTTAAGTTGCAGATGTCAGAAAGTCTGAATCGAATTGGATTGAAAATAAGAAAACGCACTATCTCGCATCACTAAAAGTCTCTACCAGGGTGAGGAGTGCTCCAGGATTGGTCAGTTCAACAGCTCTGTGTGCAGTCAAGGACCTGGATTCTTTCCATCCTTCTCTTCTGAAGTCCTTGGTGTTGGCTGCGTCCTCATGCTCGTAAGAAGACATCAGCGGCAATGCTTGTTTCCACATTCTCACAAGATTGTCAGGTGGAATGGGGATGACTTCTCTTATAGCTCCCCCTCAGGACCGAGGGAAGTTTCTCCAGAAGCCTCCTCCTGGACTTTTCTTTGTGTCTCATTGGCCAGAATGGAGTCTCAGTCTCGTTCATAACCACCCATTGACAAGGTGCAGCGTGATCATCTGTGGAAGACTCAGGTCTGTATTTAGAACTGGGAGTACTGAGACCACAAGGAGAGGGATAGCCTTATAAACAACACCTGGGTGCTGTTAGGAAGGAAGGACCCTGGCTATAGTCTGGATGCAAGCTGACTCTGTGCTGCACAGTAAGAATGACCCACAAGGCTCCCTCCTGGCCACCTCTAAGATGTACTTTATCAGTCATGTTGCTTCCCCCTCTATGGTGCTCAATTTTAGATCATGCAAAGCGTATCTGGTTAGGCCATTCATAGACTAACAGAAGAATCAGAATGTGGAGGATCGTATGTAGTTATTTTACAGATGATAGTGGAAATCAGATGACTATATCAGGTGGTATGTTTTAGTTCTAAATTCGAATGTAGAAACATGACTTAAACCATTTAACAAGAAAGAAATTTATTATCTAATGTGGCAATTATAAATTGACCCTGATTCAGCTGTTCAATGATGCCTTCATTCCAGGCTTTATTCCATCTCTCTGTATTGACTTCATTTCCAGGTTCGTGGCAGGATACTTTCCATGTTTCCCTACATCGTATTCTTTTTAAATATATATATGTTTTGTAAGATTTTATTTATTTATTTGAGAGAGAGCAAGCAACAGAGAACACAAGAGGAGAGGGAGAAGCAGGTTCCCCACTGAACAGGAAGCCTGATGCCAGGCTCGATCTCAGGACCCTGAGATCACGACCTGAGCCAAAGGCAGCCACTTAACCGACTGAGCCACCCAGGTGCCCCTCCATACATCAAAATCTGAAATGGCAATGTCCAGATGATAACAGGGGGAAGCATCTGTTCCCATGGATGGAGGAACATTTCTCAGAGCCTCTTCTGTCCAGCAGGATTCTCCTCATATCTCACTAACCCAGTTTTGGTCTTAAGCCTATCCATGCAGCAAACACTAGCAAGGAGTATAGAATCTGACAATCGGTTTATGTTAATCACTTGGAATCAAGTGGATGTTTGGAGCCAACTTTATAACCGGGACGCTAAAGCCAAAATGAGGCATACAGTTTGTGTGGGAGACGAAGGAGGAGGGCTAGAAACAACACAAGGTGAAGACCAAGTTTCCTGAGATAGTCTGGGAATAGAAGAAAGATGTCACTTGTCTCCATACTCTCTCAGGTTTGTGGAGGACTCCAGCCATAACCCTACAAGGAACAGGAGAAGACCACAATTTATTGCAGCTGTGTCCCTAACAAAGTCACCTGGAGCAAGGATGCCATCCATCCATCCATCCATTCACTCAACATTTATTGAGCACGGGATAAATGCTAAGGATAAAAATTCATGATCTGTGGTCCCTTCCCTCAAGGATCACATACTCTGGTTAGAGGTGTTTTACAGACTGTTCTAACAACTATCAACAGGCGTTGAACTGGGTCCCATGGCAGAGATAATGAGGTGAGGGGGGAGGGATTCACAGGCTAGAACCGCAGGTGCCTGAGCCAAATACTGAACATGAGTAAGACTCTGCCAGACAAACGAGGGTAGGCAAGAGCGGTGGCGGCAAAGGGAACAGCATGCGTGGAGACACAGGGGCACCGAAGATGTGGCAGGACAGTGGGACGTGAAGGCGTTCAGCATGCCTGGTGAGTTAGACTTGTCCGAGTTAAGATTGGTAAAGCAGGGGCGCCTGGGTGGCTCAGTGGTTTGAGCCACTGCCTTCAGCTCAGGTCATGATCTCAGGGTCCGGGATCGAGCCCCGCGTCGGGGTCTCTCTCAGCGGAGAGCCTGCTTCCCTTCCTCTCTCTCTACCTGCCTCTCTTGTGATTTCTCTCTGTCAAATAAATAAATAAAATCTTTAAAAAAAAAAAAAAGATTGGTAAAGCAGGGCTGGCACCAAAAGGTGTCGTAACCAGAAGACTGGGATCCTCAGGCAGGAAGGAGCCCCTGAGGGAGTTTAAGGAGGAGCGTGACCTAGTCCGGTTTGGGTCTTCCAGAAATTACTCTGGCCAGAGACTGCAGGGATGAAGCCCAAATCAAGCGAAAGGTTTAAGGAGGTGAATTCAGCGGGTGGCAGAGTGGCTTCCCACCGGATTAGGCGAGACTGGGCAAACGCTGTGTGTCAGGGGCCGCACCAGATGACCGGACCACATCTCGTCTCAGAGACAGCAGTGACTCAGCCCAGGCTACGTGTAGCTACGGACTCAGGGGCACCAGATTTGCCAGTTAAAAAATTCTAAAAAGCCCCCAAACACTTTCTGTGAAATCTCCCAACATTTATACTTCAGCAGCAACAAGACTGAGCAGGCGAAAAAACAATCGGTCAGCTGAAGTCTAATGGTATTTACCAGTTTAGGACCTTGGGACATGAAAACCTCAAGGGCCTCTTTCAGCTCTAACCATATGTGATTCTGTAATATCCCAAGAGTGTTTGTGCTGCGCTGTCATTGGTCCTTCATGGTAAGCCATTTACGTGGATGACAGCCTTTGGTACTGCTTGAACAAGCTTACCCAGGGATCTCCAGGGTTAGTGTTCGCCCACTGATATTGTCATTCATTCATTCATTCATTCATTCATTCATTCATTCAACAAGCGTTTGTATAGTGCTGATTATACGCAAAGCATTGTTAAACCAAGATAGAGAGATAAAAGAAAGAAATGGACCTGGGGCTCGTGGAGGAGAAACTGGACTTTCCTTCTATGAAGGAGACAATGGTCGTTTCTCATGTGTTGCCTCCCCCAGCAGGTTTTCTAGGAGAGAAGTGCGTGGGTGTACTCCAGCCCAGGGGCTCAGTGTCCACCCTTGCTAGGGTGAGCAAACTTGTCCGTCGTGGGTCCCCTGGATACTCAGGATCTGACTGCCCCCTCTTCCACCTGACAAAAAGACAAATGAAAATAAAGGAAAGAAAAATAAAATGTAAAGGAAAAAAATAAGGAAAGGAAAGGAAACCGCTGCTTAAAGTGATTCCTGTGGTTGTTATAAGACGATGGTAGCAGGTGACATTTGTTAAAGAAGGGTAAAAGAAAAAAAAAGAATAAATATGGAAATGAAGGACATAGAAAAATGTGTATTGGACGGTAGCTTTGTGTGGAATGTGTAGAACGTTCTAGAAGAAAGCACACACACAGAAACTGACATTTGAATTCTATCTCATTTCTACCATCAACAGAAAAGGAGCTTGAGAAGAAATGATGTTTGAAACAAAGAAAGGTAAAATACTGTGCCACTGAAGCAAAGGAAAACAACATTTGCCATTTTAAACTCATTTCAAACCATTTTCATATAACATTTTTAACAAAAATGACACAAAGAATCACAAAGATTAAAAAAAATCATAATTCCCAATGGTGTTCATATAATACAGAACAGTGTCAAAATCTTTAAAGACTGTATTAGTACAAATTGATCCAAAGGAAGTCATTTAGCGTGTATAAAGATTTGACTGTAAGGATGATTGTCTTAACACAACTTTCAGAAACCGGAAAATAATTCAGTAACTCACAATAGGGAATCGGTTAAAGATATGGCATAAATTGTCACTATCTAGTCATTAAGCATAACTCATTTATTCTCATAGAAAGCTGTCCCAGGGGGCGCATGTGTGGCTCAGTTGGTTAAGCATCTGCCTTTGACTTGGGTGATGATTTCGGGATCCTGGGATAGAGTCCCGTGTCAGGCTCCCTGCTGGCCGGCGAGCTTGCTTTTCCTTCTCCCTCTGCTGCTCCCCCTGCTTGTGCTCTCTAGCTCTCTCTGTCAGATAAAGAAATAGAATCGGAATGAAAGAAAGAAAGAGATAAAGGAAGGAAAGAAGGAAGGAAGAAAGGAAGCAAGCTGTCCCAAAGAAGCATATTTTGGCTTATCTATGAAAGAAACTTCTGACAGCTGGACTTGTGCATGGAGCCATTGGGGGCATTCCAGCAAGGCTCCCTGGCAAGAGCTGTCATGCGTCACACAGCTCTGTGGGAAATAGGATAGGGCTGGTCAGAGGGCAAGAACTAGAAAGAACCAGATGGATCAAGTACCCTAGGGAAGTGGTTAAGCCCCAAGCAGTTAGTGACAGTAGGGACCATCAGAGAAATAGCACAGGCTCAGATCAGCAGGGTTGACACACTTGACGTAATTTTAAACCCTCTTGTAGCCAAATTTGAAAAGGACAAATAAGCGACTGAAATTAGTTTTAATAATATATTTTATCCAAGCCAGTAATCCAGAATATCATTGTTGCAACACGCAATCAGTATGTATGTATGATTACTCATGAGATATTTGACATTCTTGCAAGGTCTCCAGAATCTTGTGTGCGTTTCACAATTTCAAGCACATTCTGCTTGAGACACATAACAAGGTCTCAATGGCCACATGTGGCTTGTGGCTACTGTGTTGCTCTAGCGTCTGAGATGTGGGCATCAGCGCTCGTGATATGAGTGACCAGACTAAGTGAACTGGTAGGCTGTTTTGTTCTCTGCCTCATTCGTGAGCCTTGCCGGGCAAGGAAGAACTTGGGTTAGAGGAGAAGTATCGCTGAAAACAGGTCCAAGGCGGACAGCTGCAGACGTCTAAGATAATATCCCCTGAGTGAGTGCGTGCAGAAGAGACTGCTGTCCTGGGGAAGAAGCCGGGCTTTGTCCTTCCTGACGCCGAGTCCCTGAGCCTAGGGTGGGTTTCAGGCTCCTGTTTCTAACAGAAACAGCAGATGCTCAATGTCAAAGTATTCCTGTCAGTGTCAAGTACACGAAGTCAGCGCCATACCTCCCAGGGACCGAAAGACAGACATAGACACAAATAGAGACCAAAGGTGCCTCAGCTGAGCAAAGCTATCAAAACGCCACCCAGTTGTCCTGGGAGGGAGCTTTGCTTTGCTGAAATGTGCATGATTCTGCGTCCATGTATGTTTCAGATTACTTCTGCTTTTGTCCCCTCTTCATCCCTGACACGTCACCGGAACATACAACTTCAGGTTGCTCAGCCAAGCGTCTTGCTGCCCCCTCAGACTCACCAGCATGATGAAGGGAACGAGGGGTCCAGGAGAGAGCAGGAACATTAACTCTGACAGGAGCCAGGAGGTCCAGGCTTGTGCAGCCTGGCTGGGGCTCAGATCTAAGAAGGTACCATCCTGTTGGCAGCAGGTGGGAAGGTGGCAGCCAAAATGCGCACATTCGGTATGTGGACAGAGAATGTCATGACAATGAGTCACAAATCGATGAAGCAATTCCTAAACCTTGGCTTGCCCAGTGATCACTTTGGGGTCTGGTTTAAAATGCTTCTTATCTCTATCTTCAGAGATTCTTTGTTTGTTGGTTTGTTTTTGTTTTTGTTTTTGTTTTTTTATTTTAGAGAGAGGAGGGAAGAGGGAGAAAGAATCTCGAGCAGGTTCCATGTTGACCGCGAAGCCCCACGCGGGGCTTGATGTCACAAACCTGAGATCAGGACCTGAGCTGAAAGCAAGAGTCAGGCACGTAACTGACGGGGCCACCCAGGTGCCCCTCTACCTTGGGAGAGTCTGTGGCAGCAAATCCCCAGCTGGACCCGAGGATTCCGATTGTAAGCAGTAGCCCAGGAGACTCTGATGCACTCGGTCCCTGGAGAAGGACTGGTATTGCTGGCAACAATTCCAGGTGCAAGGAGCCGGATCTGGCTCCTTACTCACCAAGACTGCGGGGAAAGCTGTTAGGGCCCAAGAGGAGCCATTCTGTGAGGAACAGGGAACTCAAACATTGGGTCAGGTGGATGCCTACTCACCCTGTTGAGCCCAGAGATGGGAGTTAGGGGTGAGGGCAAAAGGATTCCGAGAGCCAGCTCTCTGAACCACAGCACAGCCAATGTGAGGCTCCTCTCACACGTGCCCTCTCCGGGCCAGGGCTGACTACCGGCTCTGGAAGGCACGTTTTCCTAGGAAATGAGCCAACCCCAAACACGTGGCGGTTCCTCCAAGTTACTTCATGGGCGCTTCTGCTCTCAGCAACTTGCAGTCCATATTGCCAAAGTGGAATCGTGGAGGGTCATCGAGTTAGCTGCAAAATTAATAATCCAGAAGCCCAGTGCCATGGAGCTCAAAAAGGCAAAGGCTGGGTTATTGGAGCCCAAGGCGGGGTCCGGAGAGTGATGCCTTACCGTGCACGCGTCCCCAGAGGGCGCTAGAGGATCCTTCGCCAAAAAAAGACATTTCTGTTCATTAAAACCCGTTAGGCTTCGATGAAATACGATACCTGCCCAAGGCGACAGTCTCCACGGAAATAGCCCTAAGGACATAGGAGGGCGGACCGGCGGCCCCTTAGAGAGTCTCCCTCGGGCATGCAACTTTGTTGTCATCAGTTTTATGTTAAGAATTGGTGCAACTTTTCGCCGAATCTCCTGGTTTGTCTCGATAGAGCATACGGTGTTTCCCATTCAGTCCGCAGGACGCTGCAGAGGACGCTGGTGTCGGACGCGCACTGGCGCGCACTCGCCAGCCTGGATCGCTGCAGCCCCGACCCGCTGGGGAGCGCGGACCCACCCGCCTGCTGGCCGCCTCCTGCCAACTCCGACCCGAACTTGGGCTGTCGGGGCTGATCACCTCGTGAGCCCCTCTTCCAGTGTGCTCGTTTCCTCCAGGGGAAACTGAGGCTCACGGAGACACAGGGACCTGCTCGGGTTAGTCTTGCAGTCGAGGTGAAACTTTTTTTCACCCATGAACGGGCACTGGGGTCCCCACTAAGAAGGGTTCTCGGTCCGCAGATGTTCTAAATCCTCAGAAAAGATAAGAAAGAGTCTGAGACCCGGGAAACAGGGTTCAAAGGGCGAAAAGCTGGCCTGGCGGGCGGGGCAGGGGCCGTGGGGCGGAGGGTTGGCGGGGCGGAGCGCGCGGCTCAGAGCCACAGTCTCCGGCCAAATCCCTGTGTGGTGCTGCCACCTTCTGTTCAACTAGGGAATTAAACTCTCACTGTAAAGAGCTTTTTCCAATAAAATGGTATTTTGTAAAAGAGCAGGTACTTGCTGTAATTCTTTCGTAATACTGTTTTCCTAATGCATTTGCTTGGTATTTGCAAGCTCCATGATCTCCACTAAAGAAATACGAAAAGACAAAAACCGAAGAGACGTGAAAATTTCACAACTAATTACTAGAATTAAATTTTAAAATGTCAATTTCTTCTAGACTCAGCCTTTATGAGTGTGAAAGAGCTGTGGATCTGGTATATTTTATAATGGACATTTGCAGTATAATCACTGACTCACAAAACGTATTCTGAATTAAAATAATAGCGAACATTTGAGTATTTACTGTATGCCATATCCATTTTTATGTGGAGGAAGTATTTTGTGGATGAAATGCTTTGTGGATTCGGACAGTACCTGTATTTCATGTGGATTAATTTATTTAATCCTCACCATAACTCCCCCCCCCCCATACATGCCATTATTATCCTCATTTTACCTAGAAAGGAACTGAGCACGGGATACTGAATATCCCAAGGTCACACAACAGGTGGTGAGCTGGGATTCCACCCCACTGAGTCTGACCTGGACCCTGTGATCTTAACCAAAAAGCCAGTGGTTCTCAGACTGTGGCCCCCAGACCAGCAGTGCCCTCATCATTACCTGGAAACTTGACAGAAACGCAAGTTCTCAGATCCCACTCCCAAGTTTCCTAATCAGAGGAATGAAAACCACCAGAGTTTTAACCAGACTTCCAGGTGATCCTACCACAGGCCAAAGTCTGACAACCACGGGTCCAGGCAATACTACCTCCAAATGTTAGAATACTTTACAAAGTATTGTAAAGTATTGTAACTCGGGGCCTCGACCTACCCTAGAGAGCAGAATGACAGACACAGTGTAACTTCACGTCTGTATGGTGTATTCAAAAGACACTGTCCTGGAATTAAGGAGAAGTATTTTTTTGAGCATAATGCTTATATCATTAAAACCATAAAAAAAAAATTGCTGCACTTGCCAAACTCCTCAAGAGCCCTGGTGACTCTATGGGATTTTCTGTTGATCGTGGGGAGAAGTCCAAGGACAGAGGTCGTGGGTGGTTCCCAAGAGAAGCGAAGGACCCACACAGGTGTTCAGACCAGCGGCGGACAGCAGGGAATACGCCTTCGTTTTACAACAAAACACAAAGTAAATACTAAAGAAAGGGAATTCTGTAGGCATTGTTTTCTCCCTCAGCGTTTTGGACAGCCAGGTGAGATATGATGGGGTTTGCACGCTCCCCTTGCCCTGATCTGCTGGCTGACCTTGCTGCGGGCAGCGGCTGGGCTCACCGCCCCTCTGCCCCCACCGAAGCCTCTTCTAGCTTCTGGCTTTTGGGGTGAGGAGTGCATATTTAGGGGAGACTATGTATTCCCAAATTTGCGAAACCAACATAAGGTAGTGGATCCCAAAGCTGGCTTTATGTTAGAGTTTTCTGGGGATTTCCGTAAAATACGCACGCCAGGCTCTATCCCAGACCTACTAAATTAGAATTTCCACAAGTGAAACCAGTTGCGCTCCAAGTGATCGCGATGATTGGCCATTTTGAGAACGATTGATTGAGGAGCTCCTTGATTTCTCTCCATCAATTAATGCTTAAATGCATTCTACATTTTCCTGACAAACACTCATCCTGTGTTAGTTAGCCTGTGTTAGCCCCAGTGAGGGACCAATCACTTTCCTCTGAGTCAGCCCATTCTAGAGTAGATACTATTGTTGATTTTTTTCTTATATTGAGCTGAACTCCCTTTCCCTCAAATTTTACATAAGGGTCAGTCTGATGATAAAGAGAACAGATTTAGATCAGAACTTGGAAAATTATTATTAAACAATATTTGCCTAGTAACCCTCTTAAGACACCCTGTCTTCTAAAAGGCTGGAAATTCTTGGACAGATTTTCTGGACCCAAAATCCCAGACTCAACATGCTATGTTCTATATGCTGGGACTGATTCTTATATGCTTTATTTAATCGTGATGATTCATAAACTGTGGTCTGGCTGGACTCGTGGGAAGTGTGTGTTATTTTCTTTAGGAAATTTTGGAAAAAATATTGGAAAAGTATATGTACAAGGATTATATTCAAGGAATGCAATTTGTTAAGGAAGGTAGCTTTTATATTTTTCTCATAATGAATCTTTCTGTTTGTTTCTTTGTTTGGATACCATTAATTTATTTTAAAGGAGAGCCATGAGAATTATTTACATGAAGAAGGATTTCACAACTTCAATGGACAGCTTTACTTGGTGTCATTTCAGTGATTTATTTTAGTCTACATACTTTCTAAGGATGTCACCATCTCCAAATAAGAAATAATCCTTGTCATCTAGAACTACTTTGGTGCCTCCATGTTCCGGGAAGAGAGATTTATCTCCAATTTCCATGCTAACTGGTTGAATGTTTCCACTTTTTCCTTTAAAGCCTGACCCACTGGCAACTACTGTTGCTTTTCCTTGAGGTTTTTCAGGAAATATAATACGTCCCCGGTTACAATTTCATCCACACTGCTTTCAACTCAAACTCGGTCAAAGAGGGGAAGAAATTCTCTAAATGCCTGTTCTGCCCTGACTCCAGCCTCTGCAGTTTGCACTCTGCTCTCTGGAGATGTCAGGTCAAGGATACCTATAGTCTGACCCTTCGGCCACACGAACGTTGGGGGGAAAAGGGGTCTCATGATGAGTCTTTTGATTTTATCTTCAAATTCTTGAAATTTTTCCAGTATTGTTTCCTCCTACTGCCCCTCATTCCTTCCCTCCCTTCCTTCCTGCTTTCCTGAGGCTTGCCAACATGTGTATTTAGTCTTTCTCCTATGGGGCCGGGGAGAGGCTGGAGGAGGAGAGCCAGTTTGGATTTGCTACAGCGACCTAGGAGTCAATAGACAGAGGATAGGGTAGGGGCCATGAGGGGGTAAAGAAGAGACAAAAAAGAGAGTTGGGGAGGGAGACAGGCCAGGATGGAATCACCACACAGACACAGGGCACAGAAGGTGGGGGAGGGAAAATTTACTCCAAGATTTGGAGGCAAGGGAGGAGTGATTGGCAAGATCTAAAGGAGTGGATGCTGAGGAGAAGATCATATATTTGAACATACTGGTTTGAAGAACTGGTGGAGAGAGTTTAGTAGGCTTTTGTAATGTGGTGCTGGAATTTAGGACCAAGGTTAGGACAGAAGAAAAAAGCCTTAAGCCAAAGTAATAAGCCTCAAAGAGATGGAAGGCGTCAGTGAGGTCGGAGGAGTGTTGGTGGAGGCAATATTTCTGAGAACTCCTAGAATTAAGAAGAGAGACTCCATGCCCAGTGATCCCTATTTAGTAATCCTTTACTTGTAATCTTAAAACACCAATGTGTCAGGGTCAAATTCCCTTTGGTTGAAGTTTTCCTGATTTTCTACATAGATTTATCTTAGATTTTTACAATAAATTTTACTTTTCCTCAGGATTTTTCACTTCCTTTAGGTGACCTGTTTTGTTTTGTTTTTTAACTGTAGCCATTTTCTGTCCAAACTATGTAAGTTATTTAGTCCGTCCTACAGCAAGTTGTCTTTATAACTTTTTTTAAAATTGTGGCAAAGTATACATAGATAAAATTTACCATCTTACCAACCGTTGAAAAACATACTGAAATTTCAGTGGCATCAAGTTCATTCACATTATTGTGAGGCCACCACCATCATCCATCCTCAGAACGCTTTCATCTTGCAAAACTGAAACCTGTACGTATTAAACACCAACTCCCCATTTTCCCCTCCCCTTGGCCCCTGGCAACCACCATTCTACTTTCTATGAACTCGAAGGCTTTAGGTACCTCATCTAAGTGGACTCACACAGTATTTGTTCTTCTGTGACTGGCTTACTTCACTCAACACCATGTCCTCCAGGTCTGTCCAGGTTGTAGCTGTGTCAGACCTTCCTTCTTTTTTTAAGGCTAAATAACATTCCATTGTATGGATATGACACATTGCATTTGTCCATTCATCGGTTGTTGGACACTTCAGTTGCTTTCACTTTCTGGAATACATGGGTATATAACTACCTCTTCAAGATGGCTGGGGTGTATACTCTTCAATTACTCAATACGTCTTCATTATTTGGGGGGATATGCTGGGTTATATGTTAATTCTATGTTTGTGGCTTTTGGGGGGTTGAGGGGTGGACCTCCATACTATTTTCTGTAGTGGATGCACCATTTTATATTCCCACCAACAGTGCACAAAAATTCCAATTCTCCACATCCTCGCCAACACTTGATATTTTGTTTATTTGTTTGCTTTTTTAATAGTCGCCATCCTAATAGTTGTGAGGTGACGTCTCAGTGTGGTGTTGATGTGCATTTCCCTAATGTGAGCATCTTTTCATGTATCTGTTGGCTGTTCTTCCTTGGAGAAACTTCTAGTCAAGTCCTTAGCTCGTTTTTAAATCAGGTCATTTGCATTATTGTTGTTGAGTTGTCCACGTAACTCTTGATGGTTGTGTTTCTCTAAGTAATTTCCGTCCTCCTCTTTTTTCTTTTAGCTCTTTTTGTATTTTGCCGGCAAAGCGTGTAGCTTCTTGTGTAGTTTCAGTGTTTATTTAGGAATGTAAACAACATTAAAAATAAAAATAGAAGAAAGCAAAAGAAATGTAGTAGCTTCCAGCTGGAATCTGATGAATTATTACATATTTCACCAGCAAGTCTTATGAAAAAGGAATTTTTTGACTCACTTAAACTGAAAAGTATAGATGAAGAGTTGATTCACTAATTTAAAACTTAATGTAGGGCTCCAGCAAAGTCACCCGGACCCACGTCTTGGCTCTGCTTCTTCGGGTCTATTCTATTCTGAGACAGCCTTTCCCAGTGTGGTTTTAAGATGGTTGCCAACAGCAACTCTTTTCTTTTTCCTCCTCCTCTCCTGCCACTTCCTCCTCTCCCTCCTGCTCTTTTTCTCCAGTAAACTTTATTTTGACATAATTAGATTTACAGAAGAGTTATGAAAACAGGAAAGAATCCCTTTATATCCTCTGTAAAGGAAAACTCGCTTCCTGTGTGTCTCCTTTGCTCTCGACACCACTCCCACACTTCACTGCGGACACCAAAGGTGTGCTAGTTTTACACACATTGAGCAATTCTGCAACACCGCCTGGGTGTCCTGCAAGTTAACTGAGTTCTGACACTGTCTAATTGGACATAGTGTCAGATCCCACAGTGAAGGGCTGTTTCCGTTTTCACATGGCAATCACAATTCACAGGTTTCTGACAAACTGGCTATAAATGGAAGGTTCCCATGACCCTCTTCTTAAGTTTGATTACCTTGTTAGAGTCACTCACAGAACTCAGAGAAACATTTACTTCATTTACTGGTTTATTATAAAGGAACAGACGAATAGTTGGATGGAGAGGTACAGAGGGTAAGGTCTGGAAGCTGGAAGGGCCCGAGGATAAGACGTTCCGTCCCCGTGAAACTGGGATGCAAAACCATGAATGTTTTCACCAACCCTAAAGCTCATCAAACCTTGTTGTTCAAGAGTTTTTTTTTTTTTTAATATTTTATTTGTTTATTTGACAGAGAGAGATCACAAGTAGATAGAGAGGCAGGCAGAGAGAGAGAGAGAGGGAAGCAGGCTCCCCGCTGAGCAGAGAGCCCGATGCGGGACTCGATCCCAGGACGCTGGGATCATGACCTGAGCCGAAGGCAGCGGCTTAACCCACTGAGCCACCCAGGCGCCCCTGTTCAAGAGTTTTTATGGAGCTCAATCTTCAGCCCCTTCATCCTTCCAGAGGTTGGTGGGCATGGCTGAAATTTCCAGCTCTCTATTTGGTCTCTCTGGTGCCCAAATCCCGAGGTTAGATTTGGGGCCCAGCCTAAGTCACCTCATTAGCATGAAAGTGCGCAAGAGGGGCCTGTTGTGAATGACAAAATGCCAAGGGTTTTCAGGACTCTGTCCCAGGAACCATGGACAAAGACCAAATGTATCTGTTAGGGCCCCTGGGTGGCTCAGCCATTAAGCATCTGCCTTCAGTTCAGGTCATGATCCCAGGGTCCTGGGATTGAGCCCCGCATCAGGCTCCCTGCTCAGCGGGAAGCCTGCTTCTCCCTCTCCCACTCCCTCTACTAGTGTTCACTCTCTTGCTGTGTCTCTCTCTGTCCAATAAATAAATAAAATCTTAAAAAAAAAAAAAAAAGACCAAGGGGCACCTGGGGGGCTCAGTGGGTTAAAGCCTCTGCCTTTGGCTCAGGTCATGATCCCAGAGTCCTGGGATGGAGCCCTGCATCAGGCTTTCTGCTCGGCAGTGAGCCTGCTTCCCCCTCTCTCTGTCTCTATCTGCCTCTCTGCCTACTTGTGATTTCTGTCAGATAAATAAATAAAATCTTTAAAAAAAAAAAGACCAAATGTATCTCTTATTACACCACACCCTTTAACCAGGTTTCTCCATTGCTAACTTTTCAGACCATTTGCTCTACCATTCTTTTTCTTGTCCCCTACTTTAATGTATTATTCCTGCGTGTGTGAGAGTGCGTGTGTGTGTAATGTAATTCTTCCTGAACCGCAGTGAGTGAGTTGCAGATGTGATGACGTTTTATGTCTAAATACTTTAGCGTATATCACCTAAAAATAAGGATATCAACCACAATACAGTTATCAAAATACAATGATCAGAGTCCAGATAATATGGTTGATATAGTGCCTGCTAATCCACACATCTTATTCCAATTTCACTAATTGTCTGAGTTATAAAATTTAAGATTTTATTTATTTATTTGAGGAAGGGAATTAAGTGGGGGGTGGGGCAGAGGGAGAAGCAGACTCCCTGTGGAGCAGGGAGCTGGACTCAGGACTCGATCCCAGGACCCTGGAATCATGACCTGAACAGAAGGTAAATGCTAAACTAACTGAGCCACCCAAGAGCTCCCTTTTATAGGCAAAGAAAGCCATAGATTATAAATCATGTTCTGTTGCCAGCCTCTTTGGGTATTGTGAATTCGCCTCTGTAAGGCTATAACATTTTGCACTCTCCCCAGCAATGCATGATAGCAGTAGCTCTACTCTTTTTTGTTTTTTTTTATTATTTAAATTCAATTAGCCAACAAATACATCAATAGTTTTGGATGTAGAGTTCAAGAATTCATCAGTCGTGTATAAGACCCAGTGCTCATCACATCACATTGGTCTCCTTCACGCCCGTCATCCAGTTGTCCCAGGTCCACCCACCTCCCCTCCAGCAACCCTCAGTTTGTTTCCTACCGTTGAGTCTCTTATGATTTGTCTCCCTCTCTGATTTCTTCCCATACAATTTTCCCTCCCTTCCCCTACGATCTTCTGTCCTGTTTCTTTTATTCCACATATGAGTAAAACCATATGATAATTATCTTTCTCTGCTTGACTTATTTTGCTCGGCATAATACCCTCCAGTTCCATCCGTGTTGATGTAAATGGTAAGGAATAATCCTTTCTGATGGCTGAGTAATATTCTATTGTGTATCTATCTATATCTGTCTCTACCATCTATTATCTATCTATCATCTACCTATCTATCATCACATCTTTATCCATTCACATCTTCAGAGAAAGAATCCCCAGGTACAGGTCACTCATCATTTTTTTTTGAATGGAGTCTTTTATGCCCTGATTGGTCCAATTTGGGTCATGTATTCTCTCCTGAATCAATTACTGTTGTCAGGGGAAATAGTGCTGATTAGTTTAGCCTGGTTCACACACCACTCCCTGGGAGCAAAGGACTGGATTCAGGTTCATCTGCTGGCCGCAGACTTGGGGGAGGGCTGGTTTTTCACAGCAGAATTGGAATACTATTTCTACAGAATAGAACTGGATGAAAGCAACAGAAACAACAAATATCCAATGCATTCTCCCCATAACGGGTGCCTGACAGTTACACATACCAAAACAATAAATGCCTACTATGTGTGGCAAAAGTGAGAGATACCACAATCAGAACATACGTAGGCCCTCACCTAATTTTTCACTTTGGTGCAATAAATATTTTAATATCCCTTCTTCTATTCGTAGCACCACTTACTCTGAGAGATATTTGGATCTGTCTAATTTTGTTTTATTTTTCAATTGAACTAACTCTTAGCTCTAGGTAGCAGGAGGAAATTGCATCTATATCCTACTTTTGCAAAGTATGTGCTAAAAAAATAAAAGTATGTCCCTTGAAATAATTTCACTAAATGTTACTCAAGTAAATAAACGTAAGCCCAGTTTTTCCTTTTGTTGTTGTTCTAACCTATAGGTCTTTTGAGACTGATCTTTCTAAAAGAACCTGTTTATTCTCCTGCCTATTCAAATGACAGAAAGTTTTCATCTTGCACAGAAACTGGAGGGCTCTTTGGTGTAGGGTGATGATCTGTGGCTGTTCCTCACTTCTTCTCATGTTTGTTTTTATTCAGATCATAGAGCTTCTAAGTGATCAAATGCCATCATAACAGACCCTACGGCCATTGTGTTCCCCTGGGGCAGTTTCTTTAAGCCCAGAGGCATTGACCTTCCCAGATGTATCAGCACCAGGACAAAGGGATCTCTTGTTTTACATCCAAAGAGTATTTGGGAAAATCTTTTCTGAACCTAAGTGCTTAGTGTACTTTGAAGAACACACATTTTATTTCTATAGTCATCAAACCTCAAAAAGTCCTACCATTCCTTGATGTAGGAATGTATTCATTTTTCCTCTTATTTTCCACTCAGTAGAATCCAGAAACACCTTTAAAAAAAAATAATCCAATTTAAATCAGTCTCTCTCCATTCTTTTTTTTTTAAATATTTTTATTTGTTTATTTGACAGAGATCACAAGTAGGCAGAGAGGCAGGCAGAGAGAGAGCCTCTCTCCATTCTTAACCAACAATTAGACAAATATTAAACATAGGAAACCCAGTGATGGTCGAGCCTGTGTTTTTCCCTTCATGTGGATCTGAAGGAGAAAAACACAGGAGTGTGTTTTAGGGAGGTGTTGGAGGCTGCAGGGAAGGGGCATGAAACCTGGGAGATGGATGCAAGACGCATGGGTCCAAAGAGGGCTGTGTAACCACAGCTAAGCCACAGATATTATCTGGAGGTTAGACCATGATATCAAAAAAGCACACAAAAAAACCAAATACTTTAGAATTTAATCAAAATCATAATTGTCCCCAAAGTGACAATGTGTGTCCTCCTGAAAAAAAAAAATCATAACTTTGAGATCTCATAATTCATATTGTCCAGACAGATGTTATTCGTATAAATTTTCCCCCTAATATAATGACAAAATCTGTCCTTTCAGATGGATACATTTATTCTGTTTTGAGAGGGGACAGGGAGAGGCAGATTCCTGTGACCAAGCGCTCTTCACCCAATGCAAGGTCAACTTGAGACCGTTTCTATTATAATAAGGAAGATGAGCCTTAGGAAGAGAAAGGAAAGACAGATGACCTATTCCTTTAAAAACAACTGATGTGACTTCGATTGAAGGGGCCTGGGAAGATCACTTGAGGCTCTTGTCTTGAGTGATGTTGGCTACTTTTCTGGAAAAACTCTTATCCTAAATTAAACAGCAATTATGTCTTGGAAGCCATTTTAAGGGACCTATATTCTATTTTCTGTAAAACTGGATTAAAACGGAAGACTTTTGAAATAAAAGAGAAACAGAATGGGAGAAAAAAGTCCCTGAAACCTCTTTAAAATAAAACAAGTGATCAAAATCAATTTCTAGACTTCCAGCGGGCAACTCTGGGTAGTCCCGTTACATGTCAGAGGAACTGTTTTGATCAACATCCACCAGGTCTGAAGGCTTTGCCTCCAGGTCTTAATTAAAAAATTATCCCACAGTGTGTGTTCATTATTTTTTAAGACAAATAGTATCTCAGATTTTCCTTATGTTACCATCACTTAGCCTAGAAACTATACTGAACTGACCACTGTCCCTCCAAAAAAAAAAAAATAATAATTTAACCACCAGGAAGTGTCCTGGAAGGGATTCTTTTGAGAGAGTATTTATTCATTCATTAAATGTTAATTAAGAGCATCTGGGCATGCAGTAATGAACCAAAACAATGGCTCTGATCTCCTGAAGCTGGATTCTAATGGAGAGAGACCTATAAGAAACAAATACATACATGACATCAGCTAGAGATGAGTGCTACCAAGAAAAATAAAACATCATATGGATGCAAAGAGCAGATGGGGGCATGCATTCCATTTAGGTAGGGGGGTCCACGAAGACTTCTCTGATAGGTGACATTCGAGTGGAGACCTGAATAAAGGATGGAGGGAAATGTGAGGTCATCTAGAACAAGAGTTTGCAAATTTTTTCTGTGAGGGGACAGACAGCAAATATTTTTGGTTCTGCGGGTCATATGGTCTCTGCTGCAACTGTTCGACTTCACCCTAGGGGCAAGAAAGCAGCCACAGACAGCATAAATGAGTGGATGAGGCTATGTCCCGCCAATCCCACACTTACAGACAGTAAAATTTAAATTTCATGTGCTTTTCATGGGTCACGAAATATTATTTTTCTTTTGTCTTTTCTAACCATTTTAAAATGTAAAAAATATTCTTGGCTCAGAAGCTATACACAAGTAAGCTGTGGGCTATGTTTGCTGACTTCTGATCTGTGACCCCTGATCTCCAGTAAACATTCCAAGAGACGGAAGCATCGGGCCTGGAAGCAGGAGCATGCACAACTTGATTGAAAGCAAAGGAAAGTTTCATCCAGAGACCTCAATCAGTAGTCATCACGGGAAAGAGCCCCCTAAACTCATTTCAAATTATTTTTACCTGGATATGTCAAGCTTCTAATTGTTAGGTATCTTTAGGACCAAGATGTGTTCTATTGGTTTCCCTTCAGAAGAAAGATCTCACATTTCAGAGGGGTGGATGGATTTGGAGAAATTTCTCAGAGGAAGCAGGTTTTGAACTGGTATGGCTTTGAACAATGAGCAATGTTTTAACAGACAGGCCTGGACAGGGAGAGAGAAAGAATATTCTAGTTGGAGAAACAGCCGAAGGTAGGAGAGTAGTATCTTGTGGGTTGTATATTTGGTTCCGTTCTAAGTACTGTGTGTGTGTGTGTGTGTGTGTGTGTGTTGCATATCGCTATACCTTGAAATGCAAGCCTCCAAACAATGGTTCTCAAATCTGTCCTGCATCAGAATCACCTGGAGGGCTCATTGCTAACCCCACTTGACAGTCTCTGATTCATCAGGTCTGGAGAGGAGCCTGAGAAGGTGCATTCCTAGTAAGTTCCCAGGTGAGGCTGCTGCTGGTCCTAGGATCCCACTTGGAAAAGCATTGCTCTGCAGGGTCGTCTGCTGCAGAGCAAGGGTGGGGTCTGGCCATCGTCTCTTGCCTGGCCTTCAAAATGCGCTAGTCCCTGACAAGCCATGGAATGCATGCCCGTCATAGACTTCTTTATGCGTGAATTCTGTTTAAAAAAAAAAAAACCAGAGAGACATGTTTTTTTGCCATCAACAACAAAGCAGTAACACAGAGCAGCACACACCACATCAAACATTCAGGGACTCCTAGGGTGTCGCCAGAGAGACAAAGGAAACTGGAGACATTTTGGGATTGACTCACACAGTGCATTTGTGTATCTTACTCACAAATTAAAGGCCAAGATTCAACTTAAATTCTCCAGCAGCTAAGAATATCATAATTAAACTTTTTATTATGCATTCTATTGATAATTCTGTCATAACCGTTCTTTAAGACTGGCAGGTAGCAAAGCTAAGCAACATATTATTTCTTTGAAATCATTCACTTGCATCAAATTTCCAATAATTAGGAAAAAATCCAGAAGGTAGGCAACTGGGAGATCAATACACTCCAAAAGAAATTTTTTTTAATGGAAAATACCAAAAATAAACATCCTCCCTTGTGTTCCAAACTTAAACAGTGAAAAGTGAAGTGAAACACCCATATGTATTTGGAAGTGGCATTTCAAAAATAATTAAGGTAAGGGGTGCTTGGGTGGCTCAGTCAGTTAAGCTCTCGACCTTTGATTTCGGCCTGGGACATGAACTCAGGTTTGTGGGCTGCGTGCTCAGCGGGGAGTCTGCTGGAGATCCTCTCTCTCCCTCTCTATCTGTCCCTCCGCCCACTCACATACCCTCTTTCTCTCTCTCTAAAATAAATAAATAAATAAATCTTTTTTTTTTTAAGTCAAGTTACGATTGAACTAAAATCTAATTAAGAATGTGGAGCAAAAACTCAAAATTTGAATGATCAGAATAACCTCCATGTGCTGAGCTTGATGCTGACCAGTCTCCTAAGAAATAAGGCCCTATTTACAAATTCTGTGGACTTACCTGGCTCGTTTGTGTCTCATGACCCTGTCCCATACCCCCAGCTATGGCTTACTGGACATTCGATCCAATGGTGACCCATCTCAGGTGAGCCAGCAACCTGTGATGCTGGAGCGACTGGGCCAGCTAGCTGTGAGAACCAAGGGAGGGCTCACTGTGGACCACAGGCAAAGTGAAAGTATGAAGAAGCCCAGGGGTAAGAAGAAGAGGACGGGGCAGACAGACTCACAGGAAACAAGTAGAGAGGCCATTAGTTAGATCACGGGGCCACCACTGGAGAAAGGGACAGACTTGTTCTGCATAGTTCTCTAGTCCCAGTACACATGTATTCTTAGAGTCAACTACCTTTTCCTTGAGATAACTAACTCGTGTAAGTTTCTTTAAAGGGACCTAATGCAAACAGCAGCTGTGTTTCTAATTATTACTATTATTTCTCAGTATAAAGCAGCAAAATTTTATTTTAAAACATTTCAGCACATCGACTGGGGAAAAAATGATTTAGAAGCAGGCATGAATCAGGTTTTGTGCGGTTTGAAGCTTATACAGACTGGGTGGCTATCTTTAAGAAAAAGAATGCCATATTACCCTAGAAGAGGAGACCCGGGTAGGGGAGGAGCCTTAAAGTCCAAGCTTCATTAACTTTATGGTAACTTCAACTCCATCTAGAAGTGAGTACATGATCCAAAGGGCCAATGTGAGCTTAGACCTTTCTTTCTCTAACAACCATGTTTAAGTAAAAAGTGTCCCCCAGTGCACCTGGGTGGCTTAGTGGATTAAAGCCTCTGCCTTCGGTTCAGGTCATGATCCCAGGGTTCTAGGATCATGGAGCCGCATCAGGCTCTCTCTGCTCAGCAGGGAGCCTGCTTCCCTTCCTCTCTGCCTGCCTCTCTGCCTACTTGTGATCTCTCTCTCTCTCTCTCTCTGTCAAATAAACAAATAAAATCTTTAAAAAAAAAAAAAAAGTGTGGGCGCCTGGGTGGCTCAGTGGGTTAGGCCCCTGCCTTCGGCTCAGGTCATGACCTCAGGGTCCTGGGATCGAGTCCCACATCGGGCTCTCTGCTCGGCAGGGAGCCTGCTTCCCTCTCTCTCTCTCTGCCTGCCTCTCTGTCTACTTGCGGTCTCTCTCTGTCAAATAAATAAATAAAAAATCTTTTAAATAAAATCTTAAAAAAAAAAAAAAACGTGTCCCCCAGAAAATGGTATTATACCATCCTCATGCTTTACATCAGTGTTTTTAAGCCTTAGCTAAAGAATTATTCATGGACATGATTTGACATCCTTTAAAAAAAAAAGGATGAAACAGAATAGGAGAAAGAAGAAAATACCAGGGTGCACCACATGACATCAGGAAACAATTGTTCGATGAGACTCCTATTACAGTTTTACAGTTAAAATGCCACTGGTTCTTAGAATCTCTTCGCAGCCTTAAAATACAGGCAGGACCTCCCACAGTTTTTTGCTTATGTAGGATACATCTTTTGATATTTGCTGTATTAGAAATTAAAACTGAGAATTAAAATATATACATATATATGTATATATTTTAGACTAGTCAAGTGAAGTTGATGAGAAGGGGGAAAGAGTAGAACAAAGCATTCAATCTGTAATTGACTGTTAACAATCAATAGAAACAACTCACTACCTTCAGACAAGCCTAAAGCATATTAATTTATTAATTTTTATATTAACAACTGCTGTGGTCACCCCAAGGAGGCAGAATGAGCCCAACAGCTGTCACAACGAACAGGGTATTTCAGTGGTGACCACTGCCAAGAGTCTCTCTTCTCTTGCTTTGGTTTGCTAACCGGCTCTGCTGCCCGCTACTGAGCGTGTATTTTGAGCCACTGCCTGCCGGCCAGAGTGTTCTTTGAGCTGTGCTGCTACCTGCTGGGGAGACGGCACTTCGAACTTGCTATTTTGTGCTGCATTTGCTGTGTCCTATCAAGCCTCTGTTAGAGAGGCAAGCAACCCAAGGCCTGGATCGAGACCTTCTTTATTTATTATTTTTGTATAAAGATTTTATTTATTCATTTGAGAGCAAGACAGAGAGAGCACAAGCAGGGAGACAGGGAGAAGCGGACCCCCCCACTGAGCAAGGAACCTGGCATGGGGCTTGACTGCAGGACCTGGAGATCATGACCTGAGCTGAAGGCAGACATTTAACCATCTGAGCCACCCAGGTGCCCCGAGACCCCCTTTAAAGTAGCCCTGGGTCATATGTCTCAGATTTTGCCATATGCTTTGATGCTGGAGGACCCCTTGGCTCCATGAGGAGACCCTGGGGATCAGCAATGAATAGCAATAGGGGTTTGCTACTTTATGACAGTATGGCCACCATCACACATGAGGGAGCCTGCCGGAGAGTTGCTGGTTTCCAGCTCTTTCCTGGGACATCCCTATTAAGGATGGGACACAAGGGTGAGCACAATTAGCTGCACTACAGGAAGTCAGCTTAGCACGGATCCCTGGCCGACAACTGACCCCATCTGCACATTTTTACAGGTACTGGGGTCATTTGTTGCCAGTGCTCAGCCATCTGGTCCAGCAATAGCAGCAACAATTCCCTATCCAAGGCCGCATCCTTATGGATAAAGAATTCTGGAAATCTATTGCTAACAGACACCCAAGTTATAAACCAAGGTTACCCATACCTCTGTACATACTAACACCACAATATGAGGGTTCACCGAGACACTTCTTTGCAATTCTAAACTCTACTGACAGTGACCAAGGCACACATTTCACTTTACAAAATACACGATGCTGGGCCCTTGAACAAGGTCTTTGACTGAGATCCCTAACAAGACTCAGGCTACAGTTTCATCAGGCACCGTAGTAGTTTATCTGTTAAAGTCACGTTCAGTTAAAGGAACCAGGGCGTTTCCAGTCATCAGTCAAATAGCAGGAGTGAGTTGTGATAATCAGTCTGACTCCATTTTATGTATTGGAGGGCTGACGTCCTTCAGCCTCCTTTCCTCTTGCCTGCATCTGGTAAGAAAGCTCATGAGCATCTTCCTTTGGCGCCAACAAAACATTCAGACACACAAGTTCTGGTCCGTACGAGAGCACACTTGCTCCAGCCCCGCCTCTTAACCATCAGAAAACCCCAAGCCAGTCGCCTCTCCCTGCTTTCTCGAGCCATGTATGGACCATCTTGGTCCCTTCCCTGCTCTTCCCAGAAAGCCTCATTATGTGAGTAATAAATTGCTTTATGCCCTCTTGGTGTATATGTGATGCACCAGTCTAAAAAGCTGAGGCATATTTTGGGTGTGGGGTCCATACAGCTCCAAGGGGTGACCACAACAATAACAATAACAAACCCATTAACATGTTAAGTAAAAAAAAAAATTATATTTTAAAAATACTTATTTATATTTAAAATATTTAATATTTATTTTATATTTAAAATCTATATTTATATTTAACATATTTGTTAATATATAAAATATTATTATATTTAATATAATTATTAAATATGAACGATATATTTATTTTATATTAAATATAAAATATATTTTTATATTTAAAATATTTTATATTTAAAATATTTATATTTAAAAATAATAAATATTTTTTAAAACAGGAAAACATTCAGTGAGGAGAATGGCATTTTTTTTACATTTTGGGGGGGAAATCTCTTTGATGCCTAGTTTTATAGAAGACACTTTGATTCTCATATTCTTCATTCAGTTTATTGCAATGAGCTTCTCTGGTTAAAGTGTTTGAAGAAAATTCATCCCCACTATTATATAGCTGGAAAGAGGAAGAGTATCTTAATAACATCTTTAGATAACCACAGCTATTTCTGATACTGCCCCAGACTTGACAAATGGTAGTTTCCTAAGTTGCATTGTGGAACCTGAAACCATATCCATGTACTTTTCATACTCTGCTGCATTAAAATCCATCCTGTATTTTGAATCGATCTTTTACCCATGCATGTTTTTTTCAACATTATGCATTGATCATTTGGAAAATACTGATTAACTGAGTTATATAGATCTTTAAAAATGTGACACATTTCATAATATGATATTTTTAAAAATCACCTTTGTTAATATGAGTATCAGTCTTAATTATCATATGATCTCCTTGATATGAGGAAGTTGAGAGGCAAGGTGGGGGGTTTCGGGGTAGGTAAAGAATAAATGAAACAAGATGGGATTGGGAGGGAGAGAAACCATAAGTGACTCTTTTTTTTTCTTTTCTTTTCTTTTTTTTTTAAGATTTTATTTATTTATTTGACAGAGAGAGATCACAAGCAGGCAGAGAGGCAGGCAGAGAGAGAGGAGGAAGCAGGCTCCCCGTGGAACAGAGAGCCCAATGCAGGGCTCGATCCCAGGACCCCGAGATCATGACCCGAGCCAAGGCAGCGGCTTAATACACTGAGCCACCCAGGTGCCCCTTCTTTTCTTTTTTTTAAGATTTTATTTATTTATTTGACAGACAGAGATCACAAGTAGACAGAGAGGCAGGCAGAGAGAGGAGGAAGCAGGCTCCCCGCTGAGCAGAGAGCCCGATGCGGGGCTCGATCCCAGGACCCTGAGATCATGACCTGAGCCGAAGGCAGCGGCTTAATCCACTGAGCCACCCAGGCGCCCCCATAAGTGACTCTTAAACTCACAAAACAGACTGAGGATTGCCGGTGGGTGAGGGGGGGGTCGGGAGAGGGTGACGGGGTTACGGACATTGGGAAGGTATGTACTATGGTGAGTGCTGTGAAGTGTGTAAACCCGGCGATTCACAGACCTCTGGGGCTAAAAATACATTATATGTTAATAAAAAATAGTAAAAAATATGACTATCAGTCTTATTCAAAAAATCTTTATATGCTGGAAAACTGTCAAATTCATACTGGTGGATACGAGTTTTCCAAAAATTCTAATTTTTACTTGAAAACTCAAATTGTATCACTGCCAACAAATGCTGTCAATTGTTGTCTTTAAAGTGACAGGCTCCCTTCACTCATTTTCGAGGAAATGCCTGCCAAATATTCAAGGGTGAATAAATCTGGTTTGTCTGTTTGGTGTTCTTCCAGGAAGTGAACACTGCAGCTAGTTCAGTCTGCAACTCAAACAGTGGTTCCAGTGCTCTTCTTGGACAACCGTTGGACTTCAGTTTGCAACAGAGTGCTTTATGCATACCTATTTCATACACAGGATATCAAAAAGATGTGTATGCCAAGAATGAGAGTTGATATAATGTGTGACTTTTTACTGCTTTATCAATAACGTTCTTAAATGATATTGGCTTTTCAAAAAATCAGCAGGGCATGGAGATGAAGAACGCCACCATGACTCGTACAATTTGGCGCCACTGCCTTCACTGACTCTGAGGCACCAACAAATTTACTGCCACTGCTCTTCGCTGTAACTCAACACAGTATAAAGGCAAATAATGTCTGATGTTCAGAGGCAGGGGACAGGAGGTTGTGAGCTGAAACAGAGTTCTGTTGTTGTCGTTGTTTAAAGATTTATTTATTTGAGGGGCACCTGGGTGGCTCAGTTGGTTGAGTGATACCTTCGGCTCAGGTCATTATCCTGGAGTTCAGGGATATAGCCCGGCATCGGGCTCCCTGCTCTGCGGGGGGATCTGCTTCTCCCTCTGCCCTTCCCCCTCACACGCTCTCTCTCTCTCATTCTCTCTCAGATAAATAAATAAATAAAATCCTTTAAAAAAAAAAAAAAGACTTATTGGGCACCTGGGTGGCTCAGTCGTTGAGCATCTGCCTTTGGCTCAGGTCATGATCCCAGGGTCCTGGGATTGAGTCCCGCACCAGGGCTCCCTGTTCCACGGGAAGCCTGCTTCTCCATCTCCCACTCCCTCTGCTGCGTTCCCTCTTTCGCTGTGTCTCTCTCTGTCAAATAAATAAATAAAATCTTAAAAAAAAAAGGTTTATTTATTTGAGAGAGAGAGCATGAATGGGGAGAAGGGGAGAGGGAGAGAATGTCAAGGAGACTCACCGCTAATCATGGAGTCCAGTGTGGGGCTCGATCCCATAACCCATAAGATCACGCCCTGAGCCAAATCAGGAGTTGGATGCTTAACCAACGGAGCCACCCAGGTGCCCCTGAAACAGCATTTTAAATAGGAAAAAGCAAAGACCAGGAGTCAAACAGTCATGGGTTCTAATCTGGTCCCTGTACTACTGAGTATAGAGATTTTCACGTAGTAGGGAGTCAGTAACTATTTTGTTGGTGACTGATGAACTGTGTGGTTTTGGGAAATCACTCAGCCTCCATGGGGCTCAACTGACTATAAACAGAGGTGAACCTCATGTTCCTCGAGGCTCCCAAATGATGGTGATTCCATGTTGTTTTGCAGAACGTCAACATTCAGGTCTCCCTGGCACTACCTTCATGAGCGAGCCTTTGTTCCTTGCCAAATTCAAGAACACGTCAGGAGTTCTCTTTATTCATCCCAGCTTTCCTCGAAACAGAGAACCCTTCGAAGGTGTACTGTCTCCTACATCTGGAAAGGTACCAGTGGGCACAGGTGGTGAAATCCTAAAGGACGCTCCCCTATCCACGTGCCTTTCTACCGGGGAGCAGAGCGCAAGGATAATTTGCTGTGCCAATGCACCTGGGCAGAAGAGTATCCTTGTCTGTTCTTTATAAACTGCCACCAGATGGTCGGCAACAACCATTAACATCGTTACAAGACTCCAGTTTATTTGGAGCCGGGGGAAAGCGATTGAATCCAAATCAAATGAAAAACCAAGAGCTGTACAACTGAGGAGAGAAAACACCTCTCCTGCGTTGAATAGGGTCCCCACTCTGCCAAATTCATGTCCATCCAAAACCTATGAATATGACATTCTTTTTTTTTTTTAAGATTATTTATTTACGTATTTGACAGAGAGACACAGCAAGAGCGGGAACACAAGCAGGGGGAGTGGGAGAGGGAGAAGCAGGCTTCCTGCCGAGCAGGGAGCTCAATGTGGGGCTCGATCCCAGGACTCCAGGATCATGACCTGAGCTGAAGGCAGATGCTTAATGACTGAGCCACCCAGGTGCCCTGAATGTGATTTTCTATGGAAGGAAAGTCTTTGCAGATGGAATCAAGTTAAGATGAACTCATACCGGATCCAGGGAGGTCGTAAATTCAGTGACGTGGTGGCCTTTTGAGGAGAGGGATATTTGGAGACCGAGACACAGAGACCAGGACAAGGTCGTGGGGCCATGGAGGCAGAGACTGGAGGGACGAAGCTGCGCGCTGAGAAGCACAGAGGATTGCCAGCCGCCAGAAGCTAGAAGAACCAAGGAAGGTTTGCCTACAAGTTTCCAAGGCAGCACACCCCTGCTGACACCTGTTTCACACTTCTAGCCTCCCACACTGAATACATTGTTCAAAGCCTCCCAGTTCGGGGAACCGGGTTAGAGCAGTCCTAGGAAACGAGGACAACAACTTACACACCTTCCACGTGAGAAAATGTAATGGCAGGAGTTATGAATAATTCTGGGACATCTCTAGGCCCAAAGGCATGCATTCTCTAGAAACATTGCCCTGCGGCTGTGACTAGTAATTAGAGAGATCAGTTTTTATTTTTTTAATATTTATTTATTTATTTGACACACAGAGAGAGATCACAAGTAGGCAGAGAACCAGGCACAGAGAGAGAGGGAAGCAGGCTCCCCGCTGAGCAGAGAGCCCGATGCAGGGCTGGATCCCAGGACCCTGAGATCATGACCTGAGCCGAAGGCAGAGGCTTAACCCACTGAGCCACCCAGGCGCCCCTAAAGACATCAGTTTTTAAAAGGTAACAGTGAAAACCCACATCATTTATATCAGGAGGGTTTGTAGGTATGACGTTTGGATGCAGGCCCCTGGTGCCAGCTCTCTAAGAAAACTCCCCACATGATTTTAGGAGACCCCAGAGCCGGGCCCTGACTGGGGTGAGGTTAAGGGGCAGTGTGAGTTGTTCTCTAAATGCTGCACCTCGGGGCCTGCCTTCCACCACCTTCAGCGGTGCCCCAGTGCGCTCACAAGCATGCACAAACAAAAAGCCATATCTGCAAGCCATACCAAAGACACCCAGGATAAGAGTTCCCGGCGCGCAGGTGCACCGTGCATTTGATGAAACTCCCTAGGTGACTCAAAGAATGAACCAGGTGGTGTCGGTGGAAGGCGATCCAAGCCAGGCCCAGAAATAGGATTCAGGATATATACATGCTTCTTGCCTTCCACCGGCTGCATTCATATCGGCTTAAAACGCAGAGACTTGGGGCACCTGGGTGGCTCAGTGGGTTAAAGCCTCTGCCTTCGGCTCAGGTCATGATCCCAGGGTTCTGGGATCGAGCCCCACATCGGGCTCTCTGCTCCTCGGGGAGCCTGCTTCCTCCTCTCTCTCTGCCTGCCTCTCTGCCTAGTTGTGATTTCTCTCTGTCAAATAAATAAAATATTTAAAAAAAAAAACAAAAAAAAAAAAAACGCAGAGACTCCAAGGGATGTTAACACAGGCTCACACTTCGGAGAGGGAAGTGTTGAGAAGCTAGAGAAGAAGATGACCACGAGGAACAGAGGGTTCAGACAAGAGGGTAGGGGTGGTTGGGTGGTTCAGTCAGTTAAGCCTCTGCCTTCAGCTCAGGTCATGATCCCAGGGTCCCTCATCGGGCTCCTTGCTCAGTGGGGACCCAGCTTCTCTCTCTGCCTGCTACTCCTCCTGCTTGTGCTCTCTCTCTCTCTCTGACAGATAAATAAATAAAATCTTAAAAAAAAAAAAAATAAAGACCAGAGTGTAAGGAAGGCAAAGGAAGTCATGAGATTCCCTTTGTACGACATGTCTAGAATCAGCAAATCCATAAAGACCAAAAGTAGCTCAGTAGTGGTCAGGGGTTGGGGACAGGAGGGCATGGGGAGGGGATGCTTAATGGGTACAGGGTTTCCTTCTGAGATGAAAAGGTTCTGGAATCTTCAGCAGTTACAACATAGAATGATATTTAGTTTTGAAAAACAACGAACCATCAAGCCACTAGAAGGCATGGAGGAAACTGAAGTCCATATTACAGAGTGAAAAAGCCCATCTGGACAGACTACGCACTGAGTGATTCCAGCTCTAGAACATTCCGGTTGTCAGGAAGGAGGGAGCGGTGGCTCAGTAGGGCACAAAGGATTTTCAGGGCGGCGAAACTGCTCTGTATGACACTGTAATGGTGGATACAGATTATTATAAATACGTCCAAACGCACAGAATGACAAGGGCGAGAGTGAACCCCCGTGTAAGCCATGGACTGGGGTGGCTCTGACGCCTTGATAGTCTACGTAAATAAACCAAAACCTAAGCCAGAGTCAGCGCCATGGAATTCCAGAAAACAAAATTTAAGGACAAACAGCCAAGGAGGCTATCCCAAATAGGGCCACCACTCAAGCGACAGCCAGTCACATCATTGCTTGGCTTCCGGACCTTCTCCCTGAAAACCTTTCTGCCGGCTCCTGTCCAGAGGGTTCCTGACCGCTTTTTGCTGGTACTGACTGATTCAAAGGATGCTTGCTCAAATAGCCCCAGATTTTTAATGTGCCTCAGTTTACCTCATACTAGTCACCATGTGCTGGTGTGCACATTATGTTGGGAAGAATGGCTCTAAACCGTCCTCCAGCTCTGGGATACCAGGCAATTTGGCAGATTCTCCCAAGAAGTCTCGGGTTCTCAGGTCTCCACAGACACTTTCTCTGCCCGCCTGCTGAGATGTGGCACTTTAGTTATTTTGCACCTTGGAGCTTTTCATTTCACAATTAATTTTAGAGGCATTCCCACATCAGCATATTCTGCACGACTGCATTCAAGTGTTGGAGCAGCATGGACAGTTTTGCTACAAGCAAGCGCCCAGCTTAGTCTGCACAATCCATGCATCAGGGGACTGTCTGAGCATAGTGGGAATTTCATATTGGCTTCTGCGTGCTTTCTTGCTCCGGAAATGCTAGGTGTCGCGGAAAACGGCTCTGGGGCTCGCTGCTGAACGGAGCCCCAGAAGGTCCATGAGCCGCACACAGGTCCACAGCTCAGACACCCTCCAGGGGCTCGGCGGGCTGCTGGGCAGTGAGCCGCACCCGTGTAGGGGACGTGGCACCTCCGAAGAAATGTTGCACTCCCGCAAGAAGGGATCCACCCAGTCTGCATTCACTTGTGCAACCTAAACGCCCCAACCTCCTTTTCTGGACAGTTCGTGCCAAAACACCGGAACGGCAAAATCACGAGCAGTCAAGACACTTAAAGAGAGGCTGAAACGTTTCCAGTGCAAGAGAACCACACGGAATGGGAGAAGATATTTGCAAATGACAGTACAGACAAAAGGTTGATATCCAGGATCTACAAAGAACTTCTCAAACTCAACACACACAAAACAGATAATCATATCAAAAAATGGGCAGAAGATATGAATAGACACTTCTCCAACGAAGACATACAAATGGCTATCAGACACATGAAAAAATGTTCATCATCACTAGCCATCAGGGAGATTCAAATTAAAACAACATTGAGATACCACCTAACACCAGTTAGAATGGCCAAAATTAGCAAGACAGGAAACAACGTGTGCTGGAGAGGATGTGGAGAAAGGGGAACCCTCTTACACTGTTGGTGGGAATGCAAGTTAGTGCAGCCACTTTGGAGAACAGTGTGGATATTCCTGAAGAAATTAAGAATAGAGCTTCCCTATGACCCTGCAATTGCACTGCTGGGTATTTACCCCAAAGATACAGATGTAGTGAAAAGAAGGGCCATCTGTACCCCAATGTTTATTGCAGCAATGGCTACGGTCGCCAAACTGTGGAAAGAACCAAGATGCCCTTCAACGGATGAATGGATAAGGAAGATGTGGTACATACCCATAATGGAATATTATGCCTCCATCAGAAAGGACGAATACCCAACTTTTGTAGCAACATGGACAGGACTGGAAGAAATTATGCTGAGCGAAATAAGTCAAGCAGAGAGAGTCAAGTATCATATGGTCTCACTTATTTGTGGAGCATAACAAATAACATGGAGGACATGGGGAGATGGAGAGGAGAGGGAGTTGAGGGAAACTGGAAGGGGAGATGAACCATGAGAGACTGTGGACTCTGAAAAACAACCAGAGGGTTATGAAGGGGCGGCGGGAGGGGGTGGGGTGTGGTGGGAGGTTGAGGAACCAGGTGGTGGGTAATAGGGAGGGCACGTACTGCATGGAGCACTGGGTGTGATGCCAAAACAATGAACACTGTTATGCTGTAAATAAGCAAATAAAAATAAATTAATTAATTAAAAAAAAAAAAAAGAGAACCACACTTCCCTCTGACATTCTAGAGGTTCCGAGCACTCACGTGGGAGGCTCTGACGCGCCAAGTAGAGAGACGAGTAACAAACCTCGAGGCCAGGAGGGGCGCCCGGCACTCAGCTGGGCGCTGCGCGGCGGGAGGAACCTCCTGGAGAGGACAGGCTCCCCCTGTCCATGCGGCCCGCACGGAAACAGGCCCCCGCCAGGAGGGGGCGATCTTAGTGACCCAACAGTCGACCTGAATGACTTCGTGCGTCTCCACCTCACTCCCCAGTATCCGCTGGTGGTGCACAAACTGTCAGCGGACCCTAACCCAAGATGCAGACCAACAACATGGGCGAGTTGTAAGCGGCGGCCGGGGAGAGCCTGATGTGGGCGTGGTCCTGAGGTCCCGGTCTCACGGTTTTGGAAGAAAACAGCACGTTTTGCAACTTCAAGCACATTGATATCGAAAGTTGAACCTCATTTGAAACTGAGAAGTACCCTTTTATAAAGGGGGACCCTGGGGGCGCCTGGGTGGCTCAGTGGGTTAAAGCCTCTGCCTTCGGCTCCGGTTGTGGTCCCAAGGTCCTGGGATCGAGCCCCACATCCAGCCCCACATCGGGCTCCCTGCTCGGCAGGGAGCCTACTTCCTCCTCTCTTTCTGCCTTTCTCCTCTGCCTACTTGTGATCTCTGTCTGTCAAATAAATAAATAGATAGATAAATAGATAGATAGATAGATACATAGATAGATACATAGATAGATAGGGACCTGGAAGATCCAGGCCAGCCCACCACCAGAGCCTTCCATGTGCAATGCACGTGCCTGTTCCCAGGCAGCTTCTCCACCTACCCTCCCACCCCCTTCCCCCGCACCTTCCACACACACACCAGGGACCAGGTCAAAGCCACACCAGGCATGGGTTACCTGGGCAGTTCTCCAAACCTGAGATCCAGATCCCCTGGGAACCTGTTACAAGTGTACTTTTGCACACCCCGCACCAGACGTATGGTTTGGGAACCTCTGGAGGAGGACCCAGCAATCTGTGTTCTAACAGGCCTCTTGAGGGGATGTTGATGCTTGAGAACCACTGAGTGACCTCATCCAGACACTGAAACTTAATGGCATCCTCCGTGTCCAGATCCCCCACCACACTGTTGAGTGAAGCCATCACTGGAGGGATGCCGGAGGGTACAGAGGTTGGGGGGGGGGCGGGGTGGTGGTGAGGGCAGACCTGTTGCTAAACCTTTCCCTCTGGTCCAGCATAACCTGGTGCCTAGGGCTCCCCCATTTTCTTTTCCTTCTCTGAATGGCCACCCTCTGCCCACAGTTCCACCTGTTCCCCAGGAAGTTTATCTGTTATCAGATAAACTTTATCAGAGCCCTCCGGCTTCTCGGCCTCACCCTTCCCTCCCACCTGCCATCTGGATGCCGGGGACCTTCAGCCCTGGCCACAGCTCGAGTCCTGGCAAGCTGCCCCTGACAGAGAAGTCTGGAAGGAGCGCCAGCCCACCCTCCGGGAACAGACACGTCCTCTTCCTCCAGCTGCCTGCGTCCTGCTGCTGGCTTTCGCTTACCTCTTTCCAGTCAGGCTGTTTGGCTCTAGAAAGCTGAGAATTCCCTGCCTCCCACATGGAGAGGGCTGATACCTTGTCTTGTCTGCAGCCCAGGCTCAAACAGCTCCTTTGTGACAGCTTTGCCGGGACCCACCCCACCACCCCAGCTGAGGTGTTTCCAGGAAAAGTAAGTTGGTTCCTCCTCGGGGCTCCTGGGGGCACCTGGAGCTCACCTCCAGCACTTACCTCACTGCATACCCGCCTGAAATCCTTTTTGGATTCCCAGTATCTGTGCCTATTCCTGGCCCAGCAAGTGTTCAACAGAACATACTAGATGATCCAAATGCTAGCTGGGACAGATGTCTGATTTCCTCCCAAGCACAGGCTGTGATCAGTGTACCTTGCTTTCTGCATGCAGGTTCCTAGAACATGGAGCCCAAGTATGGGCGCTCACATAAATGAGGGGGAGCCAGACGTGGAGGTGAACCAGATCGTGTATCCTTGCCATCTGGGTCTGTCCTTTATGAGTCTAGAACAGTCTAGACCCTCTCACGCCCTCTCCATTCCTTTTACTTCTGGGGAACCAGTCCCATGACCCTGGACCCTTTCTCCATTCCAAGTCTTGCTAACTCTTGAAGGAGCAGACCCAAGTCAGGTTCCCAGTAAGGAAAACCTGTCATTTATCCCCCATATTGGGGCACTTTGGAGAGAGAAAGCGGCAGGATGAGTCGTGACACCAGGACAAAGGCGTACATGGGGCGTATTGCAGGCAAGCTGGGAGATGGGGTCACGGTCTCTCTGAGGCATGTGACTGCTCCCTCCCTGGCACTCAGGAGCCGGGTTGGGCTGGGCTGGGCCCATGTGGCAGCTGGACCTGGAGTCCTGAATGTGGTCACAGGGCTGAGGCAAACAGCCTTTTTCCATGGAAACTAGTGCCCAATTTTGAACTGTGGGAATTCCACTTTGGAAAGAAAATTACATTTTGGGGTTCCTGGGTGGCTTAGTCGGTTAAGTGTCCGCCTTTGGCTCAGGTCTTGATCCTGTGGTCCTGGGATGAGCCCTGCCTTGGGGGAGGGGGGGTCCCTGCTCCGCGGGGAGGCTGCTTCTCCCTCTCCCTCTGCCCCTCCCCCTCTGGCTGCTTGGGCTCTCTGGCTCTAAAATAAATTTTAAAAATTAAAAAAAGAAAAGAAAGAAAATTACATTTCAAAGGTCTGGTTTGACATTCAGCGGCCTGGGGTATCACTTCCTCTTCTTTCTGATTGGGCTACCTCTGGTCCCAGATGCTCAGGGACCCCAGGAAGTATCTAATTTAATGATAACCCCAACCTGTCTAGCTCTTCAGTAAAAAACCACTTTCACACACTAAATCTCTTTGGGGCCGCACCATGGCTTCCTGGGGGGCGGGGGAGGGAGTGAGTGGAACGAGCGGGTATCTGTCATAGAAACACAGGACACAGCAGAGTGTGAGTAAAAGGGATTCCGTGTGTATACACATAACCCTTCCCACACTGGGCAGTCGTTGACCTGGTTACACAGAATGCTTATCACTTACCATCTTACTGCATCGAATTAGAGGGGAAATTATTCCCATGAGCAAAGGACTCCCTGTTTTTTCAGAAGGGTCCTTTTAAGAAGCGGCTTGTCCTGCGTTCACTTGCAGATTGTTAACACGCTTAACAGAGGGAGAACCCAAAAGCTGAAGTGTCCCAGCTTGCTGCTTATTAAACAGAATTAAAAACTGAGGTAAGTCTGCCATGATGCTGCCTAAAAACGTATTTTGATATGTTTCTCTCTCAGTGGTCATTTCGCCAGTTATGGTTTTTACTTCACTGGGAAGGAAGCTAAAACGCCAGATGTTCGGCTCAATGTTGGACGCACGGAGAGTTAGGTGACTGGCACTCACGCACCAATAGAAGGAGGCCGACTCTGGACCTTGACTCAGTTTCCCACACCACCTCCCAGCCAGTGCTGCCGCACCACTCACTTCCTGCCTCCAGCTCCTTCATACCCTTGGCCACTTCTTTGGGTCTTTTCGGGTCAGCCAAAGTGGTGAGGAGCACCGGTACTGTGTCCCCAGGTGACCCTGCAGATGCTTCCCCACATGGGGCAGAGAGGGGATGGGGAAGGGGGAGGGTGGGGACTCCTTTCAGGACACGCCCCTTACTCACTACCACGGGGCCACAGGCTTCTGTTCTCTGAATGTGCTCAGCAACATCCCACCACTGGGCCTTTTACCAGGTGGTTTTGTCTGGAAAGTTCTTGCTCTTACTGGATAACTTGTGGAATCTCTCCGGTGTGTGGAAACTGAAAGCTCTCTACATGCCTTTAACGTCATCTGACGGTTGATGACTCTTCTCAGCACTTAGTCCCTGGCACATGGCCAGGATCAGTGACATGACCCGGTCTGCAGATGCTCCCCTGTCAGCGGGAGTAGAAATTCTGTAGCGACTCCCCAACTGGGAACGCTTCCAACACCACCATGTAATTTGGGATTTGTCTGGAGTTCTATGTTATCTTTCACCACCATGCAATTAAAAGCCAAGGGGACACGTTATGAAGTCACTGTGAACATTCTAAATGATTGTTTACAAACAAAAGAGACAAGCAAAATTTCTGTAAGATAACTGAATTTCTAATCAGTACGCACTTATTTCTTTTGTGCAGTGTCATTTAAAGACCTCCCTAGAAGAAGATCCTATTTACAAAGACAACCAAAGATAAAAACTACCAAGGAATAAACTTAAAAATAAATGCATCAAATGATGTGAAGAAAACTGTAAAACTTTGCCAAGAGACATAAAGATTTTGATAACTAAACACTAAATGAGGGGTGCCTGGCTGGGTCAGCTGGTGGAGCATACAACTCTTGATCTCAGGGTTGTGAGTTCGAGCTCCATGTTGAATGTAGAGATTACTTAAAAATAAATTCAAGCTTTACTACAAAGCTGTGATCACCAAGACAGCATGGTACTGGCATAAAAACAGACACATAGACCAGTGGAACAGAGTAGAGAGCCCAGTTGAGTACCCTCAACTCTATGGTCAAATAATCTTCGACAAAGCAGGAAAAAATATACAGTGGGGAAAAGACAGTCTCTTCAATAAGTGGTGCTGGGAAAATTGGACAGCAATATGTAGAAGAATGAAACTCGACCATTCTCTTACATCCTACACAAAGATAAACTCGAAATGGATAAAAGATCTCAACGTGAGACAGGAATCCATCAGAATCCTAGAGGAGAACATAGACAGTAACATCTTTGATATCAGCCATAGCAACTTCTTTCAAGATATGTCTCCGAAGGTAAAGGAAACAAAAGCGAAAATGAACTTTTGGGACTTCATCAAGATCAAAAGCTTCTGCACAGCAAAGGAAACAGTCAACAAAACAAAGAGGCAACCCACGGAATGGGAGAAGATATTTGCAAATGACAGTACAGACAAAAGGTTGATATCCAGGATCTATAAAGAACTCCTCAAACTCAACACACACAAAACAGATAATCATATCAAAAAATGGGCAGAAGATATGAACAGACACTTCTCCAACGAAGACATACAAATGGCTATCAGACACATGAAAAAATGTTCATCATCACTAGCCATTAGGGAGATTCAAATTAAGACCACATTGAGATGCCACCTTACACCAGTTCGAATGGCCAAAATTAGCAAGATAGGAAACAACGTGTTGGAGAGGATGTGGAGAAAGGGGAACCCTCTTACACTGTTGGTGGGAATGCAAGTTGGTGCAGCCACTTTGGAGAACAGTGTGGAGATTTCTCAAGAAATTAAAAATAGAGCTTCCCTATGACCCTGCAATTGCACTACTGGGTATTTACCCCAAAGATACTGATGCAGTGAAAAGAATGGCCATCTGCACCCCAGTGTTTATAGCAGCAATGGCCATGGTCGCCAAACTGTGGAAAGAACCAAGATGCCCTTCAACAGATGAATGGATAAGGAAGATGTGGTCCATATACACAATGGAGTATTATGCCTCCATCAGAAAGGATGAATACCCAACTTTTGTAGCAACATGGACAGGACTGGAAGAGATTATGCTAAGTGAAATAAGTCAAGCAGAGAGAGTCAAGTATCATACGGTTTCACTTATCTGTGGAGCATAACAAAGACCAAGGAGGACATGGGGAGATGGAGAGGAGAAGGGAGTTGAGGGAAATTGGAAGGGGAAATGAACCATGAGAGACTATGGACTCTGAAAAACAACCTGAGGGTTTTGAAGGGGCGGGGGGGGGGGGGGGGGGAGGGGGGTGGGAGGCTGGGGGAATCAGGTGGTAGGTATTAAGGAGAGCTCGTATTGCATGGAGCACTGGGTGTGGTGCAAAAACAATGAGTACTGTTACGCTGAAAAGAAATTTAAAAAAATAAAATAAAATTCTTTAAATAAACACTGGAGGCGCCTGGGTGGCTCAGTGGGTTAAAGCCTCTGCCTTTGGCTCAGGTCATGATCCCAGGGTTCTCGGATCGAGCCCCGCATCGGGCTCTCTGCTCAGCAGGGAGCCTGCTTCCTCCTCTCTCTCTGCCTGCCTCTCTGCCTACTTGTGATCTCTCTCTCTGTCAAATAAATAAATAAAATCTTAAAAAAAAAAAAAGAAACTAAATAAACACTGAACAAGAATTCTCAAACTTAAAGTATTAAATTAACCTATGTGTTTTGCATTATGCAAATCAAAATGCTAACGTTAGCTTTTCTGAGGTTTTTGCCAAACGGTACTAAAGAATATCTACGTGTGGGGCGCCTGGGTGGCTCAGTGGATTAAGCCGCTGCCTTCGGCTCAGGTCATGATCTCAGGGTCCTGGGATCGAGCCCCGCATCGGGCTCTCTGCTCCGCAGGGAGCCTGCTTCCTCCTCTCTCTCTGCCTGCCTCTCTGCCTACTTGTGATCTCTCTCTCTGTCAAATAAATAAATAAATTAAATAAAATCTTTAAAAAAAAAAAAAAAAAAAGAATATCTACGTGAAATAATTGCATACAAAAATAGCCCAAGAATTCTGAAAAGGAAAAATAGGGATAGGGACATTTCCCCTTCAAATATTAAAGACATGTACAAGAATGTTCATGTAGAATTATTGCTAGTAGCCAGAAATTAGATAAAATCCTGGTGCCCATCAGCAGTAGAATGGATAAGAAAATCATTGTATATTCATAAAATTTATTTACAGCAATAGAGAATGATCTCCGGCTGCACCCAGCAATGTGGGTGCCTTTGAGAGACATAACGATGAGGGAAATAAGGCAGTCATCAAAGAATACACATACTGTATGATCTAGTTATACAGGAAGTTCAAAAATAGACAAAACAAATCAGGCGTGATCAGAACCAGAAGAGGGGTTACCTTGTGAAAACAGTGACTGCTAAGGGGTACAAGACAGGCTCCTGGCATGTTGGTTTCACATGAATATACACTTATTTATTTTTTATGGTTTTTAATTTTTATTATTTTTATTGTTATTATTAAAGATTTTATTAGGTAATCTCTATACCCAAGGTGGGACTCAAACTTACAACTTTGAGATCAAGGGTCAAATGCTTCACCAGCTGAGCCAGCCAGGTGCCTGGAATACAGACTTTTAAAAAATTCACTATTAGAATATACCAAAAAAATACATCCGTGAGAATGAATAAACTACGGCTGAACCAACAACACGATTAAGTTCACGGGGATAATAGTGAGTGAAAGAAATCAGACACAGATGAGTGCACACTTCTATGGTTCCATGTATGCAAAGCAGAAAGACAGCTAGACTCAATCTTTGGCGTTAAATTTCAGAAGAGCAGTTACATCTGGGAATGTGAGGGCGGGAAAGGATAGGAGGAGGGAGGAGAGGGGTTCTGGTTACTCACATTTTTCTATTTCTTGCTTTGGGTAGTATTTACACAAATATGTTCCCTTTGAGATACTTGATCAAACTGTCCACTTCTCATATGTGCACTTTCTGTATACGAGTTGGTCTTTTACCAGGTGCCTTCCCTTTAACCTTGCAATTTCAATTTTATGACTTTTTTCCCTAAGGAAATAATAACAAAATTACGTAAAGATGTACAAGGAAATGTATCAGAGCACTGTTCATAAAAAATAAAACTAAGAAACAATCTAAATGTCTAATGGTAGGGGCAACAGATGAATTATTGACCTAGAAAAAGGCTCACTACACAGGCTCAGATGACAAAAGCAGGTGAATGTATTGATGTTTTCAGATATAACCCTAAAATGTTTTCAGCAGTAACCTGGGATGGGGGATTGATTACTTGATTGCTTTTTGCCTCAGTATATTTTCCACCTTTTCTATAAAACCCATATTTTTCTTTTTAAAAATTTATTTTATTTATTTAAAGTAGGCTCCATGTCCAGCATGGAGCCCAGTGTGGGGCTTGAACTCACAACCTTGAGATCAAGACCTGAGCTGAACTCAAGAGTCAGACACTTGACTGATGGAGCCAGTCAGGCGCCCCGTAAAACCCTTACTTCCCCGAAGTACACAGACTCTGCAGATAGATCCAGAATGGCGTTCCAGCCTTAACCACTTGTCAGTCACATTACCTTGGGGGTGTTGCCTGCATAGCAGTTAGAAGCTTCCTCTTCTAACTTCACCGCTTCTAACTTCCTCTTCTAATTTCAGAGCTTCCTTTTCCAACTTAACGAAAATGAAGACAATTGGGTTTACAGGATTTGAAATATTTCATTGTACATAAAGCACTGATCACTGGCTGATGCACCAAAGACGCCCCTGAATGCCGCAGCCCTGCTTCTGCTGTGTTCAAGGCTCTTCGTATCAGAATTTGGATTTGGGATGCAACAATCCTTTCGACAGATGCTCAGCTTTCCAGGGAATTAGAAAATGGTCTACGGTCTTTTGTTCTTACGAGGTCCTTTTTTGCCTTGTGGTAGCAGCTTTTGATCAAATCTGTTGACAGTTCCTGGACCGTTTTCCTTCAGGAGGGCGGAAGAAACAGGAAACGTGATTGCCTGGTGAGGGCAGAATAGTCTTGTTCAGCCCTGTCAGCAGGTGGCGCTGCTGCACCTGTGCTCCAGCTTTTTTTTTTTAATATTTTATTTATCTATTTGACAGACAGAGATCACACATAGGCAGAGAGGCAGGCAGAGAGAGCGAAGGAAGTAGGCTCCCTGCTGAGCAGAGAGCCTGACGCGGGGCTCGATCCCAGGATCCTGAGATCATGACCTGAGCCAAAGGCAGAGGCTTAACCCACTGAGCCACCCAGGCGCCCCCTGTGCTCCAACTTTAATATCTGCAGGGTGAGCCGCCCAGAGGACTTGGGAGGAGCTCTGGTGACAGGGGAGCTCTGAGACAGCTGAGGTCAGGATTCCTGGGCCAGAGCAGCTGGACTCTCACTATTCAGCATCCATGACCCAGCGACTTCACACAGACAGGGCACGGCACACCCAACGGTCCCTGGTGCTAGAGTGTCAGCCTCCTGTGTCTTGTTCCCAATAATCTAGACCAGGACATCAGGCCACAGGTTATAAGCCCCACATTTGGGTGGTGCAGGGAGATGTGGGGTCCTTCCCAAATGTCACTCCATGCCCCAAAAGGCCATAAGGTGCCTTCTCAAACATGACAAGTCCTAGTGTAATCCCCAATGTCTAGCTGATGTTCCAAACGAGGAAAATGCAATGATCAGAAGCCTGTCGGAACATGAAGCATGTTAGTGAGTGAAAACTACATGACGTGTGAAGCGGAAGTTCACTGATGCTGCGACACTGTAAACACTGCCACACTTTCATTAAGATGGGAACTAGAGGGGCGCCTGGGTGGCTCAGTGGGTTAAGCCTCTGCCTTCAGCTCAGGTCATGATCTCAGGGTCCTGGGATCGAGTCCCGCATCGGGCTCTCTGCTCGGCACCTCTCTCTCCACCTACTGCTCTGCCTACTTGTGATCTCTCTCTCTCTGTCAAATAAATAAATAAAATCTTAAAAAAAGAGAGAGAGAGAGCGAGAGAGGGATAGGAACTAGAGGCAAAGTCGTCTGTGAACACCTTCCTGTGAGGAGACCCCACTGGTAGGGGAGGGAGTCCTCCTGGTTTATCCACTAAAACAGCTACCCTGTTTCCTCACCTCTCCAAGCCGTAGTCATCGTAGCTAAGACTTAGACCCCACTTAATAACACTTCAGTAGACTGACTCGTTTATTCCCCATCATGACTTATGAGGCAGGTAACTTTCCAGTGAGAATGCTGAGATCATCAGCCCCTGAGATTGAGAATGCGAGCCTTATTAGTCCTCTTCATCAGCCAGCTCTCTCAGCCGCTTTTGTGGTCTGGCTATATAGACCGATTTCCCCCAACCAACCAAGGCCTCTTGGTGATCCGATCGGAGGTACCAGACCTTGATCCACCTCAGAGATGGCTCCCTGCCACCCGTCGAGATTGGTGATGCCGGAATGTCTGTAATTGACTAGGGCTGCCATTTCTGAGACTGCTGGTCAGATTGCCGTTCCCAGGGCTGTGCCACCCAAGCATGGTCTCACTCCATTGTTCCACCAAGGCTGTTTCCACCACTTGGGCAGGAGGGGACCCCAATGATGCCTCAGATCTAACAGTGATTCTCAGTTTGGGGGCTGCACACTGGAATCACTTGGGGAACTTCTAAGAATCCATTGGCCAACCAAGCCCTGGACTAATTACACCAGAATCTCTGGGGGTGGGAGCGGGGCATCAGTATTTTTTAAACCCCCAGGTGAGCTCTACGGTCAGCTGTCACCCACTGGAAAGGGGAAGATGAGATCTCCGTGAAAACGGTCTTGGAACTAAACTGTTAGAAAACCCAATACAGAACTATGATCTGGCCCTCCCTTCTTTTCAATTTGTTCATTTAAAAGTATAAAACTTCTAAGTGGGCTAGATTTCATTTTCCTGTTACAGAGAACAGAAAGATAAGCATTCTGTAATAAACATATGGTACACATTATTCCTTCAAATAGAAAGTACTGAAAAGAAGAACCCTCGTGGCTAGACCAGAAAGAAGAGTCACAGAATGACCACTTTTTAACAAATATTTAATGAGTATCGACCCTATGTCAGGCATTGTGCTTGATGCTGGGGAGGACAGACAGATAGTATCTATAGTGGAGAGGAATACTATGAAATCATAGTACAGACAAAGATAAATGCTTGTCAGTCAGTTGCACTAGAGATAGCTTCCCAGACCTGAAGGTCAGAGTGTCTAGACGGCAGGGTTTTGCCTGAGATTTTGGTAGGAATGAGTAGGCAGGTTAGAGGTGTGGAGAACTAAACAGTGGGATTGTTTTGCAGTTAGGAGAGGTCTCAGACAGCTGAATGGGCAATGTTTATCTCTGTATCTACCTAGTTTTTCTTTTATTATTTTTTAAAATTTTTAAAAAAGATTTTATTTGGGAGAGCTAGAACAAGCAGGCACAAGCAGGGGGAGCTGCAGAGCTCAATCCCAGGACTCTGAGATCATGAGCTGAGCCAAAGGCAGATGCCTGACTGACTGAGCCGCCCAGGCACTCCTTTGTCTACTGAGTTTCAAGGGGACAAATAGTTCTAAGCCAATCACTCATGAGACAAAGACAGGATGTTGACCAAAGGCAAAGGGGTCTATGCCGGGCCTTGTCACTCCTAATTAAGATTCTGTGTATTGTATCTATGTGCTTTTCTTCCCTCTCTCTTTTTTAGCTGGTAGCATTTCAAATATATGCAAAGGAAGAGAGAATAGTATAATGAATTCTCATATACAACCCTCCAACTTCATTAAGTATTACAATTTGGCCACTCCTGATCATTTATCCCTCTTTACTTTTTTCAACATAATTGTATAGCAAATCCTAGACATGTTACTTCATTCCCACATACTGTGATATGCATATGGTTAATGATATTTCACCAATTTTTTAGATTTAGGAAGGCTTCCTAAAAGAAGCGACATCTAAGTTGAGATCAGGACGGGTCACAAGGAGTCTGGTGAGGATGTAAGTTGCAGGGCTGGGACAGGGAGCCAGGAATGTTCTAGACAGGGAGAAGAACATGTGCTAAGTACATTTTGAGGAGAAAGAGATCCGTGAAAGGTTTTGACAGCCTCGAGCTCCAGAAGGCCTGAGTTAATTAGAGGAGAAAGGAGGAAACAGTGTATCAAAACATTTCCCTAGCCCAGAGCTCTCTGTAGCTTCACTCTGCTGGGATCCACTTTCAGTTCCTGCCTGAGTTGGGGAATCTAGAAACTCATGGGTCTCAAAGCATCAGACTAAGCAAAATGTGTACAGGGGCTCAGCTCTCTCACACAGCATCCCCCATTCCTGCCCTACGTAGGTGGCCCCCTGCCGGGCCCACTCCCTTACCAGGCTGTCAGATCAGAAGTGGGGCCTGTCTTTCACTGATTTGTTCTGAAACCCACTTAAGACAAGTGAGGAGGTCCATGTTCTTGAATGGAAGAATGAGGACATCTGCACAGCACACAGCTGAGTCCACAGCGCAGGAGAGATACGAGCTGGCGACAGATCTGGGAACCGTCTGCAGAGATGCGCTTGAGGTGGAACGTGAGCCTAGGCCAGTAGCCAGATGGATGCTAACATTTAAGTGCCGAGCAGAGCAGTTCCATTATACCTTGGTCTCATTTCAAGCTTCATAATTATATCGGTTCATTATTTTTCTTGCACCCGATTGTGTTCCTGCGCTAAAAACTACAAAACTATTAATTATGGCAAAATCTGTGGTCTTGTCTTTGGAGATAGTAAACCCAGGAGATGGCAGCAGGTTGGGGTACAGGAGCTGGGGGTGGGGGTGGGGGCAGTGAAGCGATCAGAAGAGAGAAGCAAGCTGAGTGCCTGGGAGTTACAGAATTGAGGGTTGGGGGAGGGAGAAGCACCGGAAGCCAGACGCGCCAAAGGGGGAAATCGTTTCCCGTAATCCCAGGGACACCGCACTGAAGGATCCGCAGTCCCGTCTACCAGCGAGGAAACGCGGGCTCTGGAAGGTCGCCCGGGGCCTTGCTGGTTCGAAGCGCTGGAAGCGACCTACGTCCCGACTCAGCCACTGTCTACCTGTGGGACCTGGGGCAAGGGCCTTCATCTCGAGCCCCTTAAAGACACCTGGCAGCTGAGAGACCCGGGCTTGGAACCAGCAGTCTCGAGGGGCTCTGGCGCCCCTGCACTAACGCTCGGCGGTCCGAATCTCACCATCCCCATTTTACAGACGAGAAAACGGAGGCCAGAGGCAACGCCGGGTCTAGAACGCAGGGCTCCGGGGGTCGACAAGAACCTCCCCTTGGGACGCCGAAGCCGCTCGCGGGCCAGCGCGGACAGTCCTTCCCGGGGTTCCACGGGAGGAACAAAGGAACAAAGGCCCAGAGGAGACGCGCGCGTGAGCAGAACAAAGCCGGCTGCCGGCGCACTGCTAAAGGCTGGAGGCTGGGGAGGCCGGGCGCCGCCTCCTCACCGCGCCTCCCTTCCGCGCAGGTGCGGCCCGGCGGGAGCTGGGAGGGTCCGGCTTCCGGTTTCCCGGCAGGGAGGACGCAGCCGCCTCTGCCCGGGGGGATCCCGTCTCCTAGAGGCGGCCGGGGGACGCCCAACTTGGTTCCTTCCTGCAGTCGCCACGGAAACCGTCTCCCGCGTCACGGGGGACCACAGCTCCCCCTCCTTCCCACGCAAGGTTTCGACCAATGAGATAGCGGGATTCCTGTGACGTCGACGGTAGCTAGGTGGGCGTTGGCCGAGAGCGGAGCCTCGGACGCGGAGGGAGCCTCTGGCTGGGGGTTGGGAAGGACGGTGCGGGGCGAGGAATTGAGGTGGGAGTCCAAGAGGCACAGCTTCCTCTCCTCCTGGATGCCCCACGGGCACCTCCTCTCGTGATCTCTCCGGATTCACCGGCCTCCCCGCCCACCCCCCTACCTGCGCCTCCTCCCGAATTCAGTTTCCAAGCGAGTGGCCCCGGGTCGGGGAGGGCGGGAGAGGAGCGTTGTCAGAGAAGCCTGCGCTAAGGCATCCGATGGCGACTGTTGCTTCTGCCTGGAAAGGTTGGAGGGGCGCAGGCAGCAGTGGGAGGGACCGGTGAGGGTGGAGGGGGAAAGTCCACCCTGGAAACAGAAGTGGGCTGAGCCGAGGCGTGCCTGGGGGAAGGAGGGGACTGGCCCGAGCGGAGCTGTACGGAGCCTGGACGCCGGCCTTGTCCACTACCTCCTCCCGGAGGCGGCCGGCAGACAGTGAGAAACGTGGGTCTGTACACCGCGGAGGCCCGAGGGGACATTCCTATGTGGAAGCGTGTACTCGTATTTGTGGTTGGGGTGAGGAAGGGGGTGTCTTTCTTAAGGATTCTTTGGGCCCAGAAGATTCTGGGGCTGTTCTTAGAAGGCCACAGAACCTGGCTCAACCCAGCTTGGAGAGGGTCCCTGGAGGGAAGTCCACCATTCTTCCCTCCCTCCCTTTCTCAGTGCCTGGTAAGGACCAGCTGTGAGCCAGACCCTGGTCCAAGGACTGGAGATAGACGAGTGAGAACCACACACAAGAAGTTCAGGCCCTCCAGGAGACGGCATTCTAGGGTGCATTGGAGCCTGCCTTCTAGATGCTAGACTCCAGGCTCTGCTCTGAAAGTATCATTTGTGCTGAATGTAGGGAAGAGATCACGACCAGACATGGTCGCAAAAGAGGGTACCCCCCTTTTAAAAAAAATTTCAGCTTTGTTGAGGTATAATCAGCATATACAATTACAAGGTATTTGAAGGGTAGGGATGCCTGGGTTAAGCATTTGCCTTCGGCTCAGGTCATGATTCCAGGATCTTGGGATCGAGTCCTGTGTTGGGCTCCTTGATCAATGGGGAGCCTGGTTCTCCTTCTGCCTACCCCTCCCTGTGCTTGTGCTCTCTCTCGCACACACGCACTCTCTCTGACAAATAAAATCTTCTAAAAGAAAAAAAAAAGATATTTGAAGGGTACATCGCAGTGATTTAATATAGGTAGGTATACATTGTGGAAGGATTCCCCCATCTAGTTAATTAACACATCTCATCACCTCCTCAGACCTCATTCATCTTACAGTTGGAAGTTTATACCCCTTTACCAAATGTCCCTATTTCCCCTTCCCCCCCCATCCTAGCTTCTGTCAACCATTTTTCTACGCTGTGTTTCTATGAATTTGGCTTTTTTTTCTTTTTTTAAGATTCCACATATAAGCAATCCCATGCAGTATGTGTTTTTCACGGGCTTTTCCCTGAAGAGTGTATCCTTTTTTTTTTTTTTTTTTAAGATTTTATTTATTTGACAGAGATCACAAGTAGGCAGAGAGGCAGACAAAGAGGAGGAAGCAGTCTCCCTGCTGAGCAGAGAGCCTGATGTGGGGCTCCATCCCAACACTCTGGGATCATGACCTAAGCCAGAGGCAGAGGCTCTAACCCACTGAGGCACCCAGGCACCCCAGGAATGTATCCTTTCTTAATGGCATCCCGAGCATATCCCCAAAGCTGCCCTTCCCTTGTGCTAAGGACAGAGGTCTCAGGGCCAACTCTCCAGGCCTCTGGGTAGTATCCATCCCCTTGGCCCCAGTACATTCTCTCCCCTTGGGTCTGCAATCAGAAGATTTACCAGGAAGAGCTGGGCCTGGGTTCGAGCAGCTCAGTCCTATCCTCAGCCGCAGTCTCAGGACGGAGCAAGAGGGGTACGGGATCGAGGGTCCAGGAGCAAGAGGGGTACGGGATCGAGGGTCCAGGAGCAAGAGGGGTATGGGATCGAGGGTCCAGGAGCAAGAGGAGTACGGGATCGAGGGTCCAGGGACTTGGGGCCCAGCCAAGGAAAAACATACAGCCTTGAGAGGCAGTAACACACACACAAGTTTTAACAAGGTTGGGCTCGAACAAAAGTGCACTCCAGGGGAACTCTCTGAGGGCCTGCGAAGCTTAAAGTGAGTGGAAGGAGCCGACCCCCAGCAGAGGGAGGCAAGGGAACACCCAGGGAGGTGGGACTCCACGAGGGGGCTTACAGGTCTTGCTCCTGTTGCTCAGCGGCGTGGGAGGCGGGGTAGGGGGCAGTGTCTGAGTCAAAGGGCAGCTTGGAGTCTTACAACTCTCAGACTCTATCTTATCTCTGGATCGCAGACGTGGGGGGAGCTGTGCCCTGCAAGGTATGTGAAGCAGGCAGGCTCTAAATGCCTAAAAATCTGCTTGTTAGAGCTACTTTTTAAATAAGCGAATATGTAAAAATTTGAGTTTTGCCCTGGGAAGGGGGGAGTGCTTTTGAGCTGATGGGTCTCAGCCCACAGTGAAGGAATGAACAGCCTAGGGACTGATAGATGGAGGCCATCTTTGGCTCATTTATGTAAGACGCGGGCTGCAGGAGTCTAGAAAGTTCTGCTGACAGCTTCCCTCTGCACATGACCTTGTCGTAGGACCCTCTCAAAGAGTAAATGCGGGCGTCTCATGTTGGGTGTTTTCCACCCTTGGAGGACTCCGAAGACTGCCATTCAAGATCCTTTAAGATCTGGCCCCTGCTGGCTCCTATATGAGTGGCTAAGTATCCTAATGGCGCGATAAGGAGACAGTCTCCTTAGAACAACTTTCCTCACATCATTATCCCACTCGGAAGCCACAGTGGCTCCCTACCGTCCATTCTGTCCCACAGACTAGGTGTGCTCAAACAACAGAACTTTATTGTATCACAGTCTGGAAGCTAGAGTTCCGAAATCAAGGTGTCATGGGACCATCTTTCTCAGGAGGCCCTAGGAGAGGAATCCTCTCTTGCCTCTTACTGCTTCTGCTGCTGGCTGGCATTCCGTGAGTTCCTTGGCTTGCAGAGGGATGTCTGCCTCCCGCATCATGTGCTGGCTTCTCCCTACGTGTCTCCCAGTGCCTCTGTCCCTCTCTTCTTACAAGGCCATGGGTCATGTTGGATTAGGGCCCATCCTTGCTGACCTCATCTTAACCTGAATATATCTGCAAAAATCTTGTTTCCAAATGAGGTCATACTCACAGGCATGGGGATTAGGACTTCAACATGTCTTTTTGAGGGACATAATTCAACCCATAATACAAGGTGACTAACCTCCTGTTAAGTGACTGTGATAGAAATATGCAAGAGCCGGGCGCCTGGGTGGCTCAGTCCATGAAGCATCTGCCTTCTGCTCAGGTCATGATCTCAGGGTCCTGGGATCGAGTCTCACATTGGGGTCTGTGCCCAGTACAGAGTCTGCTTGTCCCTCTCACTCTCCTCCTGCCCGCTCGTTCTCTCTCAAATAAATAAAATCTTAAAAAAAAGAAAGAAAGAAAATAAGTATGCAAGATGTCCCTAGCCCGCCCTTAGGAAACAGCTTGTGGGTTCCCTTTGTTTTGTCACTGTTTCTTCCTCTGTCTTGCCACCCAGAACTTGAACTCTGATGCTGAGACCATTGCAGATGAAGCAGCAGTGCAGAGGAGCCTGGGTTCCTCATAGTGGGGAGCACACCTCCAGCCCTGGACATTCAACCTTAACTTTTACTTTCAAGAGAAGTAAATTTCAGGGGCGTCTCGGTGGCTCAGTCAGTCTGCCTTCGGCTTAGGTCATGATCTCAGGGTCCCGGGTTTGAGCCCCACATTCGGCTCCCTGCTCAATGGGGCAGCCTGCTTCTCCCTCTGCCCCCCACCCTGCTCTTGTGCTCTCTCTCTCAAATAAATAAAATCTTTTTTTTTTTTTTTTTTTTTTTTTTTTTTTTTTTTTAAAGATTTTATTTATTTATCTGACAGAGAGAGAGATCACAAGTAGGCAGAGAGGCAGGCAGAGAGAGAGGAGGAAGCAGGCTCCCTGCAGAGCAGAGAGCCCGATGCGGGGCTCGATCCCAGGACCCTGAGATCACGACCTGAGCCGAAGGCAGCGGCTTAATCCACTGAGCCACCCAGGCGCCCCTAAAATCTTTTTTTTTTTAAAGATTTTATTTATTTATTTGACAGAGATCACAAGTAGGTAGAGAGAGAGAGAGAGAGAGAGGAGGAAGCAGGCTCTCTGCTGAGCAGAGAGCCCGATGTGGGGCTTGATCCCAGGACTCTGGGATCATGACCTGAGCTGAAGGCAGAGGCTTTAACCCACTGAGCCACCCAGGCGCCCCTCAAATAAATAAAATCTTAAAAAAAAAAAATTTCAGTGCTCACTTTGATATACTGAAAATTGGAAATGATACAGAGATTAGTATGGCACCTGAGCCAGGATGACATGCAAATTCGTGAAGTGTTCTATATTCTTATGGATGGATCTAGAAGATATCATGGGGTCCTGCTTAGTGAAATAATCCAGTGGGAGAAAGACAAATGCCATATGACTTCACTCATATGTGGAATTTAAGAAACAAAACAAATAGGCAAAGGGCGAAAAAAAAGAACCCAGAGAGAAGAACCAAGAAACAGACTCTTAACTGTAGAGAACAGTCTGATGGTTACCAACAGGAGAGGGGCGGGGGAAATCAGAGGAAGCAGGTGACCAGGACTGAGGAGTGCACCTGTCAGTGATGGGGGGAGGGGGAGGATGTATGGAAATGCTAGATCACTATGTCGTACACCTGAAACCAATGTAACACTGTATGTTAACTGCACTGGAATTAAAATAATTTTTTTAAAAGAAATTTCAAAGTGTGTAAATACTTTATTGTGGAGATCCTACCCATAGCGGCTGAATCCAGTTCCTACTGGTACACTTTGTGCCGTCCTGGGCTTGGGATTGCACCGTGGGGATTGGTTTCCCTCAGAGTTCCCACAGGGAAGTGAGCACAGGTCCTTTGGCTTTCAGATTTTCCAACTGACTTGGGTTTCTGTCACGTCCTCCCCTTCGCGGGGGCTCACCGGTGCCTCATCTCTCTCTGCTCCTCTGAATTTTTTCTCCTTTCCTCAGTGCAGAGAGTCTCCTAAGGCAGGAAAAAAAATTGCTCCTTTGCATTCACCCAAATCTATGATTTCTGCCATAAACAGCCTGCTCTGAGTCCCTTGGGGCTTTGGCTTTTGAAACTCAAAACCTTTCTCTCTCATCCTGTTGTCTCAAGATGTAATCTGAAAGCCAGAACTCCAGAATGGACATTTTTGTGCGGCTGTTCCCTTCCTTTCCCTGGGGTTGAGAGTCCAGATTGCCATAGCTTATGCCCTCATAGGGGAAAGGGCACGAAGGCCCAGGAACCACCAGGAACGAGGACAGGCTGGCTAATTTATCAAATGTGAGCCTGTGCCATGAGCATTCACCTCTATGCGGTGTCCGACAATGCCAGTACTGGACGATGTCTTTAAGAATCTACCTCCAGGGGCACCCGAGTGGCTCAGTCAGTGAAGTGTCTGCCTTCGGCTCAGGTCATGATCCAGGGGTCCTGGGTTGAACCCCACGTCAGGCTCCCTGCTCAGCGGGAATTTTGTTCTTCCCTCAGCCTCTCCCCCTGCTTGTGCTCTGTCTGGGAGAAAACGTAAGCTGGTACATAGGATGGCCTCTGGGGATCCAAGGTGGGAAGTCAACTTGCTTTTCACTGTACAACTTTTGCTCTTTGGGGTTTATGGTTTCTAAGTGCAGGTGTTACCCAACGATCTGGAAAGGGCGCAAACTTGGGAAATGAGCGGGTGAGCCCAGAACCCTGGTCAGTGGGGAGGGGCTGGACGAATTGAAAACTTAGCTCTTGGCTGGGATTGCCAATGCTGTTGCCAACCAAACTCAGAGAGACCTGCAGCAAGAGAAGCCCATAACTCAAGAGACAAGGTTTTTGGAAATGAGAAAGGGAGAGACTTACTTCGGGTGCTGGCAGCCGGGACAGGTGTGAGGAACAGGCAGAGAGCCAGTGCTCCTACGTGAGGTTGGGGGGGTGGTGTTCCGCATGTGATCATGGGTGGGATGGGGGTGGACCTGTGGGGGTGGTCCTCCAAGGCGTTCCATTGCTCCCAGGGAAGCCCGACCTGGCAATTGGAATGTTGCAGTCATTGCAAAACATCTTCCATGCCTCAAGAAGTTGCAACAAGAAGTAAGAACCGTGGGTTTCAGTGACAGCATGAGTTGAGCGGTCTTGTCTCTTGTATGTTTCTGATTTTAATGGTTGGGGTCTATAGTTGAGCAAGAGGGCTTGCTGACTCATGTATTAAAGTCGAGACAATAGGGGCACCTGGGTGGCTCAGTGGGTTAAGCCGCTGCATTCGGCTCAGGTCATGATCTCGGGGTCCTGGGATCAAGCCCCACATCGGGCTCTCTGCTCAGCAGGAAGCCTGCTTCCCTCTCTCTCTCTCTGCCTGCCTCTCTGCCTACTTGTGATCTCTCTCTGTCAAATAAATAAATAAAATCTTAAAAAAAAAAAAAGTAGAGACAATAAATTGACAGTCGCTTAGATAAGCCTCAAACTGGATATCGACTTGACTGAAACCTCCTGGGGATTGATAGCTCTTGTCCTCTACGGAAGGTCTTCATAAAAAAACATCCCTCAGAAGCTCACCACTGAGGGCGATGTAAGAAGGACATTGAGGCTGCTGTGAAATCGGAAAGCAAGACACAAGAGCAAAATCTGATTTAACTGTTCTGGTGTGGAACTGGCTGTGGCAGATGTTTTAAAAGCTCCAATGTGTAGCCATAGTTGAGACCCGCTAGGACTGAGAGGGAACAATTCGAGATCTTCATCCAGAAGGTATTTCTCTTGTTTTGGGCTAGGCACTGGGGCAGGGGTGATTGGGGGGGATTCAAAAGTAAGACTTAGTCTCCAACTTCGGATGGCTCCTGGAGCTGGAAGTTGCTCTGTTTCTTATTGGCGATGTTTCTGGAAAGAGCCTCTCCTCTACTCCCTGTCCACTTCCAACTTCATTACGTAAGAGCCGGGGCTGGGGCTGGGTTTGCTCAGTGAGAGCTGAACTGAGGTACTGTGTCAGCCTCAGAAGATAAAGAGCTTTGGGTCACCTGGGGCCCTTGAGGGCAGCTGGCCCTTCCAGGCACTTCTGGGAGAATTCCACATTCCAGATCACACACTCAGGCCTGGGTGTGTGGCCCAGGGTGGGGGTGGGGGGCATCCCAGGGCTTGCAGAGCCGCAGATCCAAGTTTGCTTTAGAAAAGCCTTTCTGATTACCAGCCCGTGGACGAACTAACTATATATATTTCTTGCCATCTTTTTTTAAAAAAATATTTATTTATTTATTTGACAGACACAGATCACAAGTACGCAGAGAGAGAGAGAGAGAGAGAGGAGGAAGCAGGCTCCGTGCGGAGAAGAGAGCCCAACGTGGGGCTCGATCCCAGGACCTTGGGATCATGACCTGAGCCAAAGGCAGACTCTTTACCAACTGAGCCACCCAGGCATCCCACTTTTCATCACTTTTTAAATTAAAAACAAAAACCCAAAAAACCAAAAAAACCTGTATTCATTTGTGTTTGCAACTTGTATGGATCTGCATAGAAATTCATGCATTAAGATACGGATCTGTTTCATCACTGAAACAGAACTTCCTTCTGCTTCTTTGTGTTCACACCCACCCGTTTCTAGATGAGAAATGTTCTATAAATGGACTTGTAAAGTATGCAGTCTTCATTTGAAAGGTGACAGCTTGAGGGATATATAACTCACATACCATTCATTTAAAGTGCACCGTTGAGGGGCCTTAATGTAGTAAAAGATGACGGCAACCATCAGCATAATCAAGTGAGAACCTTTCTGTCACCCCAAAAAGAAACTTTCCACCAGTCCTCACGGTCTTCTGATTTCTCCCGAACCCTCATCCCTCCCAACCACTGATCTGCTTTCTGTCTATAGAGAATTGCCTGTTCTGACCATTTCCTACAAATGGGATCATTTAATATTTAATCATATCTATTTAGCCTTTTGTAGTCTGACTTCTTTCACTGAGGAGGATGTCGTCAAAGTTCATTCCAGCAGTATCCCTAAAGATTTTATTTTTAAGGAAACTTTACTCCCAACATGGGGCTCGAACTCACAACCGTGAGATCAGAGTCACACACTCTATCGACCGAACTAGCCAGGCGTCCCTCACTGTGGTTTTGATTTGAATTTCTCTAACGACTAGAGACATTGATCATTTTTTCATATGCTCTATGGCCTTTTGCATATCTTCTTTGGAAAAAATGTCTATTTGAATCCTTTGTCCATTTTTAAATTGGGTTATCTTCTTATTGTTGTAAGAGTTTTCTCACATAATCTAGATTCAAGTCCCTTAGATTTGTGGTTCGCAAATATTTTCTTCCATTCTTTATGCTTCCTTGGTGGTATTCTTTGAAGCACAAATGACTTTAATTTTGATGAAGTCCAATTTATCTATGTATGTTTCTTTTGCTGTTTTTGTCTTTTTAAAAATTTTTATTTATTTATTTGAATGAGAGAGAGCATGAGCAGTGGGAAGGGGTAGAGGGAGAGGAAGAAGCAGGCTCCCCTCTGAGCAGGCAGCCTGACTCTGGGCTCCATCCCAGGACCCCAGGATCATGCCCTAAGCCAAAGGCAGATGCTTAACCAACTGAGCCACCCAGGCGCCCCCTCCTTAGGATTTTCTATATACAAAATCATGTTGTTTGCAAATGGAGAGGGTTTTTTAGCATGCATTTTTATTTTTATTTATTTGTTTTTAAAGTTTTATTTATTTGAGAGAGAGAGCATGCATGTAAGTGTGGGGTGGCGTGGGGGGAGGGGCAGAGGGAGAGGGAGAGAGAGAATCTCAAGCAGACTCTGTGCTGACCGCAGAGCCCGTCATGGGGCTGGATCTCCTGACCCTGAGATCACCACCTGAGCTGAAACCAAGAGTTGGACACTTAACTGACTGTGCCACCCAGGTGCCTGTGTTTTTTAAAACAGACTTTAGGGAATAAATAAATAAAATCTTTAAAAAGGGGCACCTGGGTGGCTCGTGGGTTGAGCCTCTGCCTTCAGCTCAGGTCATGGTTCCAGGGTCCTGGGATTGAGCCCCACATCGGGCTCTCTGCTCCGCAGGGAGCCTGCTTCCACCTCTCTCTCTGCCTGCTGCTCTACCTACTTGTGATCTCTGTCAAATAAATAAATAAAATCTTAAAAAAAAATAAAATAGACTTTAGGGGTGTCTGGGTGGCTCAGTGGGTTAAAGTCTCTGCCTTCGGCTCAGGTCATGATCCCAGAGTCCTGGGATCGAGCCCCGCATCGGGCTCTCTGCTCAGCAGGGAGCCTGCTTCCCTCCCCACTCCGTCTGCCTCTCTGCCTACTTGTGATCTCTGTCTGTCAGATAAATACATAAAATCTTTTTTTTTTAAAAGTCTATTTTTTTAAAAAGGATTTTATGTATTTATCTGAGAGAGAGAGTGAATGAGAGAGAGCGAGCATGAGAGGGTGAAGGTCAGAGGGAGAAGCAGACTCCCTGCTGAGCAGAGGACTCTCCCACTTCCCCGCAGCAGAGGGACCCCCCACTCCCGCCCCATGTGAGATTCCATCTGGGGATCCAGGATCATGACCTGAGCTGAAGAAAGTTGCTCAACCAACTGAGCCATTTTTAGAGCAGTTCTACGTTCACACCAAAATTAAGAGACATGTACTCCCTGCCCCTACACAAGTGCAGCTTCCTTCATTATCAACATCCCCCACAGGAGTGTGGGGCACATTTATTACAATTGGTGAACCTGTACAGACACATGGTTATCACCAAGAATCCATCATTTACATTAGGTGTACATCCTGGCGTTGCACATTCTCTGGACTTGAACAAATTTATAATGACATGTAACCATCATTGTGGTATCACACGGATATTTTCACTGCCCTAAAAATCCTCTGTGCTCTGCCTCTTCTCTAAACCCTGGCAACCACACATCTTTTAACTATTTCCATAATTTTACCTTTTCTGGAGTGTTATTTAGTTGGAATTATACAATGTGGAGTCTTTTCAGGCTCAGTTCTTTCCCTTAGTGGTATGCACTTAATTCTTTAGAATTGAACAACATTCCATTATTAGATGTACCGCAATTTATTTATCCATTCCCCTACCAAAGGGCATCATGGTTGCTTCCAAGTTTCTGTAATTAAAAATAAAGCTGCTATAAACATCCAGGTTCAGGTTTTTGTGTAGATGTAAGTTTTCAACTTCTTTGGGTAAATACCAAGGAACACAATTGTTGGATTGTATGGCGAGAATATGTTTAGTTTTCTAAGAACCACCACGCGGTCCTGCTAAGTGGCTGTTCCATTTCGCATTCCCACCAGCAACAAATGCGGGTTCTTTTTCTCCACATCGTCACCAGCATTTGGTGTTGTAAGTGTTTTGGATCTCGGCCATTCTGATAGGTGGGTAGTGGGATCTCGCTTGTTCTAATCTGTGTTTCCTCGATGACGGAGGATGTGCAGCATCGTCTCGTATGATTATTTGCCAGCCTATGTCTTCTTTGATGAAGTATCTGTTAAGGTCTTTGGCCCATTTTTAAATTTTGTTTTCTTATTGTTGAATTTTAAGTGTTTTTTTGTGTATTTTTGGATAACCGTTCTCTTAGCAGATGTGTCTTTTGCAAATATCTTCTCCCAGTCTGTGATTTGTCTTTTCGTTTTCTTGACACTGTCTTTAATTTGCATTTTTCTAATGATTAATGATGCTGAATGTCTTTTCATGTGTTTATTTGCCAGTGAGTGTAATACCTGTTTATGCCTTTTGTCTGTTTCTTGGTTAGTTTGCTTATCACTGTGGAGTTTTGAAAGTTCTTTATAAATTCTTGATATAAGGCCTTTGTTGGGTATGTGTACTCACATACTTAAAAAAATTAGTTTCAGGGGCGCCTGGGTGGCTCAGTGGTTTAAGCCGCTGCCTTCAGCTCGGGTCATGATCTCAGGGTCCTGGGATCGAGTCCCACGTCGGGCTCTCTGCACTGAAGGGAGCCTGCTTCCCTCTCACTCTCTCTGCCTGCCTCTCTGCCTACTTGTGATCTCTCTCTGTCAAAATTAATAAATTAAAAAAAAAAAAAAACATTAAAAAAAAAATTAGTTTCAATCATGTAAGTAGTACATGAATGTATTTTTTTCTTTCTTTCTTTTTTTTCTTTAAGTAGGCTTCATGCTCAACACGGGGTTTGAATTCATGACCCTGAAACCAAGATCTGAGCTGAGATCAAGAGTCAGCTACTCGGAACACCTGGGTGGCTCAGTTAATTAAGAGTCTGCCTTTGGCTCAGTTCATGATCCTGGAGTCCTGGGATCAGGTCCCCCATCCGGCTCCTTGCTCAGCAGGGAGTCTGCTTCTCCCTCTGCCTGCTACTCCCTGTGCTTGTGCTCTCTGACAAAATCTTAAGAAAAGAGGAGAGAGCCTCAACAAACTGAGCCACTCAGATGCCCTACATGGATGTGTTCTTTATTTAAAATAGTAAAGTAAGTTTGATAAAGTTTCAACCCCCAAATCCGTTCCTTTTCCACCATCCTCCCGGGGATAACCATCATTATGTATTTGAGGTATAGCACCTAGATTTTTTAAAAATACTTTTCTCAAGATACACAAACTCACAATGTATATGGTGCTGTTTTGTATATGGGTTTTACAAAAAACTTATACTGTTTGTATCACAGTGCAAGATGCATTATTGAATGAGGGATATTTTAGCAAGCTTCTTAATGCCGATAGATAGCTCTGGTCTGTTCCTTCACACGGTTGTAAAAAGCCTTGCGTTGTATGACTGACTTATGTTTAGTCACACCTCTGCTCCTAGACGTCCACTTGGGTCCCAATGGGTCTCCAGCAAACAGTGCTGCAGTGAACCGGCCCCTACAGGGCTCTGGGCACATGTGAGTGTTTCTTTAGCACAATACAGAGAAAGGGAGTGTTGAGAATATTAAGGTATTATACACATACATATATTTATACACACACACACATATATATGCATACATACATATATATGTGTATATATATTAAGATTGTATCCATTTTAGAAAGGGAGGGGGAAAGAGAGAGAGAGAGAGAATGAGAGACAGGGCTGAGGGAGAGAGAGAATCCCAAGCAGACCCCACGCTGAATGGGGAGCCTGACGCGGGGCTGGATCCCATGACTCAGATCATGACCTGAGTCGAAATCAAGAGTTGGACACTCAACTGACCAAGTCATCCAGGCGCCCTATGCTTCTTATATTTTAATAGATGGTGCCAAATCACCTTCCACGATGTTTCCCCACACCTTGGCCGACAACCACATGCCTTTTGAATGTAAGACCCACTATTTCGTATGTCGATTGCCGACCAGCTGCCAAGATGGGGGCTGTCTGAGGGCGAAGAGGAGTCGATTCAGACAGGTGGCCGGTGAGGGGAAGCGGGGAGCTCATACCGGATGGTGCCTTCTTTGCCACGGGGCCCGTGCCCACACGCCTTCAGCTCAACTCTGTTAGTAACTGTCGTCAACTGGAGAGGACAGTGGAGACATGAAGACTAAGTGCAGTGTGGATTCTGGGTTAGAATGTGAAAGGGAAAGAGGGGGGACACGGGTGATATCCCATGAAGTCCGTAGTTAGCTGTTGCGTACCGATGTTAATTATGCCTTGTGACAAGTCTGACTGGGCTCTGCTGGGAGGATATACAGGAACACTTTGTCCAATCTTGGCAACTGGACTGTAAATCCAGGTGCTTGGAAGCACCTGAACACTCTGGCTGTTGGGTTTCCTCCGGGCTTTGGATAAACGCCGTCTTGTTCTTCTATCAGATTATCTCCCGGCCCCGGCCACCCCCCAGGGGTGGTGTTCTGCGGAGACTAAGGCTACAGATGGCCCAAAACTCCCCGCTCCCCACACCCGGTGCCCCCGGGCCTCTGTCCGCACACAGCAGCTGTGTGCGGGGCTGCTGGAGCGCAGGGCCAGGACATTACTCTGCAGCTAGGAGACTGGATGAAATGCCGGCCGTCTCAGAGGAGGGCTGCTCCTTCCAGAGGTTCCAGAAAAAGCACAGGGAGGCCTGACTCCACGGGGGAGCACTGCACAAAGCTTTCCCTCCGGGCACTTGACCTTTCTCTTACCAACCAGACTGTCCACACAAGGGGCCTCTTCGCCTCCAGCTCTCAGCCAGGCCATCAGCGCTGAAGCGGCTGCCACCACCGTGGGGACACCTGGGGCGCTTCCCACCTTGGTACTGGCTACCCAACAATTCGCTCGTCTCCACTCTACTCCTGCACTGTACAGCCGAGAAGGGCATGCCCCACCCCCCAACCCGCTGTGCTTCCTTTGCTGGCTGGTAGTTGCTAGCCTTGTGGCCCTGGGCAAGTTACTGTTCCTTCATCCGCAAAACAGGGGTTAGTGACAGCACCTTCCTCATAGGATGAATGTTAAATTTAACTACGTATACACAGTATCTGGCACCTAAGATGCATTGTTTGCTATTATTATTTTTAAGTAGGTTCGGTACCCAACGCAGGGCTCAAACTCATGAACCTGAGATCGAGACCTGAGCTGAGATCGCGTCTGATGCTCACGTACTGAGTCACCACTCAGGTGCCCCTGATTAGGATTGTTTTACATGTTAGCAATCATAAGAAACAGGGGGTCTAGTCCAGAGTAAGTAGACCTAGTTTTTTTTAAAAACTTACCCTCTTTCTGCACGGGGTACAGAGGTCCTTTCTTCAGTCTGACTCCCTAATCGCCCCAACTCGTTTGGCCTTTCCCTGTTCTATTCTCAGCAGTGCCCACAAATATGGACTGAAAAGGAAAGGCACGAACGAAGGCCTCTAGTGACCGGCCACTCTTGCAGTTTGCTAAAGGAGACTTACAACACTGGATTCAATCAAAAGGATTATTTTGAAAACTTTGCAGGAACTTTTGGTAAATGGTTTGACGGTTTTACTCTAATGGTGGTAACAAAAGGTTGCCAAGTATTAACTTATGGTCTTGTCGCACAATTTTGAGACATGGCATTCTGATTTAGTTTAAGACTGGAACTACTCTAACCTCTGTTGGTATGTAATATTTAACAGCACGCCCCATGTTGGTGTTAAAAACAGGTCCGGGGGGCGCCTGGGTGGCTCAGTGGGTTAAGCCTCTGCCTTTGACCCAGGTCATGATCTCAGGGTCCTGGGATTGAGCCCCACATCAGGCTCTCTGCTGGGCAGGGAGCCTGCTTCCCCCTATCTCTCTGCCTGCCTCTCTGCCTACTTATGATCTCTCTCTCTCAAATAAATTAAAACAACAACAACAACAACAACAAAAAAAACAGGTCCAGGGACTCAGTTGGTCAAGTGTTCGACTCTTGGTTTCAGCTCAATTCATGATCTTGGGTCATAGGATTAAGCCCCGAGTTGGGCTCCAAGCTCAGTGGAGGTCCCCTTCTCTCCCTCTGCAACCCCCCATCCCCGCTCATGCACCCTTACTCTCTCCCCGCCAAATAAATAAAATTAAAAAAAAAAAATGGGTCCAGTGAGGTTAAAACTATGCCAACTATAACTCAAATGTGCTCATTCTGGCACTGTTTATGAACTAAGAAATTAAAATCAGCTGGCTTTTGAAAAGGTAGTACTCAGTCAAAATTGGGTCAGATCATTCCTAACCCCCAGGCTCTTTGATAGTTACCACCACCATTTCCCACCAGACATCCAATGTGAGGGAATGAATGGCCTGAGCCTTGTGAGACGGTAGCAGTGAGGTGACTCCTGCCACAATTTGGAAATTAAATGATCTGTGGGGATCATCCTGATTAGAATATGAATATAAAGCCATCCCCTGGTCACTCTGGACATCAGCAGTATTCAGAAAGTACTGCACACAACGTGACTTTCATGACCACACAAGGGAATCTTCCTTGTAATTATGCTCATGGGATTCTCCCACTTCTGAGCCTGGGCTGCAGCTGAGCACCAAGGCTATGGTCATTGAGGGAATCTGGCATTACCCAAAAGCAAGCCCTAAACTGAGAGCTCAAGAGATTTAGTTGTTTTTTTTTAAGGTTTTTTTCTTTATTTGACAGAGAAAGTGCACAAGTAGGGGGAGCAGCAGGCTACCTGCTGAGCAGGGAGCCGGACATGGGGCTCGATCCCAGGACCCTGGGATCATGACCCAAGCCAAAGGCAGATGCTTACCGACTGAGCCACCCAGGTGCCTGGAGACTTAGCGGTTTTATTTATATATTTTTAAAGATTTTATTTATTTTAGAGAGAGGGAAAGCGATCACAGAGGCAGAGGGAGAGGCAGCCTCGCTGTGGAGCGGACAACCCGATGCGTGGCTCGATCCCAGGACCCCGAGCTCCTGACCCATGTGGAAGGTAGACGCTCAACCGAATGAGCCGCCCAGGTGCCCTGAGATTTAGCGGTTTGAAAATCTCCTGTAAAGCTGCCCAGGTTGGTAAGTCTGAATGTTCCATATTACATATATACGTATAGTAAACATCAAGTAACACCACAAGCAGTTAAAAAAAGGAAGTTTATTGGTCTTTAAATGGCTCAATTTTGCAAATAAACCAATCGGGTAGTGGCATCAGCCTAAGACATGTGACGCATCTTTGTCAGTTGGCTTCATAGCACCTCAGTACCCAGGAGGGGAAGGTCTAAAGCAAAGTCACAACGTTAGTGGTGAGGACCCCTGGTTAGATGGGACTGCAGTTGAGTACACATGGAGACCGCCGGGCGGCGGGGCGGGCGTCACGCGGAGAACTTTAACTCTGCACATGGCATAGCCTATGAAAAGTACGAAATGAAAGATGTACATCTCCAACCCTTTAAGGACAAATATTTAACAGGACAAGCCAGATGGAGTATCTAAAGAGCTGAGTTCCTAAAAATCCTATTTTTGTTAACTTTACGTACACACCTGTTACCTGGAATGCCTGAACACATCTTGGACTTGTTGAAATTAGGACTGAGCCAAAAGGAAGACGAACTTTGTTGAATCAACTGTCTTAGCCCCATTCCAAAGAAGAAAAGAGAACTCTGGGCAGCAGTGTATTTCCGGTGGAAATTCTGTTCCCAGATAGCATGCTAGAATTCTTCCAGGGCGCGCACCACACAACGGTGACAGAAGCTCATGTCTGGCCTGCGTTTGCCACACATGCTTCCTGCACTACGCTAGGGGCCAGCGGCCGGGTGTCAACGTCAGGACAGTGTGGCTCTGGTGTTCTTCGTGATGACTCCTGAAGACGCTCCCAGAGCCCAGCTGTCACCTCCTGAGCCCGGCTGGCCAGCACGCGCGCCTTCCCCAAGTGTTCCAGGGCAAAATGCGTTAGCACGAATGACGTTCTTCCCGCGCCCTGTTCCAGAGAGACCAACAACTTAACACATGCTCACCACTTGCAGAAAGGGATTTCCGGGGACCGGCATTTTAAAGAAAAAGAGGGATCACTGAAACGTGACTGCGCTGAATCCTCACGGCCTCAAAGTATCTTACAAGTATATGCTGGCCCTTCTTTGCAAACTACCTTACAGTTAGTCAAAAGTAATCGAGGTGCTCTGGAACCTCACTTTCAAGAACCAGAGTATGGCACACATTGTAAATTTGGACAGATCCTAGCAGACGGTTATTTTTTTACGAATCTTCTATACAAAAGTTGTACTCCACACCAGGCAAATTTTCTCTCACCAGGACGCGTGGGGCGATGGGCCCACGGCACCAGTGAGGACACACCCAGGATGATGTCACCGGGGATTTTTCGGTTTCTAAATTAAGGCATATTCAAAAATTTCCATGTACAAGTTTACACCACTTTTCCACGTTAATCACCAGGTAATTAATGCAGGTTCACAGATGAATCACTCTCAATTGAACTATATGCAACAATCATGCCAACAACTTTTCTTCTATATTTTGCATAACAATGGTTAAAAAAAGTGGTACAGTTTCACTACCATGTTCACAATTGTCATTTTCCAAGGCAGTAGAAGACCAAGACATTTTAAAATGATATAAAATTTAAGCTTTATAATAAACCAGAGGAAGTAGCCTTTCCTCCCATCCCCCCACCCCATCTCAGCTCTAACAGTTCCAGAAAGACTGCCCTCGAAACACAAGCCCACACACTACATTCAGGACCGCAATAAATGTAGGCAATTATGAAAAAAGTTGAACTTTGCTTCTTGGTGAAGCCACATTAATTTCTTTTTTTAAGTGAATTTGACTTTCAGTGCAGTTCCAATTCATGCTTTTAGTGATACATAACAATTTCCAAATTGTTAAAGTAATTTCAGTCAACTGAGCCTTCGATGGCAATGCTTATAAATTATATTTATTAGTATGGTCGAGATAAGAAAGGAGTTTGGGCTTTGATTATAAAATGCAGCATCTTTCTCTGATTCTCTTGGCTAAACTTTTCCTCTTCTTTTTTCCATTCTTTTCTTTGCTGTCTTCCATCTTTCTGGCTCGAATTTCCCTCATCAGATCAAAAAATACCTAGAAAGAAGAAAACAGGGTAAATAAAGCCAACAGATAACATGAGCTTGGTACTTCTTGGAACCACAGCAGTAAGTCTTGGGAATGAACTAAGAGTAACTACTTCAGTGCTCTTGTTTAGGGAGCACAGGGAGAAGACAGCACAAAACCAAAGCCTCCTTCTCCAGGATACTGAGAAAGGTGGGACATTTTCTGGTTACACTTTTCAGTAAAATTGTTCACATCATATAACCTGATCTTCCCATCCCAATATTTAAGATAAAGAAGATAACAGCACTACAGATGACAACTCCAAAGATAAAGAAGATACTAGCACTATCGATGACGTGGATTCTGTTTATACAGTTAATGAATGCATTTCACCAATTCATAAAGGTAATTTATGTTTAATAAAATTTATATTTAATAACTTGTTTGTTTTCAGCTACATTTTGAGAAACAAAGCTGAGGAAAAAGCGCTTCCTTTATCATTCTGATACCAGGTACTAAGATAACAATTTTCTTTGTGGCAACATATTTGAGATTTTATCCATTCTGTCTGCTATCCAGAAACTGGCAAATGAGAGCTATTAGCACAATAACTAAAAAATTACTAGAACTCGAAAGTTAAATATTGCTGACAAATGCCTGAGGGCAGATAGACAAGGGTCTAGAAGGACATGGGCTCACATCGTACATAAATAGTTACAAGTATGCGTATGATGACCCGATGAAAAAATTTCAGGGTCTACACTCTAAAATTCTGAATTAAAAAAAATTAAGTTAGTACTTTGGTTTTATTTATTTTTCTCATAAGCATGAAATCAGAAGTGACACCACACCGACTTATTAAGAACTCAGCTGAATATAAAGATCTCAAAAATTCTAGTTGGCCTGTGCATTGCGAAGGTGCTAAGTAAACAAATGTATGTTACGTAGTGGCCGGTGTGCCTCTAGCTCTCTGAAGGAAAGGCTAACTGAAAAAGCTAGGTGCTGTAAAGCTCAGGCAGAGAGGGGCACCTGGGTGGCTCAGTGGGTTAAAGCCTCTGCCTTCAGCTCAGGTCGTGATCCCAGCCTCCAGGGATCGAGCCTCACATCGAGCTCTCTGCTCAGCCAGAAGCCTGCTTCCTCCTCTCTCTGCCTACTTGTGATCTCTATCTGTCAAATGAATAAATAAAATCTTAAAAAAAAAAAAAAGCTCGGGCAGCGAGCTACCTGCAGGAGTTATGTGGGTTTGCCTGCATTTGAAACAGAAACAATGAAAGGATAAACCAAACACTGCTATTATTTTCAGGACGCAGGGAACAGGGGACACAGAACAGTGAGGCATCTGTGAATATACTCATGGTACAACTTCTACTTTGGAACGGTAAATGTTTTACGTATTAAAAAATGGAATTAAACACAAAAAAGCAGCTGCCGAAGACTGAAAATCAAACCAAAACACTTTAAGGCGAGCTACAAAGAGAGTTGGGGATATAATCACACAGAACAAAGAATTTAAGAGACTTTAAAACACAGCATACAGAATATACATCTCAGAATAGAAGCTAAGAATAAAAATAAAAACAAAACCTCAACAAATGAAAAAACAAGACAAATCTTGAACTTCACTTTGTAATTTAGCTGTTCACAGTACGGCAGCATTGCTGACTTGGAACAATCTCATACAACAGGTTGAAGGACAGTGCAAGAGAGCAATCATGCTAATGCAGGTAAGGAACCAAGACTTCCAGAGTAAGAGAGAAGATATGAAGCAGAAAGTCCTGAATGCTGAAACTGAATTAGAAGTAACAGGATGATCCCATGATTTGTTTTCTTTACTACATATTTCCTAGCACTTCAAGGAAGGGCACAAAGCAACAACAAGGCAACACATTCACCCTCAGGCTATGGCTGCTAAATATCATTCCTTCCAGGGGAACCATGTTCCTTAGATAAATGGCTGATCCCTGATCTGGAGGAGAAACAGAAAGTAAGTCAGAAAGCAAGGAAGCTATTAAAAAAAAAAAAAAAGCAAGGAAGTGATTAGAGACTAATGGCTTAAGTCAAATGCACACAGGACCAACACAAGGGGTGCAAATGGTTAGAACAGGGAAAAACTGAGCAGAGAAAACGCACAGAGAATTCAGGAGACTGAAACAGACAGGTGACACAGATGCCAGAGGTCTCTGCCCCGACTTGATGCCCCTCAGCTTCCCTGGGGTGAGTTCGGAACACCTGCCCCTCGAGTCTGCAGCTGGCCCGCTGAGGCAGGAAGCTTCCAAACTAGCTGCATGGGACATCGGAGGACGCCCCCGCAGCCTTCTGATGCCGATGTATTGCTATGGACCGCACTCCAGAAGAAGGCTTAATTTTTTTTTACGTAGGTTCCATGCTGGGTACTTGATCTCACGACCCTGAAATCATGACCTGAGTGAAAGTCAAGAGGTGGATGCTCAACCGATTGTGCCCCCCAGGTGCCCCTGTTAGAAAATTTAGAAAGCAAACTATAGAAATGCATGATCTACACACAGAGAAATACCGTGTGTGTGTGTGTGTACATTATGTATATAATACGTATACAGTATATACATACTATATATACATTACGTACATATACATAAATACACTATAGATGCACTGTAAAAATCCTGTGTATACATGGGAAACACAAGCAAATGCAAGTCTTCCCTTAGACTCTATATACTGGTCTTTAAATGCGGATAAACATCTGGAAAGACGTCTGAGTTAGCAGTGGTTACCTCATAGGAAGGGGAGTGAAGTGGAATGTGGGTGAGGAGTGACTCCCTTTTTCTCCTTACTACAAATTTTTCTTTATACAATAAGCATATGTCCATGTTTTTAATGAAAAAAAAATTAAACATGGTACATTTCTACTAAAACTCTCTCCCCAACAAAAACTTGGCTCTCTTCATGTAATAAATCATACTCTCCATTTTGACATCTACTTGCTCCACCTCTTCCCACTCCTTCAAGATGTTCCTTAAAAATTAGGAGCAACCTTGGAGTTACGCTTCGAGAGCGAGAGCGTTCAGCCAGAAGGCTGCTAACAAGGTCATGAGGCGAACCAGCACCCAGTGAGTCCGAGAGCAGGACTGCCAGGTGTCCTCTGTGACAGGCGTGGCTTCTGTGATGGGCAAGGCCCCTGCTCAACCATTCAGATGGTCATGAAGCTTCTCACAGAGTGGATTCAAAATCTGCCTCTTCGAAACTTCTTTGCAATGGTCTATGTGGAAGCCAGAGGAGGGCACAGCATGAGCCCTTACTGTCTTGTAGGGGAGCTAGGATTTGTTTCCTTTGACAGAACAAGATACTTCCCAATATAATAGGAGACAGTGTTAACACTCACGACCCCAGGAAACCTGTACGCGGCTCCCACAGAGGGTGACATACACCTGGGGGATGCCCCAAGGGCTCCAACCATCGTGTGGAGTCGAAGAGTGAGATGACGGCACCAGAGCCGGCCACACCCAGGGCCAGCAGCTGCCATCACAGGCCTTCAGAACTCGACTCAGGTATGTAATCTCGCCACATCTCAGTTTCCTCCTCTCGAAAGTGAGCATGAAAAGAGGCCTTCTGCTTTACTGGGTTAAAGATGCATGGCTAGTGCTGGCCACAGTGCCTGCGTCTTAGAGACACGACTGAATGTGAGCTCTTTTAACCATTAACATTATTTCCTCAGCAAGAAACCAAATGTCACCTAACTCTAGAAACTGAGTCAGTTGCAGCAAGTTCCTTCTGCGTAGCCACTGAGGTGTTCCATGCGGCAGGGCACGCACGCTGCTCAGGGTGTGGCAGCATGCGCAGTGAGAGCAGTTAGCGGGAACTTCTGCCTTGGAGTACAAGCCTCCACATTGCATCTCACTTTGCTTCGGAGAGGTGACCGTTGACTACAGACCCCATGTTCCCACACCGGCCACAGCAACACTCCCCACGTCCTTCCGGCATCTTGCCGCTCTCCATCAAGAGGTGGAGTCGATTCCCTCTCTCCTGATCCCGGCTGGGACTCTGGGACTACTTCGGCCAAGAGAACGGAGTCGAAATAAGGCTGTGGAACTTCCGTGCCGGGCCAGAGACGGTGATGTGGTTTCTGCCTGGTTCTTCTTCTCTTGTGACGCTGGCCCTTGGCACTTACCCTGCCTCCCTGCTGGAAGGAAGCCTGAAGTAGGCCACCTGGAGGGCGTCCCTGGACGACCGCCAGCATCGACTGGCTGAATCAGACATGTGTAAATGGTCTTTAGAACCTAAGCCGAGCTGCTTCCAGTTTCCAGACTTGAAGCTTTTCAGCGGAGGCACCAGACACTGTGGAGCAGAGACAAGCTATCTCCCCCGTGAGCTGGCCAGATTCGTGCCCAGAGATTCCATGAGCATAAGAAATGGTTGTATTCACCCATAAATTTGGGGGGTACAGTTTGTGTTACACAGTCAGAGTAAGCCCGATCCCTTGACCTTTCTTTGACAATACGTGCATATGGCAAAAAAAAAATTCACAGCCGCAGATGACAGCACAGGGATTGTGAGAACAACAGCTTTGTGGCGTCGATGGCTATTGGCCGCCTCCTCTCCCCAGTCTCCTCAGTGTAAATAGGTTCTAGAGTGTGCTCTAAGTCCACTCAAGACATCAATTAGAAGGAACCCCAGAACACACAAAATGATAATATCCAATGTTGCCTCTCAAAACTCCAAACACACTGAACTTTAAGACACATTTTCATTACCAGTTTAAACACATGTGCTGCAGCCTTAGAGAAAACTGGTATACTAAGTAAAAATCTTGTAACACTCTTTTGTACGGCTATCTTAGGCCTATGGGAATCTGACCACGTGACCAAAAAAACCTAATTGGACATTGTCATCAGGCCCACAGTAACTGAACAGAACGAATCTCTAATTTTTCTTTTTGTTAAGAATCTCTAGGTTTTTTTTTTTTTAACTTAATGATTTCTGGATTGGCGTTACAAGTCTACAGGCACAAGCAGACCAGTTCAGTAAAACTTGAGGCCACCTAGAAGCGGTGTTCCTTGAACTGTGGTCCCCCCGGGCCACAGTCTGCACCGCAGGGGAGCTTAGTGGAAATGCAAATTCTCAGGTTCAACCCAAAGCAAACCAATCAAAATCTCTGGGGGTCAGACCCAGGAATCTGTGTGTTCATGAAGTTTCACAGACGATTCTGCCCACTAGAGTTTAAGAGGCACTCGGTAGAGCCCAGATGCTTGGCGGCGGGCAAAGGCCCCACATGGGGGCTCAAGGAGCCCATGCCTCCGCCGAGCGGGCAGCCCTCCTGAACACTGAACATGTGGGTCTCCTGCAGCAGGATGACACAATGCACCTGGGCTGGCTCCTAGAAAGGAGGCAAGGGTGTTTTTCCCCTGGACTCAGGGAAGGGCCACCTGAACAAAGGGGGAAGGTACAGAAGAGGGCAGAGAGGAGAAAAGAGGTTGAGGGTGGGGAGTGTAGGTGCAGTAAAAGATTTCAAAGTCCTCTCGTCTTTATCTTGGGAGCGATCCTACGTGGGGCCGGGCAGGTGTCAGCTCAGAAGACTTACGCCATGCCTTGTAAACGACCCAGCCCATCAGGATAAGAAAAAAGAAAAATTTAAAAAGGGCAGGGATTCAGGTCAGAAATCCCGTCAGTACTAGAAAAAAAGTGGTGTCTCATGTTTCAGTGTCTCTTGGGAACCTGAGGACAAGGTGAAGTAAGAAATTCCTAACAGGCCGTGCTCGAGCATTGAGGGCGGATGAAAATCAGCACATACTAAATCACTATGTGCAGGTGTCACAGATCTCTAGACACAATGGAGCTGAGTTAGAGCGAATCAACTTGTTGTTAACACCATGTAGCCATAAGGAGGGCTGCCCTTTACCTTGTCAACATTGGCTCGAGTTTTAGCAGATGTTTCCACATAGTTGACATTCCACTGGTCCGCTCTGGTTTTTGCCTCTTCTACGGAAACCTGCCTTTTATCTTCTAAATCTGATTTGTTACCAACCAGCAGAAATGGAACGTTCTCATCTTCTTTTACTCTTAAAATCTGCTCCCTGGATAGGAGGAAATGAGAAAGAAATATTAATATTACCCCCGTGTGTCTGACCAACAAAACAACAAACACCAGCTGCAATGAGCATTTATTCACGGGATTCTTTACAATAACAATGAGCTCATTTGTTGCATGATGGGAACCAAGCATCACATCTTCCTTAATTTTATCATTAATCACTTGCGTTACACACTCATTTCTTGGATGAAGGAAGAATACACCAGAGTAGGGAGTATAAAATGGCAGTGGAGGTACAAAATGGAAGCGTCAGAAGCAACTTCCTCCTTTTCCTGCTTTTTTAAAAATAAACTTTTATGAGAAGGGTGGTTTTAGATGAGCAGAGAAGTTGCGAAGAGAGTACAGAGTTCCCCTATTCTCTGCACCCTGTTTCCCCTACTGGTAACATCTTATGCTGGTGTGTGCATTTGTCACAACTAATAAGCCAATCTTGATCCGTCTTTATTAACTGAAGTCCAAATTTTATTCAGATGTTCTTCGTTTTTACCTAATGTCCTTTTCCTGTCCCAGGATCCTATCCAGGATCCCATGCGACATTTAGTCATCAACTCTCCTTAGAGTGGCTCTGACAGTTCCAGACTTGCCTTGTTTTTGATGACCCTGACAGTTCTGAGGCTTGCTGGTCAGCTCATTTGTAGAAAATCTCTCAACTGGGATTTGTCTGATGTTTTTCTCGTGTGATTAAACCGGGGTCATGGGATTTGGGGAGGAGGACCACGGAGGGAGAGAGTGCCATTCTTATTACCTCATATCAATGGTCCCACTAAATGTTTTTAAAAGCCCCACCCAGGCCAGACATCTCTTGAGTATGGATTTTGTGTTCAGAGAGAAGTTATATGCCATCACCAATTTTAAAGGTATGACGGCTCTCTGTTCCTCCTAATCACGTGACTCCGTGCAATGAGTACTTCTCTGCCTCGGTCTCCTCGTGTATAAAATGAGGCTAACAACAGAACAGTTGCTCGGAGGATGAAATGTAAAGTGCTTACAATTGGGTCTGACACACAGGAAATGTTCAACAAATGCGAGCCGTTCTTAATGATTACTAGTGCTCTATTGGAGAAAGAAGTTTTCTTTTAAAATCATCATTCTCTTGCTACCTTACTGATGTCTCTCCTCTGAAACAAAGAGACACTGAAACTACAGGAACGATATTTTAGACTGAAAGAAAATGAGAAAATTAAAGGGGTGATTAGAATGACAGGTCGGGGGCGCCTGGGTGGCTCAGTGGATTGGCCACTGCCTTCGGCTCGGGTCATGATCTCAGGGTCCTGGGATCGAGCCCCGCATGGGGCTCTCTGCTCAGCGGGGAGCCTGCTTCCCCCTGCCTCTCTGCCTACTTAGGATCTCTCTCTCTCTGCCAAATAAATAAAAAAAATGTTAAAAAAAAAAAAAGAATGGCAGGTCAGCTGAGGACACCGACTTTGCAGGGATCTATCATGATGTCTGAGATGGAGCAGGAATCTTCGCAAGTCTTAATCTCAGCTTTGTCTGCACTGTGCTTCCAGGCAGCGTCACCTGGATGCCACGCCGCCACCACCGCCGCGAGCCATTTACTGAGTGTTCCCCACGGCCACGGGCTTTCAGTGCCACGAACTGCACACACTACGCTCGCACCGCAGAGAGAAAGCCGTCATCACTTACAACGGTAAGCTGTCCTCCTAGAGGACATGGCCCCAATTTGGAGATGATAAAATGCAAAAAATGTGGGTCTTCGAGTCTATGAAATTCGCTAGTATCTAGCGCATGTTGTTGATGCCTGGTGTGTGGTGAGCGCTGCGTGAGTACTAGGCAGGGTTACTTTTAGTTTTCCTTCATTCACCTGATTGTCGATGTTGTCTACACCCGAGCAGGCTCAGTGTATGCGGGCAGCTCTCTGGACCCTCATTCCTAGTTTCCTAGTCACCTCCGTCTTTCGGGGATCTGTACTTACCTTAACCACCGCTGAGGAAGGAACAAGGTCACTGGGGCAGAGTAACTGGGGGACACGTGCTGAGCTGTACAGGACTGGGGCTGGATGTTTCCCACCATGCACGTGACCTCTTGCAAGGAGCACGTCCATGCTCGCCATTACCACTGTCACATTTCTGACGTGCTTGTGAAGAGGATACTAGCCAGCCACCATCGTTTCCGGAACAACAAATGTGCTGGTACCTTCTTAGCCAGCTTCCCTTGTGATCTACAGCCTCAACTAAGATGTTCACGACAACAGACTGACCACCTGTCTCGCTAAGCCGCAGAGATTGACACTGGTTTTCAGGACTCTGGTACTTGCGGTCGTATGTGTCTATGTATATACAGTCATTAGTTTATTTCTTAATAAACACCTACCGAGTCCCTGCTTCAGGGAGACCAAGAGAGAAAGTGCAGTGATAGCATGAATCAGTGCTTTCAGAAACCTGGCCATGGAAAGCCTGGACTTACTGGGTTCAGGGGTGAGAGGACCATATTCTTGAGTTAATTAGTTGGTCTGAATGAGCTACTTTCGTGGATGTCAGAGAAAGGCAATACTATGTCTACAATCTTCAGATACATTTTACTTTAAATAGAGTGTTAGAGGCTGTTATAGAATTTCGGAATAGTAAAGTACCTTCACAAACTGGTCCAATTTCTTCATTTGTGGCATAAGAAAAGTGAGAACCACCCCCCCCCCCAAAAAAAAGAGAGAGAGTTTTCTAACCTTTCTACCAAATGTTTACTAAGCAGGCCCTGCATGATACATGCCAGGAACCGTGTCAAATACGGGCACCAGGGCTACTCGGACGGGTGAAAAAAGGGTCCTGCTCTCACGAGTTTTCCCTCCTCAAGGAAAACACAGGCACATCAAGCTGACTCTGAGAGTGTTTTAAGTGTGCCGGCGGCACTGTCGCAAGCACTTCACCACACACAAAACTCCTTCCTTAGAGAAACCAACAAAGTTAATTTTACAAATAAATCTGCACTTTATTTCTTTCTTTATTTGAGAGTGAGAGAGAGTACAAGCAGGGGGAGCAGCAGGCAGAGGGGGAGGGGGAAACAGGCTCCCCACAAGCAGAGAGCCCGATGCGGGGCTCCATCCCAGGACCCCGGGATCATGACCTGAGCGAAGTCAGACACTTAACCCACTGAGCCACCCAGGAGCCCCATAAATCTGCATTTTAAAAAAGTTTCTCAATGACATGTTTTTTTGCAAAGAATGCTCTCTTCGATTCCTTTAAGTTCTTGAGACTTTCACGTACACATGAAAAGCAGGCTTTATAATAGGCCCAGGTTCAGGTTTTGCTCAACCCCTGGAAAACTTCCCTCATCGGCGGAAATCCTTCTTAGCCCGCAGGCTCAGCCCTCTCATGAGGGCCTCTGGGCTGCTCTCCGCTCCCGGGTCCCTGCAACGATCCCTGCCCACGTCTCCTACTTTGTCACCTCGCTCTTGGCTTCACCCCTTTTTCAACCAGGCTGTATGAATCACGAAAACAGAGGATACACTACGTGTTTCTTTTGTGTGCCTCATACCAAGGCAAACTTGTAAAACAGAAATAAAAAAAATATAATTAAAGAATACTTTTGGGGGTGCCTGGGTGGCTCGGTGGGTTTCGGCTCATGTCACGACCCTGGGGTGTGGGACTAAGCCCTGTGTCTGGCTCCGCACTCAGTGCGGAGTCTGCTTGGGATCTCTCCCTCTCCCCACTCACTCTCCCTCTCTAAAATATATAAATAAATAAAATCTTTACCCCCCCAAAGAATACTTTTGATTATGCATATAGGATATGAGACTACTCAAGAACTTATTTATGCCGTATGTCTCTTAGAATTCCTCTCCTTCCCCTACCATCCCCCTGCAAACCAAACGGATGACAGATTTTGATTAAGCAAATAGTAAATAAGATATAAAAAATATATAATCTAACCTCATGTGCCAATCTATAGTATTTTTATTTCTATGACAAAAAGCAGTGTGTGCTGTCTGGCATCTGTGTCGTGAGGAGGACGGCGATGAGCCTGCTGAGCATTACACAGGCGCAGGACCCCAGTGACCAACAGTGAAAGATCTAAAATCTGGGGCAGAGTTTCATGACATGAGCCAATGTCAACTCTGATGGCGGTAGCAATATTCTACTCCAGAGAGAGATACTTCAGGAATAGGTACTGACATTGTCACAGTGTCACGCCCCCGTGCAGGTGGCACGGGGACAGCGGAAAGACAGCAGTAAGGTGTACAGGGTATCTGAGCGTCAGTACACCGGGGACGGAGTCACAGCCTGCCATCAAAGAGGGAGTAAACACGATCACACGCAGAGTTAAAGACTAACAAATAACCACCTCTAGCTGTCCGCTTGTTTCGGGGAAGACACTACTGTGCACAAAGTCAGTGCGAAGGCCTCAGTCCCCGCCATACCTGAAGTCGGCCGTGGCTGCAAAGGACTCCATTTCCGTAATAGAGAAGACACAGAGGAAACCCTCCCCGCTCCGAAAGTAGTTGTCTCTAATCGCGGCATAGTCCTCCTGCCCAGCTGTATCCAAGATATCGATCTGCACTTCCTCCCCGTCCAGCACCACCTTCTTGCGGTAGCTGTCTGCTTTGGTAGGCTCGTAGTCCTCCACGAACTAGAAAAAATGAAATGCGGATTCCTGTGAAGTTGCCAACACAGTACAGAGAGGTCCCATGCACTCTTCCCTCCATGTTCCTCAATGGTTGACACTCAATTTACATTTTCGTTATAGATAATTCAGTGGCTTCTACTTTTGCAAAAAGCAAGGGTTGAATGAGTAAGTCTAGACTGTTTACAACTTGACAGCTAGGCCTTTTTCCTTCCTGAAAACACCATACCTGCAAAAACAATTATACATCTGTTTAATCAAATATCTAAAAACTCCTTTCAATGTGACTCTAAATATAAATGTTCATGCCAGAATTGTGGAAATAGCTTGAAAGTAAGTCAATATTGAGGCGAGCACAGAAAGCTGCTATGAGATCTCTTCTCTAAAATGAACCAAGTCAATAAAGTGGCTTATACTACTCAGTATAATGGCAAATCACTAATTTTGAGATGGTTCTCTAAATGTCTGCTTTTTAAAATGTGTGACTAGTCCTACCTTTGACCTCCTCCTTACTGTTAAGGAGGGGCTGGATTTAGCGATTAGTTTGAAAGACTAGTTATTAAAACGAATAGTATGGGAAAGAAATTGAACAGATAAATCAGCCATTTCAAATTTTTTGCTATGGTCCCCAATAAGCAAGATAACGGCTGGATTTAAGCTTTTTGCGGGTGTGACAAACGCTGATGAGCAGGCAACTAGGGGGTAAGGACCTGCAGGGTCTGCTGTGAGAGGAGACCAGGCTTCAGGCTCCATTACTCACTGGAGCTCAGTCCTCTAGGGCAGGCTGAGAAAACTCTCTGAGGTTCTGTTTTCTCATCTGCAAAATGGGGACACTACCACACCGTGCAGGATGTTACGAGGATTAAGTAAGAAAGAGAAACATATAACCTTGCTGCTCTGGAAGGAAGAGTTGAGGATAAATGCTTAAACTGGATTTTCAACTCTTAAATCATTTAGGCTTGATAAGAATCTTCTGGGGAAAGAATATGCTGCTATATGTGGGCTGAGACCTTAACTCTGGGGCAGTCAAGTCTGATATACACACAGGCACACAAATCTGTAGCCTTCTCAGAATTATGTTTTAGGGATACAGCCTTTACCTAATGGTGAGTGTAGTGCCATGCCAAATACTACAACTAATTTTTCCACTATTATTAGAATTGTTTTATTAGTATCACTATTATTATCACAGGACACCTTATTACATCAACTTTAAGTCTCAATTAGGTACTATATCTACCAGTTCCATTAATTCAAGATGGGAATCTCCATTAAACACTTAAAACGAAAAAGCCAAAGTTAGATTGCTTTAGAGTAGGTACTGCTCCCAGGTTTGCTTTGTTTTTAAAGGATAACGTTTTTAAGGCTCTTGAGTTATTGACTTGTTAAATCAGGATGTGTATAAATGTTGGCTCTGAACTGAAAAATGGGGGGAAAAAGTCTAGTCGCTTTCAAGGATTCAGGAATATATTTAAAAGAGCACCAAAACGAAGCCATAGAAATCCTCTCTGAAAACCCAAAGTTTGCTATCCATTATAAAACGGGCACTCACCTCATCATACATGAACTGTAGGGTCAGAGCAGACTTGCCCACACCACCACTGCCCACCATGATGACTTTGTGTAGGGCCAAAGAATTCTGACCCTTGGGCTTGTTTGCAGCCATCTTGTGTCACAGAGTTTGCAGCGAAGGAGTAAGAAGAATCTAGAAAGGATGAAAAAATAAGTAACATTCAGTATATTCTTCTTCAGAATTGCAAGTGTAGGGAAGAGATATGGTGTCCTTGGGCTTCAAGATACTAGTTTTCATTTTCATGAAATCACTGTGGTGATTTGAAACAGATGGCAAATGAAGTATGCTCATTTAGAGGAAGAAGCACTTATCAGGGAACACCATGACAATACAACAAGTATATGAGTCAAGGGCATTTCTCCTAGAACAGCTCGTTTTCCATAACGAGCTGTGACCCACAATGAAAATTTCCCAGTGCAACCCCGTGCTGACAGTAACGGACACTGCAGGTATTGGAGCATAACCACAGACTATGAAAACACACCAAACAATCACTTTGCTCTCATGTTAACCTTGAGTGACCATAATTAGAGACATGTTTCTTCTAATTCTAGTAAGAAACAACTGACTCCCCTCCCACCCCACCTGCAAAAAGAAAAAAAAAGTTGCCGACTGAAAGGCTTACTCCCGGTCAGCTTATAAATGAAGGAATCTCCTCCCAGTAACTTGGTAGCAGAATTACAGATAGACTCCGATACTGTGTATCACACCTCCCAAGGGATGTCATGGAGTAGATGTAATTTACATAGCTGGATCCAGTGTGCCCCCGCTTTCTCCAGAACACGCATTTGTGTACTACCTGTCCGTCTACGCTCAGGGTGGGAGGAGCAGGTTCCTCCAGAAGCTGGCTGCTGCTCTCTGCTAATGGCACCCAGTACCCGGCCTTAGAGAAAGAGGCCATGAGGTCACAACCAACAGCCCGTGTGCAGCCCTAGCCAGAAGCCCTTCTGCTTTCCGACGTTCCAGGGAGCTGCTGCTACCCTTCCTTCTCAGCATCCTCTGCCTACTTTTGGTCACCGTACGGCTTTCCCAAACTGCAGCTTGCAGGGCCACACCGCCTCCTGCCTGCCTTCCCGTTCTGTGCCAGTGTCTCCCAGCTCGGCTGCACCAGACCCCCACTGCCCTCCCTTGGTTCTTCAGGTATCCCAGTCCTTGCCATGCAGTATCCTGCGTCTGGCATCCTCTCATTCCAGTTGGCTAAGACCTCTCAGTTTGGGGTCTCAGCCTTACCTGAAACTCTCCGTCTCGCTTAGGCTCTCCCCTGCCCTGAGTTCTCCTGCAGCATCTGCTGATACTTTCCCTCATAACCATTACTCCAGGTTGAAACTGCCTGAATGTGTTAGCTGCTTCTTCGGGGTCTTCCTCCCTAATACACCAGAAACAACTCGAGTGCAGGGAGCCATGTCTACCTGCCTTACTCTACACCCGACGTGAGTAACACAATCTGGCAAAATCAGCCATTTGGTACAAACAAGTTGAATGAACAAATAAATGTTCTCAGACTGACAACTGTAGGGAGTGATGTAGACGGTACTGGTATAAAGTGGTCATTGCTACTAGAGATCCGACCCCAAGTCTGGGCAAGGCCCTCTGCTGGGGGTCTGTGCCTCACCCACTGGGTTATAGGCACCCAAGAGTTGGGCAATTCTCAGCTGCACCCAGAAATCACACCCGTATGACTATTTGCCCAAACAGAAGAGTCTTTCTTTCTTTCTTTTTTTTTATTTATTGTATAAAGACAGAGAAAGAAAGAGTATGCAAGTGAGTAGGGAGGAGGGGCAGAAGGAGAGACTCCCTGCTGAGTGCAGAACCCCACAAGAGGCTCAGTCTCAGAACCCATGAGGTCATGACCTGAGCCAAAACCAAGAGTCCCACACTTGAGCCACCCAGGAGCCCCCTCAAACAGAAAAGTCTTAAGGAAAACAAAAACAAAAAAAAACAAATACAACCTCCCATAATCTTACTATCTATTTAACAACATGAACATGTTGTACTTTGAGCCTGCTTTCAAACTGTATGGAGCATTCCTTGAGCTGCAATCTCTGATCCCATTCTTAGTGTGTATCAGAAATATTTTAGCAGAAGCAGCTTGCACTGCAAAGCATCCCATAAAGAATCCATACTTGGAGGCTAGCAATTTGATCAACTCAACAAACAAGAATTGAGTTCCCCTTTTTCCTAGGTGCCAAGGACATGATCATTAGAGTGTGAATGACTATCATTCCTCAGAAATAGTGAAAAACAATAGCATATTGCAGATAAGGAACTAAAAGCCTGAAGTCTTCCCAGCCTACGCAGTTTATGGAGCACAATGCTGCTGGTGTTCCTAGGTGAATCAGGAAATAACTTCTCACCACTATGACCCTTACTTGCTGGTAGCTGTTGACTATGTAACCACTGTCTTATTTTTAAAACAGTTAAGTATACTCTAGGAGCTGTGTGTGTTTTGAAAGCAAAACATTTAGCAGCTATAGCAACTGGTTTAGAACACTTTTCCTTTCAGAGCAATTTAAAAATACTGTTTAAATATTTGTAAATATGTAATTTAAATAGCTACATTGTATTTATTTCAAATATACACATATGTAAAATTTAAATATTATAAAATATTATGACATAGATGTAAAAAAAAGCAGATTCCCCAAGACATTCTTTCAAAGTGCAATCGGCCCCTAGTAACTAGGAGCTGCATGTCTCATACATTCAAGAGGCTATGCTGGATGAGAAGCTTCCACCAAGGAGACACTCCACTCTCCCCAGTTCAAAAACTTGGCATTCCACAATTTAGCTCCCGATCCCTAGTCTAGATGTTGTTTTGAAGGTAAAAAGCCGAAGCCCTTGCCTACCTAGAATTTACAACAAACACATATGCAAATAAGAAAATTCCACAGTAGATGAGGGGCACGGGGCTAGTTTAACCAGGACGGTCAAGGATGACTCCTTTGAGGAGATGGCATTTGAGCTGAGACCTGAAATTTTTCTTTTTAATATTTTTTATTTATTTGACAGAGAGAAATCACAACTAGGCAGAGAGGCAGGCAAAGAGAGAGGAGGAAGCAGGCTACCTGTGGAGCAGAGAGCCCGATGCGGGGCTCGATCCCAGGACCCTGAGATCGTGACCTGAGCCGAAGGCAGAGGCTTTAACCCACTGAGCCACCCAGGCGCCCCTGAGCTGAGACCTGAATTTTAAGAGAGAACCAGGCAGCTCTGAGGGAAGAGCATTCCAGACAAATGACAAGTGCAAAGACCTAAAATGGGAGAGTTTGGCATGTTTTAGGGACCAAGTGAAGTCCGGAAGGGATGGAGCCTTGGGAGTAACAGTGGGGAGGGTATCAGGAGGCGAGACCGAGAGGTAAGAGAGGCCAACGACAAAAAGCCTTGAAGGCCGTGGAAAAATGTTGGCATTTTCTTCAAATTGTAATGGGAAGCCCTGGAGAGTTTTTAAGCAAGACAGTGACAAAGCTTCACTTCTATCTTTTAAAAAGATCAGCCTGGCGGGTGTGTGCCGAGTGGCTGGTAGAGGTGCCAGGGTGGAGAGCACAGGGGGCTGCCTCATCGTCCATGCAGGAGAGGTCACAGGCTTGGCCTATGGCAGCTGCAGCCCAACTGGTAACACGACATGTCCCCTAACTAGTACGTGCATGACTATCAATACTACCTACACTGGGACAACAACGACAAATCTTTACTGAGCACTCACTAGTGCCAGGCACTGCTCGGGGCACCTCCGACGTACGAATTCCGTTGGGCACCACAGGTTATGAATGAACAGTCCTGTGAGATGGGCACCATCTTAATTTCATTTGAAAGCTGAGGAACCGAGATCACAGAACTCGACTCGCTCAAGGCCGAGTCAGGACTCAAACTGAGGCAAACTGGCTCTCCGAACTACTATGCTATGTGGCATACTTCTGGAGAAACAGCTGATATGGGGGAAAAGTGGAGGGGGGATGGGTAAGACTATCTTCTAAAAACACTGAATGGGTGTTGGTGCCACTAGCTGACACGGAAAGAGACAGGAAGGAATAGGTCTGGGAAAGCAATCCTAAGCTTTGCTTGTATATTAGATATCTAGTTGGGAACTGAAAAGGACATTGGATGTTCTGGTCTGGAATTCAGGAGTGAGGGTAGAGATAGACACAAAAATTTGAAGGTTAGTTTACAGACGTATTTAAAAATTTTATTTATTTATTTATTTGAGAGAGATAGAGAAAGCACATGCATGCATGGGTTGGGAGGGCAGAGGGAGAAGGAGAATCTCAAGCAGACTCCCCACTGAGTGCGGAGCCTGACGTGGGGCTCGATCTCACAGCCCTGAGATCATGATCTGAGCTGAAACCAAGAGTCGGACGCTTAACCAACTGAGCCACCTAGGTGCCTCAGTTTACAGATGTATTTAAAGTCACAAAATGGAATGAACTCACTTGGAGATTGAGCCCCATATCTGGCTCTGCGCTGGGCATGGAGCCTGCTTAAGATTTTCTCCCTCTCCCTCCAACCCTCACCACCAGCCCCCTATATTATCTCTCTTAAAAAAAATGAAGACATGGGGTGCCTGGGTGACTCAGTGTAAGCCTCTGCCTTCGGCTCAGGTCATGATCTCAGGGTCCTGGGATTGAGCCCCGCATTGGACTCTCTGCTCAGTGGGGAGTCTGCTTCCCCCCTTCTCTCTCTCTGCCTACTTGTGATCTGTTAAATAAATAAATAAAATCTTAAAAAAAGAATGAAGACAGCAGTCATTGTGATGAGCACTGTGTAATCTACAGAATTGTTAAACCATTATATTGTACACCTGAAACTAATATAACACTGTATGTTAGTTGTACTTCAAAAATAAAAAAAATAGAAATTAATGACATAGAAGAGAGGGTACTTCCAGGAGCAAAGTGCCTTTAAGAGTGGCCAGAGGAGGGGTGCCTGGGTGGCTCAGTGGGTTAAGCCTCTGCCTTCGGCCCAGGTCATGATCTCAGGGTCCTGGGATCGAGCCCCGCGTCGGGCTGTCTGCTCGGCGGGGAACCTGCTTCCCCCTCTCTCTCTTCCTGACTCTCTGCCTACTTGTGATCTCTCTGTCAAATAAATAAATAAAATCTTAAAAAAAATATTAAAAAAAAAATTAAAAAGAGTGGCCAGAGGAGTGGAGATGGGTCATGCAGGAGGGCCATCTCTTTCTTTGTAACAGGAGGTGAGTTAAAGCGAAGAACAGGGGTCCAGGTGAAGGTTGCAGAGAGATCTGATCATTTCTCCATTTAACTATATCTATATGTCCTCCATGAAATATGATGACACAGCAATTCAGTGAGGGAGTTGTAATTCAAAGGCAAAGCCTGTCTAGATAGATCAATGGAACAGAATATACAGCAATAAATCTGACTACATGCTATGGTTTAGTGCATAACTTCAAACAGAGGTGTGGAGGGAAGCATGGAGGATAATTTAGTAAGTGGTACTGGGACAACTGGTGAGCCATCTGGAAAAAAATAAAGTTAGATCTCTTCTCACAGCAATATAAACTACCTGGATCAAAGACTTGGAGGATAAAATAAAATCACAACAGCACTGGGGCGCCTGGGTGGCTCTGTTAGTTAAGGTCTGACTCTTGATTTCAGCTCAAGTCACAATCTCAGGGTTGTGCCATGGGCTCCTCACTCAATGCGGTGTCTGCTTGAGATTCGCTCGCCTCTGCCGCTCGCCCCACTCACGTGCGCGTGTACTCTCTCTCAGATAAATAAAGAACTCTTAAAAAAAAAAAATCACAAAAGCACGGGGGGGGGGGGAAACTCTGGAAGAACTGTTTGATAATCTCAGAATGGGAAAGGCATGAAGTATTACATAACACTCATCATCAAATAACTGACAAATATTACTAGTCAAAACAATTTCTACCTGATAAAATCTTCTATGAGTAAAGAGATAAAGATAAAACTGAGGAAAATATCTGCAATTCATTTCAAAGATATAATTTCCCTTATATAAAATGTTACTATAAATAACAATCATAGGAGAATGGACAAAAGACATGAACAGTCACAGAAAAGGAAATGTAAATGGCTCTGATATGCTCAACTTTGCTGATAGGAGAAATACAAATAAATTACACCGGGACACCATTGTTTTATCCATCACGCTAAGAACAATATGTCTGCAAAAGTCAGCAAACTACAGCCCCTTGGCCTCCTTTTTGAGCTAACAATGGTTTTATGTTTTTGAAGGATTGTAAACGAAACAAACCAAACAAAACCAAACCAAGAATATACAACAGAGAATGCATGTGAGCCACAAGTCTAAAATGTTTACTTCTGGCCTTCACAGTTTATCTATCCCTGGTGGAAAGAAACGGGCACATCCATTCACTGCAGCGGGAGTGCAAGCTGGAGACATGGAATAACCCCAGCCACGAACACAAGGATGCTCCGACATACTGTTAAAGTGAAAAAACCAAGAGGCAGAACAATGTATGAACCGCATACACAGATGAGGAAGAGGCTTATTTAGGAATTCACTTGTTTATTGTATCTGGAACAATGTAAAATAATGGTAACACAGGTTGCCCGTGAGGACAGAAATGAAGTCACTAGTGGACAGAAGTGGGACAACAGGTTTTTACTGCGCACCATTTTTTGCATTTTGATTTTTGTATCGTGCATATACAACTTGTTTTAAACAAAGAATTAAAATAAGTCACAAAATAAACTAATAATATATGCTTGTTTATTGCTCGCATTCACTTGGCCAAAGTGCAATTAAGTACCTTGTTGGAACTTCCATCCAAACTAGGAATTGGAGGACTGAACCTACATTTTAATTAAGATATGACATCTCCATATGTGTACGTGGGTCTTCCCCTCAACTCATGAGACAGAGATTCTTGGATTTCAAATGGTTTGGTTTATTTGGTTTCTCAATTATCTTCTACTTTCTACTGTTCAGTTTTTAATAAGGAATGTCCTAGAATAATACTATAGAATCTATTGGTTATGGGTAGGCTTCAAGTTTTCAACCTATTGTTTTTCTCTGCTTCATTCAGAAACTAGACACCTATACCAATGTTCAAAAAGCCTCGTGTAAAATACAAATCCCCTGACTTTCCCTTCCTCTCTGCCTTCCTCCATTCACAAAGGCACTGTTTTCCGGGCTGGGGCTGTGGAGTTGAACCCCAGGGGCGGAAGCCTGGCCGCCGAGGTTTAGTGGATGGGTAGCCACACCATATGGGCTTCCTGTGGCTGCTGTAACAAATCACCACAAACCTACACAGGCTTCAAACAATACACATTGATTGTCTTACAGTTTTGATTGCCAGAAATCCAAAATGAGTCTTAAGGTTCAATCAAGGTGTCAGCTGGGCAGATTCCTTCTGGAGGCTCCAGGGGAGAATCTTTTCCTTGCTTTTTCCAGCTTTTAGAGACTGACTTTCCTTGGCCCTTAAACAGCCTTAAACCCCTTTGCAAAAAGACTTAAATTCCCTGGCTGTATCACACAATCTCTGTTTCTGTGGTCACACTGCATTCTCTACTGTAGTCAAACCCCCCTCTACCTCTCTCATAGAAGGACACATGATTACATTTAAGGTCCACCCAGATTGTCCATCCCATCTTAAGATCCTTAATTTAATCACACCTATAAAGTCACTTTTGTCACAGAAGTAACATTCACAGATTCCAGGGATTAAGTCATGGATGTCATGGGCCATTACTCAGCCTACCACAGAAAGGGCAAGGAGCTTCAGACTACAAACCTTCAATCCAAATACTAAACTCTCTATTTTAAACTTTAAGAAACTTTCTAACAAACGATCAGTCTAGTTCTCCAATACTGAATAAGGAATACTCTATCAAGTAAGAGATCAAACAGTCCCTGCCCACCCAAAACAAAAATCCCAATGGTCTTCCTATTTCCAGAGTTCATTATTGTCTTTAGACTTTCCTAATAAAGGTACTTACTATTAGGCTTTAGTCTAACAAAAATGCTAGCTGTAAAAGCTCCTAATGAGAGATTCTTTGTAATAAAGAGGTTAAATGAAGCATTCACCTCCCCTCGCAATTTTAAGAGTGCATTAAAGGTTTATGATCATTCAAGTTCAGTTCCTATAGCCAAATCAGTGATGAATTCTCAAAATGTAAGGTATTTCATACAAACAACTCACCCACAACAGTCCCTATCTGCATTAAGAATATCTGTTCAAGGGTGCCTGGGTGGCTTAGTGGGTTAAGCCTCTGCCTTCAGCTCAAGTCATGATCCCAGGGTCCTGGATTCCAGCCCCGCCTCGGGCTCTCTGCTCAGTGGGGAGCCTGTTTCCTTCTCTCTCTCTGCCTGGCTCTCTGCCTACTTGTGACCTCTGTCTGTAAAGTAAATAAATAAAACCTTTTAGAAAAAAAAAAAGAATATGTGCTCAATAAAACAAAACAAAACCAATCCAGGAATTTAGTATAAATTCAATAATTTTAGAAGAGTTAAGAGTATACTTGACCACGGAAATGAGACACACTATTGCTTTTTGAAAGGGCTTTAAGACTATTTAGATTTACGGGGCACCTGGGTGGCTCAGTGGGTTAAAGCCTCTGCCTTCGGCTCAGGTTATGATCCCAGGGTCCTCGGATCGAGCCCCACATCGGGCTCCATGCTCCATGGGGAGCCTGCTTCCCCCTCTCTCTCTGCCTGCCTCTCTGCCTGCTCGTCATCTCTGTCTGTCAAATAAATAAATTAAAAAAAAAGACTATTTAGATTTACTACCAGTCACAAATAATATCACTGGTATAATTTTCCAGCAATTTAAACAGGTATTATCAATCCTATTTACTGTTCCAGAAAAAGCTTCCAAATTCTCTTCAGAGAGCCAGCTCAACACCAATGAAATCCTAACAGAGACTAGAGGAATTGTAGATTAACTGACCTATTATGTGAACACAGTGCAAAAACTCTAATTAAAAAAAATTTTACGATACAGAATCCAGCACACTAAAAGAATAAGCCAAAGTGACCAAGTAAACCAATGTGACCAACCAGATATTGCAAGCACAGCTTTATATTTTAGGACGTCATTATAATTCCTCATATTAATAGTTGAAAAAAACCATATTAGTACCTTCACAGGATCTAGAATATTTGATAAAATTCAAAGTCCACTACTTATAAAAACCCCTAATAAAGCAGAAATTTATTAGTACTCACACAGTAGAGAAACTGGTGACCTTAAAACCAAAACCCTAAAAATCTCATTGTTATTTATCTTCATGATAAAATAAAAGCATTCCTACTAACGTTTTTGTCAGGAATAAGACAAGAATGCCCACTACCATCACTCCTTTAGCACCGTTCTGGAAATAGCATCTGATGACATCAGAATGAGAAGTAAGGAGCAAACGATCATTATTAACTGATAATATAATTTCATATTTAGGCCAAAGGAATCAACTGAAAAATTGCTATTATAGGGGCGCCTGGGTGGCTCAGTGGGTTAAGCCTCTGCCTTTGGCTCAGGTCATGATCTCAGGGTCCTGGGATTGAGCCCCACATCGGGCTCTCTGCTCAGCAGGGAGCTTGCTTCTCCCCTCTCTCTCTGCCTGCCTCTCTGCCTACTTGTGGTCTCCCTCTCTCTATCAAATAAATAAATAAATATTTAAAAAATATTTTTTAAAAAATTGCTATTACAAGAAGATTTCAAAGAGTAAGTGGTTCTACTAACAAATATGTTATATAAAACATAAATTTCTTTTCAAGTAACCAGTTAGCATGTATAATGAAAGAAGGGGCCAAAGCAATTAAATGGGAGCAATGACAATCTTTTCAACAAATGGTCCTGGAACAACTATATAAATCTTGGGAGAAAAGAACCTCTATGCATTTCTCACACTATACCAAAAAATTAATTTGTATGTATGACAGGCTCAAATGTAAAGCGAACATATAAAGTTTTCAGAAAATAGGAAAATACGTCTGACCCTGAAGGAGAAAAAGATTTCTTTCTTTTTTTTTTCTTTAAAGATTTTATTTATTTATTTGACAGACAGAGATCACAAGTAGGCAGAGAGGCAGGCAGAGAGAGAGGAAGGGAAGCAGGCTCCCCGCTGAGCAGAGAGCCTGATGCGGGGCTCGATCCCAGGACCCTGGGATCATGACCTGAGCCGAAGGCAGAGGCTTTAACCCACTGAGCCACCCAGGTGCCCCGAGAAAAAGATCTCTTAGAGAGGACACAAAACATATGAAGTACAAAAGAAAAAAAGGAAAAATTGGGCCTATCAAAACTAACATCTTTTGCTCATCAGAAGAGATTGTTAAGAAAACTAAATGGTAAGCAACAGCCTGCGAAAAAAATATTCACGATATATATGTCTGTCAAAGGACTTGCATCCAGAATATATAAGTAACTCCAACAAAGTAATGGAAAAAATATAAGCAACCCAATAAAAACTGGGCATAGTACTTGACCTTCATAAACACTTCATAAAAGATATTTCTTTGGCCAAAAAGTTCATTAAAAATTGTTCAACGTTGCATTTACTGCATTTGTTACAAGATACTGCCTTGGAGAAAAGCTGCAATGGCAGCGAAGCAAGAAGTGGTCATTCTCTGGAAGTCACTAAAAAGCAGACTGTGAGGCTTGTGGTCAGACCTGGTAAGAAATGTCAGGAAATCAGAAGAACAGAGAATTGGATCAATATTTTGGAATAAAATCTGGAAGTAAGAAATCCTCATATTACTATCAAGGAAAGCCATAGGAACAATACTTCCATCATTCAGTTCCTCTGTGCCTTTCAGTATTAGTGCCTCAGCTCTGTAATGGTCATCATTATTCTGACTTCCTTCAACACTGAGTGGGAGTTCTTTTTAACAGAATCAAACAAAAATTTCTTTTGTGCATCTGCCGTCTTTTTCTCAATGTTTATGAGATGCAAACTTCATAATGCAAGCAATAATGCTATTGCTTTCTTTGAATCATTTGATATTTTCAGATATTATGAATAAAAATGATATAATCCTCCCTATTAAAAAAATCGGTCATCGTTAGAGGGAAATTCAAATTAAAGTCAGATGCCCACTGGAATAGTTCAAGCTAAAAAGTCAACATTGAATGTAAGCAAGGATGTGGAACTATCAGAACTCTTTTGCCTTGCTGATGGGAGTACAAAAATGGTACAATCATTTTGAAAAATGGCAATTTCTCAAAAAGCTAAATAAAACACATACATACCCCATGACTCGTAAGTTCTACTTGTACGCTTTACACAAGTGATACACGTCCACAAAAAGACTTGCAAAAGAATGTTTGTAGTTTCATCCATAGTAGCCAAAAACTGGAAACAACCTAATGTCTAACAATTAAAAAATATATATGTATATATATATAAAATGGAAAAAAAGACTGAATTTGCAACAGCACTCACAAAGGGTACATAAGAAAGAATGACTGACACAAACTAAGATATACATGAAGACAATTTAATAATATACTTAGTAACTTTATAAATATTCAAATAAATGAAGAGAGATCCTGTTTGGGGGTAAGAAGATTGTACATTGATACAGGCACAAAATCCTGTAATTAAAAAAAGACCATTACTTTTAATACATAAGAATTTATTCATGATTAAAAAAAAATACCACTGAGTCAAAAGACAAGGGACCTGATTTAGGAGTCATCTGATCTATCTCCTAGAGTTTTCTTTACCCTTAAATTTGTGAAGATAATTTCCAATGTTGAAAACTGGCTTTAACTTTTTCTTTAAAGGCAGTTTGGTTTACATACAATAAACACCCCTACTTTTTCTTTATTTATTTTTTTTAAATTTATTTGTTGACAGACAGAGATCACAAGTAGGCAGATAGGCAGGCAGAGAGAGAGGAGGAAGCAGGCTCCCTGCCAAGCAGAGAGCCCGATGTGGGGCTCAATCCCAGGACCCTGGGATCATGACGGGAGTTGAAGGCAGAGGCTTAACCCACTAAGCCACCCAGGTGCCCCACCCCTACTTTTTCTTTTAAGGATTTTATTTATTTGACAGAGAGAGTGACACAGTGAAAGAGGGAACACAAGCAGGGGAAGTGGGAGAGGGAGAAGCAGGCTTCCCACTGAGCAGGGAGCTGATGGGGGGTTTGATCCCAGGACCTTGGAACATGACCTGAGCAGAAGGTAGAAGCTTAATGACTAAGCCACCCAGGTGCCCTGAAATCACCCTTTTAGTGAATTCTGATAAATGTAGAGTCACATAACTACCACTACAGTCAAGAAACATAACATTTCCATCCCCCCCCGCCCAAAAGTTCCTCTTACCCCTTTGCGGTCAATCTCCCCCCATGACCCCATCCCCCAGCCAGTGATCCAACTTCAGTTCCTATCACCTTTCCAGAATGTTATATTAATGGACCATATTGTATGTAACCTTTTGTACCTGGTTTCTTTTACCTAGCTGTGGCTTTTGAGATACATCCATATTGTTACATGGAGCAGCAGTGCATACATCTTTCTGTAATGTAGGATGGTATTCAGCTGTCTGCAAATAGCACAATTTGTTTATCCATTCAATTTAGGTTGTTTCCACTTAAGATGGTAAGGATAAAGAAACTATAAACATTCACATACAAGTCTTATGTGTGTGTTTATAGATAAATAAATAAGTAAGTAAGTAAGTAAATTCCTACCTCTCTTGGATAAATACCTAGGAATGGGATTGCTAAACTGCATGGTGTGTTTAAATATGTTTTCCAAGTGGCTGTACCCTTCTGCATTTCCACTAAGATACGTAAGATTTCTATTGCTTTTTATCCGGGTACTGTTAGTCTAATAGATGAGTACTAGTATTTCACTGTGGTTGTAATTTGCATTTTCCTAACAGCTAATCATGTTAAGCATCTTTTCATGTGGTTGTCCACCATCTATGTTATTGGTGTTCAAATCTTTTGCCCATTTATAAAAACTGGGTTTTGTTTTTTCAGGGAGTTTTAAGAGTTCTTTATATTTTGTGGAACAAAACCCTTTACCAGAAAATATTTTCTCCCAGTCTGTGGCTTATCTTTTCATTTTCCTTACATGTGTTTTGAAGAGGAGCAGCTTTTAATTTTGACAAAGTCTTATTCATCATTTTTTTATTTCATACTTTAGGAATTCCAAGTAATCTTTGACAAATATTAAATTACAAAGAAACTACTTATTTGAATATTTTGAATATTTATAAACAAAACCTTATTAATTTGTCATTATTAAAAAGAAAAGGTGGAAGGAAATCCAGGTGAAACATGACATTAGTAGTAACTGTCACCCTAAACTCTTAGGAGGTCTTCCTCCACTTTAAAGTATACAATCAAGGTCTACATGAGCAACATTCAAAGTCAGAAAGTTTAATTTTTGAGGCACTGTTTTATTTTTGAAATATAACAACATAATATTTTCTAATTATTCAAGCTGCATTGACTAAGGAGAGTACAAAATCATAATAAAGACTGAAATAAGGAAAGCAATACTGTTTTAAAGGCACAGTGGCTGGAAACCACTTAAAGATGCCCTAACATTTTGCTTTGTCTGAATAACAACATTTATTTATATGACTTGCCAAACATGTTAGATATCAAAGCACAGACTTAAAATCACAAAGGCTTGAATTATTTTATCTCCTTGGGTCTCCACCTGTTTGTAAAGCCAAGGTTAACGTGAATAAAACAGCATTGTGAGATGTCTGACAGAGTAAGCATGGGTAATATAAACATTCAGCTTTTTCAGCATCTTTTCAGAAGATCTAACCTTTCTCTGTAGCAAATATTCACCCATCAGTCAGGAAAAATTACTAATATCAGCACAAAGGTAAAGCCTTTGCCTCAGTTAAAACTAACAAAAATTCTTTAGAACAAATGAGGAACTGAGAGCTGAGACTTAAAAGACAAAGCATTAGCCAACCAGAGGTAAACCCGGGAGGGAGGGAGTGAGATGAAGCCAGAAGGAGAAAGGGCCAGGAATAGAACCTTAGGTACCAGGAATTTAGATTTTTGTCTTCGGAGCAGTGGAGACCCACCCGGAGTTCCGAAGAGAGACTATGACTCAGAGGCTGGCAGAACAACTGGAAGGCTAGAGAGCCGCGAGCACTTGAATGTGGGTCAGGGAGAAGGTGTGGATGGATTCAGGAGATACTCAACCAGTCTGGGGACAGATTAGATGTGAGGGGTGAATGGGGAAGTTCAAGCCAAATCACCCAACTTTCTGGCGAGAATGGACATGGGTAAGGAAAAGAGGAGGAATGAGCAGTCTTTTGGGGGGGGGGGGGTGTTCGTGGTGAGAAGGATTCATGCAGCGAAATAATGGAAATCAATACTGATCTTTTAACAGATCAAAGTAATTGAAAACAAGAATCTAAGTAGAGCCTAAGTATAAGTGTCTTTTTTTCCACCCTAGCCTCAGTCTTTTGTTACCACATTATGACTTGCCTTTTTTTTTTAAAACAATTTCATTTGAGAGAGAACAAGAGGGAGAGAGCCCATGAGTGGAAGAGCAAGAGTGGGAGAGAGGAAGGGCAGGGAGAGAGAGAAGCAGACTTCCTGCGGAGCAAGGAGCCCAATGACAGACTTGATCCCAGGACCCTGAGATCATGACCTGAGCTGAAGGCAGATGCTTAACCCACTGAGCTGCCCAGGAGTCCTTTTATGACTTGATTTTAGTAATGCTGGGAAATAAGTAACAGAGTGGAACCCTTTCGGGTTATAAATAGTAAAACTACTATTTATAGCTATTTTAACACTTGTCTTTGAACCCCTAAATGTGCTTTTGAAATAAGACTACACAGTTTATGAAAAGAGTAAATAATAATTATAAATAATATACATTTTGCTTCTGTACTGCTATGGTAACTTTGGAGGATACATATAACAGATAGTAATCATCTGAATTTTGAATGATGCGAATATGTTACTTATTTGAAAATTAAATACATTAAGTGTTATTTACTGAATTTTACTAGCTACAAAACTGGATGAAGAAATAATACTCAGGGGGCGCCTGGGTGGCTCAGTGGGTTAAAGCCTCTGCCTTCGGCTCAGGTCATGATCTCAGGGTTCTGGGATCGAGCCCCGCGTCGGGCTCTCTGCTCAGCAGGGAGCCTGTTTCCTTCTCTCTCTGCCTGCCTCTCTGCCTACTTGTGATCTCTGTCAAATAAATAAAAAATCTTAAAAAAAAAAAAGAAATAATACTCAGAGCCTGGATGCTTAACAGATCAAATAAAAAAGTATGTAACATATCTGCTTTACGTTCCACTGGGTGTGAGCTATAAATTAAATATATATATGTATAAAATTACAATTTCTCTTATTGATAGTTTATGAACCTCATATTGTCTATGAAAGCTCTGCTAAGTTAAAGAATGCAACCAGAAAAAATAATTGAATTGATCATGTCTGAATGATTCAGCTTAAAAATTATTCAAATAAGACATATCAAACCTAGATATTAGTGGGGTGCCTGGGAGGTATGGTCAGTTAGGCAACTGACTCTTGGTTTTGGCTTGGGTCGTGATCTTGGGGTTGTGGGATGGAGCCAGTGTTGGGCTCCACACTCAGCATGGAGTCTGCTTGAGTTTCTTTCTCTCTCTCCCCCTCTGCCCCTCTCCCTGCGCACTCTCTAAAATAAGTAAGTCAATCATAAAAAAAAAAAGCCGTACATATTAGAATACAAAAAGTTTAACAGTAAACAGTCATGAACACATGAAATATTTTAAAGGAATCTAATTTCACATGAAGACATCTTTTAAATTCCACTTTCTAACGCATGTTTCATTAGTAAGTTAGCTCTCTCTGTGTAAAGTGGCTTCTCTGATCTTTTGGCTTATTTCTGGATTTCCTTCCCGTTTCTTTTTCCTACGCCCATCTTCTGAGTAAGCACATAATTACTGAGAGTCAGGTACCATGCCAGGCATGGTAGAGGATGGGCGCAGAGATAAGCGAGTCATACTCAAGTACAGAGACATGATGGGAAGAGGTCAAGTTGCAATACACAAGTTTGCTTCTGCATCCCTTTCCACTTAAGTCACACTTGGTTTTCAGTGTTTTCTTGGCCGACGGTTATAATTCTTATGACTATTTAATAGTCATTCTGTAGATGTACATCAGTTTTCTTACCAAGTGTTGTAATAGAAGACATTATAGCCAGTTAGAATTCTTCAGTGTAACAATGAATGACCATTTATTTCTACATTTAAAATGCTTTTCATGAGGTAGAGTCCAAGAAACAGAAATGAATGAATGGACTGTTTAAGGTTTATTAGGCATAATGTCCAACTCCTTTTCAAAAAGGCTGTACAATTGTTCAAACGTTTCTGTTAGCAATTGGTATTCTTTTAAAAAAACCTGCTTTAAAAAATCTGCTCATTATATATTAGGAAAAAGATCTCATTGTTATTTCTATTCCGTCTTTGATTACATGAAGAGGATGAATATCTTTTCCATTTAGTTATTTTGTGAACTGTTAATTCATATCCTGTACTAATCCGGCAATAGTATTGTACATTTTATATAATTTCATGTCACCACTGGCTAGGCTTTCTTTCCTCTAGCTTCCCCAGGCCATTTCCACTGGTGGTGGGTGACCTACTTCCCGTTACAGATCTGGAAACTCTAGGTTCACTGGTATTTTATTTTATTTTTTTTAAGATTTTATTTATTTGACAGACAGAGATCACAAGTAGGCAGAGAGGCAGGCAGAGAGGGAGAAGCAGGCTCCCTGCTGAGAAGAGCCTGATGCGGGGCTCAATCCCAGGACCCTGAGATCATGACCTGAGCCGAAGGCAGAGGCTTTAACCCACTGAGCCACCCAGGCGCCCCGGTTCACTGGTATTTTAACAGAAAAACTTCACTTCAGGGTTCTTGGGCAAGGAACAGCATGACAGGTTGGATTTCTCCCCAAATATCAAACCAAGGAGAGTTTACCTTGGGTCACTAACACTTTCACTGGAACTCCGAGTCCTCCTCAGGCTGAGGGTTTAAAAGGAAACTTTTTTGAACATCGATTTCCAAAATTACCATGGGAACCAGTGTTGTATAGGCTGGGTGTATGGGCAGGGATTATCCAGTTAACTCTTAACACATACATATGTAATACCATGTCCTGTCATCTCTTCTGCTCTGTTCCTCCCAACTCAGCATCAAGCCTCTTGCCCTTGCAGGCTGTGCTCCTGGGTATGCCGGATTGGGGCTTCCTCCAGCCCGGTTCATCCATCAATGCCATCTGTTTTCTGTCTTCCAAAACCTGGAAAGTCTCTGCTTTGTTGATGGTCACTCCATCTGTTCCCATTCTCAGTGCTGTTGCAAATTTACAAATTTCTGTCTGTAAATTTTATTTTCCTCTGTCATTTCACTGGGAGCCCTCCTTGACACAGAGGAGTGGGTCTACTGGCTTTCACTTACACAAACCTGAGTCAAAATCCTTGGGGACTTCCTTGAAATCCCAAAATATTTCAAATTCAGGAATTACGAAAATCTCATTAAAGACATCTAATTAAAATTAACCTCAGTTTTATCTTTTAAGGTTATTTATTTACTTATTTGAGAGAGAGCAAGCGAGAGAGCATGGGCTGGGGGTGGGGGGTGGGTAGACAGGAGGAGAGGAACACGCAGACTCCCTGCTCAGCAGCAACCATGACACAGGGCTTAATCCCAAGGCCTTGGGATCATGGCCTCAGGCAAAGGCAGATGCTTAACTGACTGAGCCACCCAGGTGCCCCAAATTAGCATCAGTTTTAAAGAATACAAGTATCCAGCACCAATTTTAAGAATAAATAGGTTTCCGGAAATGAGTGACCAAATAATCATGAATAAAAAAGTTAAGATTAGGCAAATTCTGGCACAGAAATGGCGTAGGAGTGAGGCACAAGTGGGAGAAAAGAGAAAGGAGAGCCAGTGGTCTTCACTGCTGCTATAGAGAAGTGTTGAAGTGATTTTAAAAAAAAAATGTTTTCTTTATAGCATTGAGACAGGTTAGCTAAAACTAGGAATTTACAAAGGGCCATATTGATCACTCATGCTCTGCAAATGAAGTACTGAAACTATTTTTATAAACCGGGAATTTATTTTTCTTTAAGATTTTATGTATCTGAGAGAGAGAGCGAGCGAGCACGCACAAACGGGGAGGGGCAGAGGGAGAGGGAGAAGCAGACTCCTGGCCCAGCAGGGAGTCCAACACGGGGCTGGATCCTCCAAGTGCCAGGATCATGACCTGAGCTGAAGGGAGATGCTTCACCACCCGAGCCACCCAGGCACCCCATAAACCAGGAATTTAAAGCTAAAGATTAACTCTACGGCAATAAAGAAAACCTTTGTACCAACTGACCTCTACTACAGCTCTTTCCTAGACCACCTGCTGAGTTCTACTTTATGGAAATGTGGTTGAATAGCCAATGGTTTTACTTATTTTTATTCGGTGGCAGTGGGGGGGGTGGTCTATAGATACTTTCACAGAGAAACCAGGCTGTACTGAGTCTAGGTGACTGGAGCAGGTGGCGGTTATCTTTCCAAAGGGAAATGTGGAGCCCGAGTGTGGCTGGCAGCACACACAGGTTACAAGCGGAGCCAGGATACTCCGATCTTTTCTGGTTCTGCCCTGCATCGCCCGCTCATGAGGTGAGATGAGAGACTGACGGCTGTACTGAAGGAAGGAGGAGGTCCAACTGGGCAGAGGCGGCATCCCAAGGGGAGACAATCAATCACTGAAGAAGACACCGAACAAAGCCCTATAGGACAGGGTTGACAGTCGGTCAAGCAGTAGGACAGGATGAGAACCTGGGCTTGGTACAGATCTCTGTGCCTGATGAAAAGAACAGCAATGCTAAGGGAGAAGACTGGAACATTAAATGCCTGAAAGCATTAAAAAGAAGAGCCTATTCTCTTTATGAAGTAAAGCAGGAAATACCATCTTTGTTTTCCGCGCGGCAGGGGAAGCATACTTGCTGGTTTTCGTGCACCACGATTTCTGGAACGGGGTCTGCGGGTCGGTCCGCGCAGTCACGGGAGGACGAGCCCGAGGCTGCCTGCTAATGCCGAGCACGTCTTCCCGCAACACCTCCCGTGGGTGCTGTGCTCATGCTGGATCTACAGAGCTGCCCCCAACAGCATCATGTGCAGCAGCGAAAGCTTCTGGAATGTCGCAATGGCATGATCAACAGGTGTTCTGTTTTGTTTGGGGCTATTTCTTGCTTGTACACGTAAACTCTTTCGGAACAGCTGGAGTTAACGGATGGGCAGGAGTTGAGTTCTGAGCCACAAAGCTTCAGACACCGGCCACAGATGCCTCTGCCCTATCTCACAACATGTCCTTTTCTAAGAAACACATTCGGTGGCAAGTGTTAAGTCCTGCGGTTGAAAGAAATGACGGGCGGGCCACCACCCGCCCTCCTCCTTCCTCCATGTGAACCTCACAACAGTGGAGGCTGCAGATGGGAAGGTTGTCTGTGTTTCCTCTCACCAGGGAAATGACGTGGTGACCTAGTGAAAGGCATGGGCAGGGTAGCCCCCTGCCACAGAGGTGCGGCCATCCTCTGTCATTCAGGCGGAGAACTCCTTGGCCTCTCAGCCTGCTTGAGCCTTAGTCCTGTGAAACGGAACACGCCAGTCCGGTCAGTGATGTGCTGCCGGTGTGGAAGCAGCCCTCCTTGAGGCTGGAGACCAGTGAAGTCCGCAGGCTCACGATGCTGTGGGCCATGCCTTGTTTTTCCTGCCTCGTGGCTGGGGCTGACCAGATGGTCCAGGCAATCTGGGCCCCAAGGCTCAGGGAGGGTTGGAATACATTGGATGGATCAAGATCTTTAACTGTGACTCCGCCCTTCTGACTGTGTCAGCTTCTTGGCGGACCACAGTGAAGGCTCCCCTGTGCTCTCCATACAGGCCCCTGTTCTTGGCACAAGACTGGCAGAGACCAACAGGAATGCCCTGTCCGACGAAGTGGCGTACAGCGCAGGCGTCCTTGTTGCCATCACTGCTAGCAAAGCCCTGGGAGGCCATGTCAAAGAAACTGTTCCTCACCACCGTTGCAATTTCCTTCCACTGCTCAGGGTGAGGGTCCACTCCATGGGTCTGTGGACACAAGCATGCAGACGAACACTTTGCTGGGGGCATTTTCAGAATGTTCTCCATAGTGTCTGTGAAGTCAAAGCTGCATGTCTTAGGGTTATCATATCAATTAACCTTGGGGCTGCACGCCAGCATCCCTGATTTCCCCAGGATGATTCCCCAAGAAGATATTTGGCTGAACTTAAAAAAATCTTTGCAGAAAACTGGCTCCAATCCTCAAGGCCCCAGTTCCAGAAATGGTCTTCAGGGTGACCTATCTGCTACCTTTCAGCACTGGGTTGTTCTTACCCAGGGCTAGTTCTGCAGCTGCCTTACAAAATTCAGCAAGTCTCATGACATGCCGGTATTCTTGTCCAAATATTTTGGAGCAGTCTGGGCCTCTGCCTTCTCGACACTGAGAAGCACATAAGGCTTTCCATTACCATCCAGTAGGCACCAACTCCCAGATTCATCTTTTTGCTGCTGTCTCTCTGAAAGGCTTCTGGCTTCTGGGACTCCCAGGATGGGGTCTGGAAGTCCCATTTCCACATGGGTCCACCAGGAGCTGGCTTTGGCAGAGACCGCAGAGAGAGGCCTAGGTGGAAGGTGGCAATGAACCGGGACAGTACGCCCGTTGGGGTGTGCAGCAAGGTCAAGGTGGGTGGAGAGAAGGCAGTGGGGGAGCTGCAAGGCGGAGTAGAGGGCCAGCAGACAATTCTTAAATAATAGCAGGTAGTCATTCAAAACACAGAAAGAAAGGAGAAACTGGTAACCTCTGAAACTCTGACTTGCAATCACGCATGGCACGAGGCATCCATGGAGTCTCATTAAGCTTCTAGTATGTATTCTATGATGCTTACTGTATGACGCAGCAAAACACCAGGAAAATCACTGTTTTTCATTAAAAACTCTAACAATGAATATAAAAATAGACAATCTGAACTTATGTTTAATAACAGCTTGAGTATTTATCAACTAGATTCTCCTTTGCAAATCTGTTTACCATAGGCTGATTTCTTTTCCTGCTTTCTTTTTAAAGGTTTTATTTATTTACTTGACAGAGAGACATCGAGAGAGGGAACAGTGGGAGAAGGAGAAGCAGGCTTCCTACTGAGCAGGAGCCCAATGTTGGGCTCGATCCCAGAACCCTGGGATCATGACTTGAGCTAAAGGCAAACGCTTACTGACTGAACCACCCAGGAACTTAACCACAGGCTCATTTCTGAAGGCTGTCTTGAATGCTGTCGAGTACTCTTAATGTTACCATTAGTGTTGATCAACTGCCCATACACACATACATACATGACATTGGATGTGTGCTTCTCTTTCACTAAATTTTTCATTATTATAAAAAGCAACATGTACTCCTCATATAAGACTTGGAGAGTGAAGACACAAGTGGGAAAAGTCGCCTGTGTGGTAACTTAATATTTTTGAATTTTATCTTCTTCTAGGACTACCTTATCTTTTTTATAAGATTTTACTTATCTATTTGAGAGAGAGAATGAGCAGAGGAGCAGGGCAGGGGATGGGGGCTACGGCACAGAGGGAGAAGCTGACTCTCTGCCAAGGAGGGAGACCCACACAGGACTCAATCTTGGGACTCTGGGATCTGGATCTGAGCCCAATGCAGATGCTTGACCACTTAACTGACTGAGCCATCCAGACGCCTCACTAGAACTATCTCATACAGAGCATTCAATTGATCATATGGTTCAAGAAACTGGGAGAAAAATTCCAAGGAAAGCAGGAAAAAGAATAAAAGGGAAATAAAAAAAAAAAAACAAAACCTGAAGATAAGACAGTAACACTGCAGGAAAAATAAATATTTTCATTTATTGAGTATTTAAGTTGGACACTTTTTCAACTACTTGATTATCTCAAGAAACTCTTAAAGGACATTAAAACTATAACCCACATTTTACAGCTCAGCCACAGAGAGCCTTGAGAAGGTGTTCAAAATCACACTGTTGGTGTGAAGCCAGGATTTTTAAAAAATCTAGATCCTAAGTGTTTACCATCTAAACTTTATTACCACTATGGAAGAAACTGGTAAGAATGACCTTCTACAGGGCCTGGGCCCCAGACAGTTTTTGTTTGTTTTTTAAAGATTTTATTTTTTCAAGAGAAAGAGTGAGTGAGTGGGGAGTGGCAAGGGGGAAGGAGAGGGAGAAAGAATCTGAAGCAGACTCCGCACTGTGCACAGAGCTGGACATGGGCCTCGACCCCGCAACCGCGAGATCATGACCTGAGCCACAGCCAAGAGTTGGAAGCTCAACTGACTGAGCCACCCAGGAGCCCCGGGCCCCAGATAGGTTTAAAGGCAATTTCTCTTAAACCTAAAGAGATAATTCTCATGGGTAGCACAGAAAAGCGACCCTAATCATCTCATTTGGGTAATAAAAGCCAGGGGTACTAAATGGCAGCAATCATACCAAAAAGAAGGCCACATTTTAATCTCATTAAAGAACAGACACTTCGGGGTGCCTGGGTGGCTCAGTGGTTAAAGCCTCTGCCTTTGGCTCAGGTCATGATCCCGGGGTCCTGGGATCAAGCCCCACATCGGGCTCTCTGCTCAACGGGGAGCCTGCCTCCTCTTCTCTCTCTCTGCCTGCCTCTCTGCCTACCTGTGATCTGTCAAATAAACAAATAAAAAAATCTTTAAAAAAAAAAAAAAGAACAGACATTTCATAAAATATAAATACCTCATTTTTACCTCTTAGTAATGTATAATCCATTACAGTTAAATGTGTTATATCCCAGAAATACTAACAGCTTAATACTGAGAATGCTAGAGTAAGATCTAATCACATGAATAAGCCAAATGAGAAAACCCATATAACCAACAGAAGAGAAAAGAAAAAGACATTAGGTAAAATGCAATATTCCGTCCTCAGAAAAAAATCTGAGGTAACTAAGCAAAGGCTGCATGTTGTTTAGTGTATACATACACTTTAATGAAGTGCTGTACAAATCTGAGAGTCACTTCCCTTGAGGAGCCACACTGAACGCAGACTTCTCCGTATTTTAAGAAACTATGTATGCCACTAGAGCAACCCCACTTCATGAGGGAGGCATGCAAGTCAGAGAGAACACAGTGGCGGGAGGTAGAAAAGAGCCCAGAATTCTCTCTTCGGCGTTTTAATATTTTGTCTACAGCGGTCAATGAACTAACAGAAATTTTGCTCGTAATTCTGGGCTCATCTAGAAACCACTTACCAGAAATTTCAAACACTGGTTAACAATAAGAGAACAAGAAACGAATTACTATCAGTGAAGGAAGAAAGCTGCTGTCAAAGAAACTCCCACCATTTTCTCTTGGCTACATTACAGTATGTGGGTGAGCTGCCACTGAGAGTCAGGTGAGTCAAAGTAGGTTGATCTGAATTGTGGCCTTACTACTACTAATTCTCTTTTGCGTGAAAAGGCAAAAGTATGTTGGAAAAGTGTAAAATCCTACATTTAAGTTGCATGAAAAATAATGTGAAGTGATCTTTCATAATGGGGGGGGGAAAAAGACCTGGAAGTTCCTTGAAAATCATGAAAACATCCTATAGCACCTAGATTTTCCTTCCCAAGATCAAATACTGATAAATCTTAATTCGAGATCTGATCATATCTTGAAGTTAAAAATGACAATAATTTGAGGAGTCATAAAAATAAAGTTTAATTGATGACAGAAAATGGATTACATGAGAAACATACAGGTCTGTAGAAAAGAACCTGTACATTAAAAGAAAACAATCTGAAAGGAAGATTCTCTGACAGGTATTTTAGTAGAAATATGAATTTGAATCATCTGGGGAGCTTTTTAAAAATGCTTTACTCATGGGGCACCTGGGTGGCTCAGTGGGTTAAGCATCTACCTTCAGCTCAGCTCATGATCCCAGGGTCCTGGGATTTGAGTCCCATATCGGGCTCTCTGCTAGCAGGGAGCCTCCTTCTCCCTCTGCCTCTGCCCCTGTCTGTCTCATGAATAAATAAATCTTAAAAAAAATACATTTACCCAGGGGGCACCTGGGTGGCTTAGTCGATTGGGTGCCAGACTTGATTTCCGCTCAGGTCATAATCTCAGGGTTGTGAGACTGAGCCCAGCAGTGGGTTCAACACTGGGTGTGGAGCCTGTTTGGGATTCTCTCTTTCTCTGTGCACTGCCCCCCCCACCCCCACCCCCCACCCCCCGCCGCTCATGCTCCCTCTCTTAAAAAAAAGAAAAAAGAAAAAAAAAAGGGACTTATCCAGGACCCATGCATGAAGATCCTGATTCAATAGGCTGGGATGGGGCTGGTGTATATTTACATACTATAAAAGGCTGACTAGATAATTCTAATTCGCATCCTGGTTAAAAACCATCACTCTCTGTATCTATAAAGATACATAAATCTATATTTATATAGATCTATATAAATATATATAAAACTGCCAACATTAGATTTCTTTTTTTACTTATAAAACAGCAGTTTCATATGATTCATTTAATAGAAAGTGGCTGCAACTAAAAACAGCTAACATTTACTGAATATACTACTTTGTACCAGGCACTAAATTCTGCACACCTATTGCTCCAAGTTTCCTAACACTAGTGAAGAAGTGGGCAAAAATATACCCAGACTTTGTATGGGGAAGTGAGAAGGTAAGAAAGGCAGCTGCGAAGAGGAGGAGTGGTCAGGGATGATACCAGAGGGCAAATCATCATTATGTCTGGAGGCAGAAGAAGAGACTGGACAACATTAATTTAAAATGACTCCCACAATAGCGACTGTCTATGTGGTCAAGGAAGGATAAGCCTCCTCAGTCATTTCCAACATGTCTAACAGCCAGAACACAGAGCAGAATGCCTGTCCTATTACTCTGGGGGTGGGGGCTGGCTGTGGGCGAGAGTGGGTAGAAGGAGCTGATTGGGCAAGGTCAGGGCTCATCAGGAATGGTCGAGAATCGTAGGCTGGGTAGCAGGCCCATTTACAACAAAGCTTCCCATCTCTTTAAACTGTTATCACCCAGGGGCGCCTGGGTGGCTCAGTGGTTAAGCCTCTGCCTTCGGCTCAGGTCATGATCTCAGGGTCCTGGGATCGAGCCCCGCATCGGGCTCTCTGCTCAGCAGGGAGCCTGCTTCCTTCCCCTCTCTCTGCCTGCCTCTCTGCCTACTTGTGATCTCTCTCTGTCAAATAAATAAATCTTTAAAAAAAAAAAATAAACTGTTATCACCCAAAACCAACCATGTATTAAAATGAAAACACTAAGCATGTGCACCTGGATTCAAACTGGGGGTAAGAAGCAAAGTTTTGGCATGTCATTATCATCTCTGATAATCAAAGAGATAACATCTGGAAGGTCCAGGCCCCACAGAAAGATTTCCTTAGGGACCTCATTCAATACAATATCCCCTTTGGTATACTAGCCTAGTTCTTCCAGTTTTATATGTGATGGGACTTAAAAAGTCATTTCCATTTTTACCCAGAAGTTTCACTGTAAGATGTTAAGTCAAGTCAATACAATATAATTGAAGAACTACAGAAGGAAGTCTTAAAATAGTCAATTCTCTCATTTTTCCTAAGAAGTAGTCAGGGCTAGAGAAGAGTTAAGTCACTTGTAAGAAATTCCACAGGAAGCTGTGGTAGAGTTAAAACAAACTGACCCAGGATGGTAACGATCCAGCAGAATCTGTGTATCTGCGTCAGTGTAGTTAGAGCAGACGTGAAATCACTGGGTTACTCACATGACTTTTTTTTTTTTTTTTTTTAAAGATTTTTTATTTATTTATTTGAGAGAGAGAGAGATCACAAGTAGGCAGAGAGGCAGGCAGAGAGAGAGAGAGGGAAGCAGGCTCCCCGCTGAGCAGAGAGCCCGATGTGGGACTCGATCCCAGGACCCCGAGATCATGACCTGAGCCGAAGGCAGCGGCCCAACCCACTGAGCCACCCAGGCGCCCTACTCACATGACTTTTGAAGCCACTATTCCTTATCCTTATTCGTTTGCTCTATCCCAAAATCAACGGTTCAGTTCAAGGGCTCAGCATGTTTATTTCGCTAGTAACTGGTAACCACTTACAGGCTTCCACAGTCACCAATCCATCCTACTGGAGGACTGAGTTCAACTAACCTCCTGAAGGACTGGTCTCATATGATTTAGTAGTTTCAGGTTATGCCACGTGTTGAAAAACATGGTCTTGGTTAGGCAGTGACAGGTGCTGTATGAAGACAAAGAAACTTCTAACCATAAACTCACTATAACAACAGAGCATTCCAGTTGCCAGAAAACTGGCCACTGCTCATAAATCACCTTTTTCCTTTCTGGGTTCTTGCCATCTCTTGCTGTCATTGAGAATTAGTGCCTAATGCCTTAACCGAGAATGGTAACTAATCCCAAATCAGTGAACCTTGACTCTAAAGGTTTGAAAGGAAGAAAAATAAAATATTAAAACCACTTACATTCTATTTTATAAGACTTCATACTGAAAAACAGTAAGGATGAATACATGAAGCCTGTATTTAATTCCAGTAGACTAAATTCTTAAGCCTAAATATAGCTGTCATTCTCCTAAATCCAAGAAGCTCTCAGAAGCAAGAAAATTCAGGTAGTTCTGAACTTTGAATTATTAGCTATATTTCACTTGACAGGATGCAACTATAATGTACAAAGCCTGGGGATAAATTAAAGTATCAGAAGAAGAGTACTGACCCTGCCACCACCTCCCCCCCAAACTACATATTAACTAAAATACCAAAGAGACTGACACAAAGCCCCTCATTGTTAATATTGCCTGCCTCTTTATGTAAACACAGTCTATCACATTAAAAGGGAAATTAGTCTGACATGGCCTAAGATTCCATAGTGCTCTTAGGTTAAAGTCTAAATTCTGTAATACTGTCTCCGTATGTCATCTGCCCCTGATTATTTCCCTTTTTATACTTCTCCCCTTAAACCTTATATATCTTGATCCTATGCATTTTTCAGTTTCTACTAGTGAAATACGTGTGGACATTTGGGGGAGTTTGAGTTAAATGGATAGTAAAGTGGGTTGTATGCAGTTGAACAATGGTAATAAGGAAAGATAACAGACCTTATAGGAACTGACATCACATAAGGACTTGAGTAAAGAAGTAGAAGGTATACTTGAAGTGAGTTTACAAATCACATTTTCTGAATGCTATATTAAGAACTACATACCATTTATTAAAGATTTTATTTATTTATTTATTTGACAGAGAGATCACAAGTAAGCAGAGAGGCAGACAGAGAGAGAGGGAAGCAGGCTCCCCGCTGAGCAGAGAGCCTGATGTGGGACTCAATCCCAGGACCCTGAGCTCATGACCTGCGCCGAAGGCAGAGGCTTAACCCACTGAGCCACCCAGGTGCTCCTACACACCATTTTTTAATAGGAATAACAAAGCGGGAGTTATTTTATGAAGAAAAGATAAAGGAATAAGAAAAGAAAAATTTTAGCTATCAATATGTAGTTTACTGTATTATTCTATAAAATTTTTGGAATTTTATTTGTAACAGCTTTATTGAGGTGTAACATATAAAAAACTGCACGTATTTGAAGTCTGACCCACTGTAATCTCCCCTTCCATTGTCACCCTCCTTAATACATTGAATTACATACATTACATACATTCATTCATTGAATTATTTTCTATATAGGTTAATTAGCACTTTCTAGACTTTCTACAATTATGCAATATGCATCCCTCGGGCTTCTTGCGCTCCACATAATTCTGAGATACATCCCTGTTGTTGCCTGTATCAGCAGCCCTTCTTTTCCTTCTACTCTGCACGGCACTCTACTGTACGGATACACTACGACTACTCGTTTATCCATCCACCGCCTGGTGGACAAGTGGGTCGTTCAGTTTTTGACCCCTGTCGACAAAGGTGCAAAAGGCAATGCAGTACAAAAAGGACAGTCTTTTCAACAATGATACTGGACAACTATGACATCCGTACGTTTAAAAAAAAAAAAAGGAAAGTACCATATACAAAAGTTAACTCAAATTGGACCATTCTTACATGTAAAACCTAAAATAGCAAAACTTCTAGAAGAAAGCACAGAATTAGGCATGTGGCCTTGGGTTAAGTAATGATTTCTTAGATACAGCATCAAGAGCAGAATCCACAAAAGAACAAAATGATAAATGGGACATCAAAATGAGAAACTGCTACTCTTTAAAAGACAGTTAAGTAAATGATTACGCCGTCATCTGCTACATTCCTATGGTGTTGCCTTTTATTCCTGTGATTTATTCATTCATTCATTCCAAGTGGTAGCTCCATTGGTGGTGAGCACAGCGTAACACAGACTTGTTGAATCACTATGCTACACACCTGATACTAACGTAAGGTTGTGTGTCAGCTATACTCAAAAAATAAAAAACCATATTTTCTGCCTTTAAAAAATAAAAGACAGTTAAGAAAATGAAAAGAGGGGTGCCTGGCTGGCTCAGTTGGTACAGCATGAGACTCTTGATGTTAGGGTCACGAATTCAAGCCACATACTGGGTGTGGAGCTTACTTAAAAAAATGATGCAGGTAGAAGAAAATGAAAGACAGAAAGGCCCCAGTGGAGAAGCTGAGGTCAACACGAAATCTGAAATACTCAAAACAGATACAGAACTGTCTCAGCACTGCAGATGTAAACAAGCGCACTGTTGTGGGCGATGGGGCCGCCGGTAAAAGGTGTCTCCTGATTCCCTACATTTCCATCTGAATATGGACCAACTGTTTTTGACAACCATGCAGTCATGGTTATGATCGGTGGAGAGCCACGTACTCTTGGACTTCGTGTGTTTCACTGTTTTCTGTCCTCATTCAAACTGGGAGAAGCAAGTGCCTGCGATAATTCACCACTGTGCAAAGAGACTCCTTTCTTGCTTGCTGGGACCCAAACTGATCTTGGAGATGACCCCTCTCCTACTGAGAAGCTTTAAGAACAAACAGAAGAAGCCTAACCAGAGACGGCTTGAACGCTGTCAAGGACGTGGAGGGCTTTGGACTCGCACAGAAAGGCCAAAAGAGGAGCTGCCGATGTGCGCTGCTGCTGTGAACGTCTCTCCAGAGCCCTTTCTGCACAGCTGGCGTCAGCACCGTACTAAATGCAACGTTTTACTCAAGCCAAAGACGAAAAGTAAAAATTTGTCTTTCCAATAATGACAAATGCCCTGCACCTTCCCACATGCACTCGTGTGAGACACGGCCCACGGGTATGACCCCCCCACCTCCCCTGATACGAGTTAATTCTGAGGAGTTCTATGTTGTCAGAAAAGTGGTCAGTACTGGTCTTTGATCTGTAGTTTCCAAAAAAAAGTAATGCTTTCATTGTTGTTTAAGAGCCAGCCATACTTGAGCTGACTCTGTAACAGACTAATCTGGACTGTGGAAGCTGTTCCCTGGTTCCACCTGGGAGAGTAATCAGGGATGTCTTAGTGGTATCTGTTTCTTTTCCATTTTCAGGGTGTGTGCTTGGTTTGTTTTTATTTAGTCTTTTAAAAAAAGCCATTAACCAGTGGACGGCCAATAAGGTGTAGAGAACAAACTGATTAACTGATTCCACTTCCTAGATCTAGTTTAAAAAACATGTCGTTGTCCCCTACTCTGTGCTCCCCCCACCCAACGACACGGTGACATGCTCTTAAGAAAGCATGTAGTAAAAGCCTTATGTAGTAATATACTCCTTTTTGAGAGTTGACTTTTCTGTCCACCATTGAGTCGGTCTGGTGTTCGATGAACCTCATAAAAGCAGGTGGTATCTGATCTGCCCCTCCTCTCTTCTGGGATGCATTCTCTATGTGACTGTGACTTCCAAGATTTGTCTGCCATTTGCTGAGGTTTTTTAAAGCTAATTTCTAACTTCTACTATTGATGAATGTACTGAAAAGCACTGCATCTTTTGAGATAATATCAAATGGATTGAGTTCATAATTTAAAAAAAATTTTTTTTTCCCTTTCAAAAAGAAAATGAGGGGCGTCTGGCTAGCTCGGTTGGTAGAGCATGTGACTCTTGATCTCACGGTTTTAAGTTCGAGCCTCATGCTGAGTTTAAAGATTACTTTAAGATAGTATCTTTAAAAAAAATTAAATGAAGGGATAAACTACAAACTGGGAAAAAATGTTTAGAATTTAAAACTAAAAATACTGAGAAAAAGGGGCTCAGTTGATTAGGAGGCTGCCTTTAGCTCAGGTCATAATCTCGGGGCCCCGCATTGGGCTCCCTGCTCAGCAGGGAGTCTGCTTCTCCCCCTCTCTCTGTCCTTCCCCTTGCCTGTGCTTTCTCTCTCTAATAGATTTTTTTTAAAAAATCTTAAAAAATAATAAAAAATAAAAATACTGAGGAAAAGAAAAAGGCAAATTTTGGCTCACTCACAGATTCTTTCTGATTACTTATTATGGTAAAAAATGAATGAACTATATATAAGCTCCCAACAAAGGATTCAAACAGTAGGAAAGAGGGTAGTAGGGACTCAAATAATTAAATTTAAATTGCTTCTTACTCTGTAAATATACTTTTTAGCTATTTCTAAGATGACTAATTTAATGCATATTGATACCATATTAAATCAATGATGAAAAAAGTTCTTGATCCATACAACCTGATCAAAACATTTTCAATGAAAACAATGGCTGAACAGGGTGATGTGAAATGTGTACATAAGGGTAAAGAAAGCTATTTAAACAAAACCTCTTTTGTGAAGCATGTCCAGCCCTCCGACTGCTCTCTGGGGCCTGAGTGGCTACTTCCTGGGTGGTTTCAAAGCACTGTGGACATAACTGCTATCAGTGCTTCACACCACACTAATTACTGGGGGCTTTTCAACAGCAAAGAGCTTTTTTTTTTTTTTTTTTTTCAGTTCTGAAATCCCTGCATCGAGCACAGTATCTAGCAAATACTAATACATACAAATACTTTTTTTTTTAATTTTTTTTTTTTTTAAGATTTTATTTATTAATTTTGACAGAGAGAGATCACAAGTAGGCAGAGAGGCAGGCAGAGAGAGTGAGAGGGAAGCAGGCTCCCTTCAGTGCAGAGAGCCCGACGTGGGACTCGATCCCAGGACCCTGAGATCATGACCTGAGCCGAAGGCAGCGGCTTAAACCACTGAGCCACCCAGGCGCCCCCATACAAATACTTTGAAAAAGAAATCAAACTCTAGAAAATGACTGAGGAACAGGTAATCAGTATTGGTAAAATCTTGAGACATTCCCCCAACAAGAATAGGAACTCTAGTTAAGAACTGCTTATTGAGGGGCGCCTGGGTGGCTTAGTTGTTAAGCACCTGCCTCCTGCTCAGATCATGACCCAAGGATCCTGGGATGGAGTCCCACATTGGGATCCCTGCTTCTCCCTCTCTCTCTGTCCTTCCTTCCCTGCCCTGCTCATGCACGCTCTCTTTCTCACTAAAAAAAAAGAAAAAACATTGCTGATTAAGGGAATGGGCAGAGGAATGAGAGCCAGCAGAGAGTCAGACTGCTCCCACATCTGATAATACGATGTTGTATTACTTGGAATTACAACGTATTATGCATTATGGACAAATTAAACACTGGTCTCACAAGCTAAGTTAGCTTTTCCAGGACTAATGTACTTAAAAAGCCTCAGAAAAAAATTAAATGGAATAGTAAGAGATAATTTTCAGCTCAGCAGATACTTTATGCAATTTTCTTAATAAAATTAATATAACCATGTCAACATTATATAACATCTGACTACAAAGCAATTCAATCTTCTGATAATGAGGTCATTTACTAAGATCACCATAGCAAGTGGCAAATCTCCACAAATAAATTTTTTGCTTTTTACCTTACATATACATTATAAGATATAGGAGTTTGGGGGACATTAGATATGTGCTATATTCTTATATCCAACACAAGAGGTTTATGTAAGGTTAAGTTTATAGTCACTGACCTATTTTTGCAAATTAACTGAGGACATGAATATCCCAGTCACTTCTGAGAACATCTATGGACCCTCAACACAGAAGTCTCACCATGGTCCTATTTAAAAACTAATATAAATGTCACAAAATTAATACCTACAGTTATTGCTTTTGTTGAATTTGTATATGAATTATTAGTAAGAACTGATAATTGAAAAAAAGGCTATCATAACATGGCTGTTCAAAGAGAATTAACAACAAGGATATTTACTGTAACACTATTCATAATAAAAAATGAAGAATTAAATTATGGATAGTCATATAATGGGATTATAAAACAGTCATTAAAAATGACACTGAGTACTGAAGGACACTGAAAAAGTTCACAAAATATGTGAAAGCAGCTCACAAATAATGTGAAATAGGAAAACAGATTACATATTAGTACAAACAGGAAAAACATCAGATAGCAAAATAAGTAAGAGCAGGAAGAGCAATCAAAACAGAGGCACAATAAAAATGTTTAATTTACAGAGCCTTTTACTTCTCTGAATTCCAGTGTTCTATCATGAATGTTGCTTCTGTAAAAGAAAAAAGCTTAGGAAAAAAAAAAAAATACTGGGCTTTAATACAATCAAACTGTCAATAATAGCTGCTCTGGGCAGTTAGGAAAACACGGGTCACCACCTGGCAAAGCTGATGGTGTACAATGTAGTTCCGCAGCCGTTCAAGTGAGTCTGTGTAGTCAGCCTGTGTAGTCAGCCTCCAAGATGGCTCGGACACCCCCCACCTCCCGGGATTCACACCTGTCTGCAGTATCCTCCTGGAACGTACCGGGACTGATGTGTATGACCATTACAACAGCAGAAGTGAAGGCATGTCACTTCCGGGACCAGGTTATAAAAGACTGAGGCTTCTGTCCTGGACACTCTCTCTCACCACTCTCTTTGGGGAAAACCATGTTGTGAGTCGTCCCATGGAGAAGCCCCTGTGGCAAGACACTGAAGCCTCCTGCTAGCACCATGTGAGCAAGGCAGAAAGCCAGACCTGGAGACTTAGCCAAGTCTCAGATGACGGGAGTTCTGGCTGACACCTTGATTGCAGCTTCGTGAGAGACTGAGCCAGAATCATACCACTAAGCTGCTTCTGATGCCTCACCCCAGAAACTGTAAGATAATAAATGTTGGTTGTTTGAAGCCTCCAAGATTGGGGTCACAGCAATAGTTGACTATATGGTTAGCTTATACCTTTGGAGACTTTGGTCCTTCTAAGAACCCACCTTAGTTTGAAAAAGCCCCTAGGACTGTAACTCATTTTGCTCTAAATCCAAGGTTCTGATTTCCTTCTGATCTGACCCAAACCAGAAATGACATTTGAGTACCCCTTTTCAAAATGTTCAGTTCCTTAGAATTGCCTTCTAGTTCTCCTCTCCCACTCGTATTTCATCTCCTCTTTCAGTTACTGTAAATCTAGGGTCGGCAAACCTGTTCTGCAAGGAGCCAGACAGTAAATATCTTGGGCTTCTCTGTAGGAACCATCCCTACAACTTGAAAGCAGCAACAAACAGCTAAATAAATGGGTGCGGATGCATCCCAATAAAACTTTATTTCAGTAACAGTTGGTAGGCTGATTTTAGCTCCAGAACTGTGGCTTGCCAACCTACTATAAATGAAAACTGGTAAGATCAATGCTTCCGACTCATGCAGTAGATCCCATTCCCTCTAGCCGACTCCAAATATTGCTCCAGAAAGCCCAGAAAACCAATGCATCTATTTGTCCCACTCTACTGAATATACACGTTATTTCTCTCTTAAAAAACAAAATTCAAAACAAAACAAAAACCCAAAATAAACTCTCTCAACCCAGCTTCCATTTCTCCATTTCACTGTCTTTATGTTCCTCCCCAAGCCTACTCTTAGGCTTCTGTTAAGATCATCAATGATCGTCAATTATCAGCCTTCATTACACTTCACTTAGCAGTATCAGCTGACTCAGATGATCAACGCCTTGTTCGTGACGTGTCTGCCTTCCGCTCAGGTCCTGATCCCAGGATCCTGGGATTGAGCCCCACATTGGGCTCCCTGCTTGGCGGGAAGCCTGCCTTCCTCCCACTCTGCTTGTGTTCCCTCTCTCACCGTCTCTCTCTCTGTCAAATAAATAAATAAAATCTTAAAAAAAATATACCTTGTTTTATTTCCTGGATATCATAATCACTTGGTTTTCCTCTAATTTCTATGGCTGCTCCCTTTTGATCCCCTTTGTTCTAAGTGTGGTGGATCTCAGGGTTCAACTTGAACCTCTGTTTTCTGTCTATACTCATTCCTTCATAACCTCACTCAGTATATTTCTATATGAGATAGCACCCAAATTTATACCTCCAGATTTCATCTCTCCCCTGAAGGCCAGACTTCTACTCGGCTGCCTACTCGACATCTTCAGCTGGTTGGGTTCCAAACTCCAAACTGCCCAAAACTAACCTCTTAGTATCACCTACCTCAACCTCCCTCTCTCTGAGTTTTCCTCTTTTCTTAGTAAACGGCAACCCCATTCTTTGAGTTGCTCAGGCCAAAACCCTTGAGTCATTTTTGCCTCCTTTTTCACAGCCCACATCTGATGATGTGCTGGCAAATCTGTAAGCTCTACCCTCAAAATAGATCTACTCCTGTGAAGAATTTCCATGTTACTCTGAATAATACAGTCTTACAATGAAATGTAAGGTCCTAAGTTATCTTGCCATTCCTTCTACTAGAAGATAAACACATGGCTCACTCCCTCACATCATTTAGGACTCCCCTCAGCAGAATGTGAGATTTATGCGGGCAGGGAATTTTTCTTTGTTTACTGTTTGTTACATCGCCATTACTTTATATAGTGCATAACACACAGTGGATCCTTATGTAGTATTTGCTGAATGAATGAGTTAACTGTGAAAAATGACAAAACATATTTTCTAGTTGATGGAAAACTTACTGGTAAAACAGATGGGTATGTTAACTTTTTTCCTCATTTCCTACTTTCATAGTGTTTCTTAAATATAATCAAAGCCCCTGGTAACATAGAGTATAAAAAAAGACGAGAGTGTCAGTCAGTGGTCTAGGTTCTGCCACCCGCCAGCCTCTAAAGTCTTTAGCTTTTCTTTAATGACCATGGTTTTCAGATCTGTAAAACGAAAACTGCACTAGGAACCCTGGATCCTTTAGAAATTGACAAACATCCAAAATTGTGCATATGACTTCAGAGACTTAAGCAGTTACAGATCCTCTTCAAGCCCACGGGCATCTGACCGCAGTCTCTATGAAGGTGTGCTCATAGGGAAGTCTAAGTCGAACTTCCTGGAAAAAATGTCACGCTCTACAGGGAAGTGCCAGAGTAGGCGGTAAGTTGGTGACAGGAGGTAAGTTGGTGACAGGAGGTAAGTTGGTGACAGGAGGTAAGTTGGTGACAGGCGGTAAGTTGGTGACAGGAGGTAAGTTGGTGACAGGAGGTAAGACACTTACTTAAGGGCTTTGAATGTCCAAGGCTTTATGTTAGATACAATAATAATGCCGGAAAGTAGATAGGAATTTTCTTGGTTTATTTATTATTTTTAAAGGTTTCATTTATCTGAGAGACAGAGAGGCAGTAACGAATGGGGGAGGGGCAGACAGATCCTGCAGGGAGCTTGACAAGGGGCTAGATCCTGGAACCTTGAGATCATGACCCGAGCTAAAGTCGGAAGCTTAACTGACTGAGCCACCCAGGCACCCCAAGAATTTTCTTTGCTTAGATTTCTGTAATAGACCAACATATGTTATGTAACATGTAATATGTAACATGTAACATAGTTATGTAACATATCCAAGACTACACAGCTAATAAATGGCTGAGCCATTTATTCAAATACAGGTTTATGAAATTTTTCATATTAAAAAGCTGAGTGGTGATGTGAACAGAGTCCATGCTTCCAATGCTACCACTCATATTTATTTGGATATTCACAGACAACTGAAACTCACATGATGATCCATTCAGGCTCAGGGACTCGTACCAGAAACTTCAGTTATTCTTCATGCCTCTCCTTAACTTTTCATGTGCCATTAATCACTCAAGCCCTACACGTTCTATCTCCTCAGTATTTCAAATTGAGCTGCTTTTCTTAATCCCCTGTATCCTTTTTAGGAACCTATCCTATCAGCCTGGGCTGTTCTAAGAATCTTCTTAGCCCTGCCTGATAGCCTGACCCCCTCCAGTGCCTTCTCTAGAGTATTGACCCTGACAGTACGCTAATATGCCCACCAGGATGAATAGAAAACCAGCCACGGGAATATGGGAAAATATTACAACTTGTTATTTTTCTGTGTTTGTCATCTTAAAAAATGAGAAAGAAATTAAACTTTACCAATAGCCAACATGCTGACTTCCACTGGCATCCTCACTGGGTCTGTGTCAAATGGAGAAGGTCCATGTGACGTTTGAGGGGTCAGACCTAAGGGAAGAGCGAGCAATCTGAGGGACGTGAAGAGTGGTGCTCTCCCAGCTGTTCACTGTCAGGATATCGGGGGTGTTTTAGTCTACACGACCAACGTAGATAGACATAAAAAATATTATCTAAGTTTTACCTAAAACATCTTTACAGGATAGATAATTTAATAAACTTCTGGAAAAGACACCATGAATTAAAAAGATTCACAGAAGCATGGGTGAGCAACAAGACAATGGCAGAATGTCAACTCATTTTCACTTCCAGTATAAGCTCTTCAGTTTCACTGAAGAAAACAATGACAAAGTAAATCAGATCTGAGAAGTTGGCCAAACTGAAATGAAAGACGGAAATGGTAATAGGGATTTATATATCTAAATCTGTGTTAGGTTTAGGTTGGGCTGCTAATGACAGAAAACCCCAAATAACAGTTAAGAAGAAAAATTAATTTCCATGATGATGTAAGCATACAGAGACAGGCAATGCAGGGCTGACAACATGGCTCCATAGTTATCTAGCAACCAGCATGCTTCTGGCTTTTTAGCGGGCAGCTGTCCCCAAGGTGCAGAGGCTTCCCAGTCATTATAAATAAGTTGAAGGTGTGCAACCCTCTCAACTTTGAGAGCCCTTCAGGGAGTTTCACAAATCACTTCTGCTTGATCTCACTGGCCAGAAATGAGTCAGCTGGCCACAGTTAATTGTAAGGGAGATGGGGAATTGTAGCGTGCTCTGCGTGTATGTGGGAAGTTTGTTTACAAAAGAAGGGGAACACTGAGATGAGCTGTCTCCAACAACCTATCAACAATAACCCTCATTTCTGTTCCTCATTGTTAACCAAGAGTCAGCCACAGTATCAAAATACAAAAAAGTCTGAATGATGAAGTTTTTTTCAGGTAAGTATGGTGCAAACTGATGTGTGGCAAAACCTGAACTGAACAGACAAGAGGTTGTTTGTACTACTGATTTATTTAGTGTGAATAGTCATACATTTTGATATATAAATATTATCTGATTAATGGGAACTGCCCCAAATTATGAAATATTTAGTATATGCATAAAATTATCTTTCTTAAATTCTAAGGATTCCAAATCCTAGAACACATCCATTTTGGATAAGATTATAGAATGGAAGTATGAAAGTACTAGAACTACTAAGGTATTTGAAAACTAAGCGTTAGAACAAGAAAATCTCCATGTTTTTTGGTCATCTTTAAAGTAATGCAATACTGAGTCAAAACTTCTATTACTTGTAATTACTCTGAAATTAATGATAAAGGTTCATAAGCATCCAATAAGGCTTCTTATTTAATGCGAAATCCACATTATATTCTATTAAGACTTCTTCCTGCCATGGTAAACATGTCGAAACACACACAAAACAAAAGGCAAAATTCAACTGAATTTCACTAACAACAAACACTGCTGGAAATCATATAGGTTTTAGGTTAACAAGCACAAGATTCTTGGACAGGCAGATTTAAAGTGCAAATGTTTAACGTATTTACTAGGTTCTAGAACAACGTAACACACAAGAGCTGCTTTTTAATTGCTAAAAAAGCAAGAGGTAGCAGAGAAGAGCTCTCTAAAAGTAAATGACTTCTTTCACAAAAACAATGTGCTACATGGAAAAACCGTGTACATGTATCCGATGGAGCTATCTGGATGAAGAAGAGGAGGGTTCTAGGATAAGCACAAGAGGTAGCACCACGTCTGAGATTTATTCTCTGCATAATTCACAGCTAGTGTAACCAAACTGAAACTGGAAGTGCACAAAATATTATGCCATTAATATGGTTCATTTTATGAAAATAAGACCCTTAAAATACAGAAGAGAAGAGGGACTGTATTCCCACTCATGTTGTAATACCAACCTAATCTTGACATGCAAAACTGAAAAGGAAAAGAAGTTAATTACAGGCCAATCTCTCAAAGAACAAAGATGTAAAGACATTAAAGATAATAGCAGACCAAACCAACAATACATCAAAAACAAAACCAAAAAAACCCAAAAACCTAACATCATGATCCAACTGGGTTTATTCGAGGAACATAAACTTCTATTCCCAAATCGATGTGTAATTCACAAAAGAGGAGAAAATCATATTATCTCAACCGATGCAAAAAATTGCATCTGACAAAATTCAACATTCATTCATAAGAAAAGCCTTATTAGCAAACCAGAAACAGAAGGAAACCTCTTAATACTGATAAATAATATTTACCAAAACTTCACAGGTAAAAGAGTAAAATGTTTTCCCCATGAGATGAAGGATAAGACAAGACTGCTTACTATCATCACTGCTAGTCAGTAAAGTCTTGGAAATTCTAGTCAGTGCAATAAAGCAAGACCAGAAATAAAAGGCAGAAGACTGGATAGGAAGAAGCAAAACTGAATTTAGAGGCAACATTCCAAAAGAATCAAATTATCAATATTAATAAGTGAATTTAGCAAAATTGCTGAAAATGTGGTCCTAACTTAACATTTTATTTCGACATTTAAAAAGTAATTACAGGATAAAGGACCTAAATGTAAGACCTAAAACAATACAACTCTTGGAAGAAAAAAGGACAAAGGCTTCATGATATTTGATTTGGCAATGGTCTCTTGGCTATGACACCAAAGGCATAGGTAACAGAAGAAAGTATAGACAAACTGGACTTCACAAAAATTACAAGATTTTGTGCATCAAAAGATGTTATCAACAGAGTAAGAAGGCAACCACAGAACAGGAGAAAATATATACAAACCATATATCTGACAAGGGACTGATATCCACATCAAAAGCACCAAGCAACCTAGTTTAAAAATAGGCAGAGGATGCTTGTGCTCTCTGTCTTTCAAATAAATAAATAAAATCTTTAAAAAAAAAAATAGGTAGAGGACTTGAATAGACATTTTTTCTTTTTTAAGATTTTATTTATTTATTTGACAGACAGAGATCATAAGTAGGCAGAGAGGCAGGCAGAGAGAGTGAGAGGGAAGCAGGCTCCCTTCAGAGCAGAGAGCCTGACATGGGACTCGATCCCAGGACCCTGAGATCATGACCCGAGCCGAAGGCAGCGGCTTAAACCACTGAGCCACCCAGGCGCCCCTTGAATAGACATTTTTTCACAGAAGATAAATGAATGGCCCACAAGCACAGGAAAGGCTGCTCAACATCATTAATAGTTAGGGAAATGCAAATTAAAACTACAAGATACCAACTCACAAGCATTAGGATGATCACTAAAAAACAAAACAGAACAAAACAAAACAAAACAACAAGAAACAAGTGCTGGCAAAGACGTGGAGAAATCAGAACCCCTGTGCACTGTGGGGAATGTAAAATGGAGCAGCTGCTGTAGGAAACAGTATGGCAGCCCCCCCCCCCAAAAAACACACTTACACAGGATCCAGCAATTCCATGTCTTGCTTTGTATCCAAAAGAATTGAAAGCAGAGTCTTGCAGAAATATTTGTATACGCATGTTCAGAGCAGCATTATTCACAATAGCAACCCAAGTGTCCATGGGTAGATGAGTACACACACATACACATACATACTGAAATATTATTCAGCCTTAAAAAGCAAGTAAGTTCTGACATATGCTACAACATGGATGAAGCTTGAGGACATTATGCTAAAGCAAAGTAAGCTAACACAGAAAAGCAAATACTGTAAGATTCCACGAATATGAGGTACTTCAAGCAATCAACATCATAAGGACAGCAAGAATAGTGGTGGTTCAGGGACTAAGAGGAAGGGAGAATGTGAAGTTATTATTTACTGAGTACAGAGTTTCATTTTTACAACATGAAAAGAGTTATGGGGATGTATGACAGCAGTGATGGTTGCTGAACAACGTGGATATGAATGTATTTAATACTGCAAAATTGTACACTTAAAATGGTTAAGATGGTAAATGGCATATGTATTTTACCACAAAAAAAGGGGAAACAAAACTAGTAATTACATAGAATTTGAGGATGAAAACTTAAAAGTATGTATTAAGACTGTTGTCTTTCAGTGCACAACAAATTACCCTAAAACTTAGTGACTTAAAATAACATTTATAATCCTACAGTTCAAGCAGCCTAGCCAGGTGCTTCTTCCTCAAAGACTCTCATAAGGCTTCAGTTAGATGCTGTCAAACTGCAATCATCTAGAGGCTTAAACACTGGAGAATCTGCCTCCAGGATGGCTCACTCACATCACTGTTGCGGCAGAAAGCCTCTGAGCTCTTCACCATGTGGGCCTCTCCACTGGGCTGTTAAATGTTCTCTTAACATGACAGTTGCTTTCTCCAGATGAGTGATCCAAAACAGCAAGGCAGGAGCCAAAATGTCTTTAATGACTTCGAAGTCACACAATGTCATTCAGTCAATGTGAAAGGTAACGAAGAGGCAACAATCTTTGGGGGCAATTTGGAGGATGGCGACCACAGAGAACTTCAAATAGACAATTACAAAACAGTGATGAGAAAATTTAAAGAAGACCTAAGTAATGCTTTAGTTTATGTTTACGGATTGGAAGACTCATTACTGTAAAAAAATGTCGATTTTCCTCAAATTTATTTATAGATTTAATGCAATCCCAATCAAAATCCCAGCAGGCTTTTTGGTGGAACCTGGTAGTTGATTTTAAAATTTGTATGCAAACATGGGGCATTGGGGTAGTTAATTTGGTGGAATAATCTGCCTTCAGCTTAGATCATGGTACTGTGGTCCTGGGATCTGAGTCCTGAGATTGAGTTCTGAGTCAGGCTCTATGCTCAGCAATGATTCTACTCCCCGCCCCCCCACTCATGCTTTCTCTCTCTCAAATAAAGAAATAAAATCTCAAAAAAAATTTTTTTTGTATAGAAACAGTTATACCAACAATATCCAAGACCAATTGAAGAACAGTCATCAAAGTACCCAGTGGTTGGCAAATTAGGCTGCTTAGGTTTTTTTCTATAATAAATTTATTTTACTTACTTTTAATGATATGTATTTATTAAATGTTGGAACAATCTCAAATTTACAGAAAAGTTACAAGTACAATACAGAAAGTTTGTCTCTGAGCCATTTACGAGTAAGTTGCTAGGATGCCTGGTGGCTCAGTTGAGTAAGGGTCCAACTCCTGATTTCAGCTTAGGTTATGCATGATCTCAGGGTTGTGAGACTGCGCTGTACATTTGGCTCTGTGCTGGGCACTGAACCTGCTCAAGACTCTCTCTCTCCTTCTCCCTCTGCCCCTCCCCTGCTCTCTCTCAAGGAAAAAAAAAAAGAAGAAGAAGAGTATGTTGCTGATATGATGCTTCATCTCACCCGAACACTTCTGAGTTTATTTCCAACAAACAAGGACAATCCCCAACAAACCAACACACAGTCATCACCCCTGGGATATGAACGTCAACAAAGTCCTATCACAGAATCCTCAGAACCTATCCAAGGTTCTGCACTGGCTTAGAATCTTACGTTATGTTTAGTTTTTCTATCTCTTTGGCCTCCTTCGGTCTGGAACAATTCTTCATACTTTGACTTTCATGAACTCAACAATTTTGAAGATTACTAACCAATTATTTTATAGACTGTCTCTTAATTGAGTTTTGTCTGATGATTAGATTCAGGTTCTGCATGTTCCACAGGAATACCACAAAAGCGATGATGCTGTTTCTTCTGTCTGCACTTCTTTTTAATGGGCTATTTTTAGGGCGGTTTTAGGCTTATGGCAAAATGCTTCTCTTTGTAAACAAAGTTTTACTGGGATAATGCCACTCCCATCTGTTTATGTGCTGACCATGGCTGCTTTTCATTACAGCAGCTGAGGTGAGTGGTTTTAACAGAGACCGTATGGCCTACAAAGTGTACATTGGATATTTTGGCCCTTTGAGAAAACCTTTTCTGACTCCCACTCCAGTGACTAAAAAGACTTTTTATAAAACTACAGTAATAAAGACCTGTGATATTAGTGAATGGATACACCGAGAGTTGGCAAATTTTTACTGTATGTAATGTAATGTATGTATGTAATGTAAATGTATTTACATTTTAAAAGATAATCTCACCTGAACACCAACTCGAAAATTAATTTCTAACCTGTGTAAATCTATAGATACACTGGATTTTGAAAACATTTATTAAAAATACACACAAAAAAGGAAACACATTTTGATGAATTTGCAAGAACTGACTGACATCAGAGAAAACAGAAATCAGCATGACAAATTTCATTAAAAATCTGTCCTTATTAGATAAAATTAAGAATTGAGGATTATCACTAAGCCAACACAATCAACAATGTCTGATCTATATCTTCATAAGGCATATGTTTCAAATGTGACAAGCATTAAAACAAATATAAAACAGACTGCACCCAAAACCAAGCCTTTGAATCACCATTTCACGAAATGTTAACTTTCACTAGAATGAAGACCATGGTAAGCAGAGACAGTTTTTTTTTAGTATATATTATGGTCTACTGTATCCCCCAGCATCTATAAGGGGGCCTGAATAATACTTGCTTTTTACTTTTTTTTTTCTCAGCTTTATGGAGGTAAAACTGACAACTTTCTATCTGGAGAAACTGTATACCACAAGATGATTTAATATATTATTTATCTGTTGTATGAATGAACCAAGACTTGTAAAAGTTATAATAAAGCACATCTGACTACAGTGTTTTCACTAAATAATGTTTTAGTGCCAACAGAAAAATTTTATACTACTAAAATTTTTAAATTTAAAATAGCTTATATAACCTCCCATTATTTTACAATTTATATTCTTTGATTTATAATGTATAATTGCACAGCAGTATATGTGAGTGATTTAAAAATAATTATACACATGGGAGTTTCTAGAATTCTGTAGTGATGGGGCATATGATCAAAAAGAGATCACTCCCTTGTAGCAGAGGTATCGAAAGCCTAACTAGTTAACGACCAGGAAAGAACTAAATTGAGAGCATATATTCAGAGACTTAGAAAACTTAATTTAGAAAACTTAAACTTAGTAATTTTATGTCTAGTCAATCTAACTTTTTTTTTTTTTAAGATTTTATTTATTTATTTGACAGCGAGAGAGAGAGAGATCACAAGTAGGCAGAGAGAGAGAGAGAGGGAAGCAGGCTCCCTGCCGAGCAGAGAGCCCGATGCGGGACTCGATCCCAGGACCCTGAGATCATGACCTGAGCCGAAGGCAGCGGCTTAACCCACTGAGCCACCCAGGCGCCCGTCAATCTAACTTTTGAAATGGGCTTTTCTGTTTTTAAAATTTCATTTTCCTGGTAATTAATTTTTAGTGTATTGTATTTTACAAACTTCTCACCCTGATATATATTGAAAATTTTAAAAACAGTTCTTTACTTTACCCTCAAGAATACACCACACTGGGGCGCCTGAGTGGCTCAGTGGGTTAAAGCCTTTGCCTTCGGCTCAGGTCATGATCCCAGGGTCCTGGGATCGAGCCCCACGTCGGGCTCTCGCTCCTCGGGGATCCTGCTTCCTCCTCTCTCTCTCTCTGCCTGCTTCTCTGCCTACTTGTGATCTCTGTCTGTCAAATAAAATAATAAAATCTTTAAAGAATACACCACACTCACTCTAAATTCATGGCATGAATCTGATTCCCTAGTCCTGAACCCTCAATGTCCAATTCAGCCAGACCCTGATTTCTTTTTTTTTAATTATTTTATTTTATTTATTTGACAGAGAGAAATCACAAGAGAGGCAGGCAGAGAGAGAGGAAGGGAAGCAGGCTCTCCGCTGAGCAGAGAGCCCGATGCGGGACTCGATCCCAGGACCCTGAGATCATGACCTGAGCCGAAGGCAGCGGCCCAACCCACTGAGCCACCCAGGCGCCCCCAGACCCTGATTTTTTTTACCAAATTCCTACTCATCCTCCTGGTGGTCATTTCCAGAAAACGCTCCTTGTTCCTTAAGCCTAGGTTGAGTGCTTGTCCTTTTATGCGTCCAGCACAGTACCTGGCACACAACAGGTGTTTTTTTTTTTTTTAAAGATTTATTTATTTATTTATTCGACAGAGAGATCACAAGTAGGCAGAGAGGCAGGCTGAGAGACAGAGAGGGATGCAGGCTCCCTGCTAAGCAGAGCCTGATGCAGGGCTTGATCCCAGGACCCTGGGATCATGACCTGAGCCGAAGGCAGAGGCTTTAACCCACTGAGCCACCCAGGTGCCCCCAATAGGTGCTTATTAATTCAACAAACATTGTATTACACAAAACCTACGCTCATGTCACTGCACATATTGTCTCCCCCAAAGTGTTCTATACTTCTCTTAAAAACATTTCATACTACTGACAAATAAATGCCATATCAGCTTCAAATATTAAAGAATAAACAAAACAAAAGAAAATTTCTAAAGGGAAAAAAAAACCCTCAACTACTATCAATCTTCCTTTTCTTGTTTCCATTTATGAAACATTATTGGCAACATGTCCAAGTTTTGGAATGAAGAAAACACACATTATTAACAACTTTCAACTCAAAATTACTTTCATATGACTGCCTTAAAAGGGAATCCTTCCTGGGATACCTGCGTGGCTTAATTGGTTAAGTGTCCGACTCGATTTCAGTTCAGGTCACGATCTCAGGTTCCTGAGATCCAGCCCCATGTAGGGCTCTGGCCGGGCATGGAGCCTGCTTAAGATTCTCTCTCTCCATAAATGAAACAAGATGGGATCAGGAGGGAGACAAACCGTAAGAGACTCTTAATCTCACAAAACACACTGAGGGTTGCTGGGGGTAGAGGGGTAGGTAAAGGGTGGTGGGTTATGGACATTGGGGAAGGTATGTGCTCCGAAGTACGTAAACCTGGCAGTTCACAGACCTGTACCCCTGGGGCTAATAATACATTATATGGTAATAAAAAAATTAAAAATTAAAAAAAAACTCTCTCTCCTTCTGCCCCATCAACCCCCCACCCACTCCCAGGAGGGCATGCACTCTTGAGCTCTCTCCCCAAGAAAACAGAAACAATAAACAGAATGCTTCCTTCTAAACCCTATTGCCCTAAAACAGCGGTTTACTGACTAACCTAGCAAAAATAAACTACAAAAAGGAAACCTGCTGCTATTTACCCTTGGCCCAAATACTTTAATGTCAGTGAAAATATTTTACACTGACAGTAAGTTGAAAAAATGAGTCCTGAGTTCTGAACCCAAATGATGTTATAATCACAGCCTCGGTATTTTAAGCCAAAGAGCACTTCACACTTTTAAGGAAAATCACTGAAAAGTCTGAATGTATCATACTTCTTCGTCTATCAACATAAACAGCACAAAGTAATTTATAAGCAGAGGTTGGGTTTCCCACATTTTTCACAAGTCTGTCAGGTAATTATATACATTCTATAATTCTATATTACATAACAAATTGTTCTTAATGTGGAGTTACTAAAACTTCACTGAAAGCACAGATAAGATTACTACTTTATAATCGTCAATGATAGCAATGTTCTGACAAGATTACTGCTACGTTTTGAACAACCAAAAAACAAGACCCCATCAACATTCTGGCACTATACAGTTTTATCTTTTTTGATTGAAAAACTAGGTGTCAATATGTACATCAAAGACTTAAAGATGTAATAATATTAGAGACAGTTGAAACTTTTAAGAACAAAGGGCAGGGGCGCCTGGGTGGCTCAGTGGGTTAAGCCGCTGCCTTTGGCTCAGGTCATGATCTCAGGGTCCTGGGATCGAGTCCCGCATCAGGCTCTCTGCTCAGCGGGGAGCCTGCTTCCCTCTCTCTCTCTCTCTGCCTGCCTCTCTGCCTTGTTGTGATTTCTCTCTGTCAAATAAATAAATAAAATCTCTAAAAAAAAAAAAAAAAAGAACAAAGGGCAAATGACTACTTCTATCAAAATAGGAACCAAACGAACAGCTGGGGTTTGGAAGAAAAGGAGAGGGAGGGTAAAACCTAAAGTATTTCTGGAATAATACAATCTTAAACTTTTACTTCCCAATCCAAAAGAAAGCAACTGCTAATTAGGTAATTTTAAAAGTACTCACAATATTTTTATATAAAAAGTTAAATTGTTTTGCTTAACAGCATTCTCTAAATATTTATCAACTGATGGCAGGGAAAGTGGACCAGAATGTGCGGGCACACAAAGGGAAGACAAGTTGTAACAAACTGTTAACACATCAAAGACGGGAGAACCTTGGTAATTCAGCCAACGTTATAGGAAAAGACAAATTCTAACTGTACAGGACACCTCCCACAATCAATCAAAAATTAAACAGCTTATTTTATTTAGTGCTTAACATACATCAAAAAAATCATCGGGGGGCGCCTGGATGGCTCAGTGGGTTAAGGCCTCTGCCTTCGGCTCAGGTCCTGGGATCGAGCCCCACATCAGGCTCTCTGCTCAGCAGGGCGCCTGCTCCCCCCCCCCCCCGCCTGCTTCTCTGCCTCCTTGTGATCTCTGTCAAATAAATAAATAAAATCTTAAAAAAAAAAAAAAACATCATCATGGGAATTTAGCAAAGATCTGATAATCGATGAGAAACAAGCAATTTAGCCACCAGCAGTATCCAAGAAGGATAGTATCTAATTTTTGAGGTGCATTCAACAAAGATTTTGAGTTCCTAATCGTATGTCTCACAAATTCCTCAACTTAACTGAACAGTGTTTTAAAGATTCCTTGATAACTCAGAATCGTAACGAGCCACTATTCTTCTGTTCTCAGAGGCTCTTCTGAATCTGGGCACGTTTCCCTGGATTCAGAGCCCTAGATTGTGGAACTCTGAATTCTCCTAATGTCGTGTTATAGCTTTCTGCCTCCTGCCTTCCCTTCATAGCTGTCCCTCACTGATCACTACTGCCTATGTGCTTGCCTTCAGCAGCATCCCTTCACCCCTAAAAATTGTTTGGCTGCACACTACCAGGCTTACTGCAATTAGATATAAAGTAAGACTTTTGAAAGATGGCGTAATTATTCTCTTGAGCATCAGATGCTTAACAGCCTGTAGTGCTAGGACCTTGCTTTTCTACTGTGGATGTTCAAAGGTATGTTGTTTTTTCTATGTTTTTATACTTGAATTCCTGATTCTTATAGCCTTTAACATTTCCTTATCTTCTGCCCCATCTGGCTGAATCCGGACAATTAAATGGAAATAATGAATCTGATATTGTTCAGGATCAGGGCCTGGCCATGGAAGGAAATCTACAAATTCTAGTTTCCTCCTTCCTCTTTGAGAGTGTTTAATATTTTAAGTTGTAAAATTTGACCTCAAAATAAATGAATGTTACTGCATTATTATCAGAAGCCTGTGATCAGGAGTTAGGAACTAACTAAAGAAATGAGGGATGTCTGGCCTGAATAGGCAGACACTTGGGAAGCTGGCAAAGGAGTTGTATCACTGCCCTCTTCAATTATTTGAAGAAAGATATCTGCAAAATGCCTGTTCTCAATTCTGTCAACAAATGTACTGTTTAACAAGGGCTCAAAAATGTTTGTGTACTAAGTGCTTCTTCAGAGAGCAAACCAGGCACAAAGACAAGTCACAGGATAACACACTTCAGTACAAAACAAGAATGAATTTTAAATGCAAACATCCAAAAATGACCCAGATTTCCACAAGATCACTGCAAGAGCTTAAGGAAAGGCTAGTGGCTGGGTAGTTTTGAAGGGATTTTTGTTAACTGTGGAAGAACACACTAGAAAATCTTACAAGGCCCATTCTTCTAACTCAATGAGACATAACACATTTTATACAGACAACCCCAAACCGTAAGTTCTCATTTCTGCATTTCACTTTCATACTGAAAACAAATCCTAAAGAGTACTAGAAAAGTATGGAAGCAACGTAAGAGCCACACAGTATCCAGAGTTATTTGTTCGACTTCAGGGACAGTATTTATACAGCAATTTTGTCTATCTATTAAAAGCTTTAGATAAGAAACATTTTAAGTGATAGAAATTATTTCCTTTTCAGAGCCAGACACTCACAATTACATCAACAGTACCGTCACTATCACCATACACATCATAAACCCAATGTCACGAAAAGGAATTGGGAACTATCTTTACTTTAAAAAAAAAAAACACTTTGAAGATGAATCATACAACATATGGACACTGACAGAGCTTGAGAATCTAAGTAAATGAAAGAGGAGAGGAAAGAAACTAATTATAAAAAATTGATTTCAGCAATCTGTAGGAATGTAGGAACTCCAAGACAGTTGGATACAACCTCCACTCAGCTAAAGAAAACTACATGAAAGAACAATGAAGACAAGTAGAGAAAAATGAATTACCAAGTTGTTACCATTGTTAATGTCGGTTGCTCCTCACCTCCACAGGAGAGGAAAAGAGGTGAGTGGGATGTTTTAGTTTAAATCAAATACTGCATCAGTTTACTTAAGAAAAAGTACTACTAGTAAAGGCTCATTCAGGTTTAAAATTAATCAGATAACAAACGTGATCCCCCCCCCCCCCCAAACTCCAGATGTCAACTTTCTATGTATTACTTTCGGTTTAATTTCGTAAGTGGGCAATAAATGACCCGACACCCCTAAAGCAGCAGACACGTGGCTTGTCTGCTGAGCATTCCTTCTTCTGGTGGGACCACCCTCTCCTTACTCACTGCATTACAACAGGCCAGCAAATCTGGATGCTCTGCCTCCCTCAAAAGTGGACAAGAGCCCCAGACTGGCCAGAGCGCTCCTTTTCCCGGGCTACAGAGAAAGACTGGCTCTTTCTGCTGAGCTGGGAAGAACTGAATCTGGAAATGAAAGTGGGAACCATGTGAAGAGTTGGCCAACAGAATGAAGAAAGATGTGAGCTGAAGAGGGAGAGAAAAACACCAACATTCTGTTTTGCCCAAGACAGTCAAGGGATGGGGGCGTGGCTCACTTTGCTGAGAGACTGACTGCCTTCAGCTCAGGTCATGATCCAGGGTCCTGGGATGGAGCCCCATGTTGGGCTCCCTGCTCAGCGTGCTTCTTCCTCTCCCATTCCCCCTGCTTGTGCTCTCTCTCTGTCAAATAAATAAAATCTTAAAAAAACTCCTCAGTTTAAACTGGACTTCTGGCTGTTACAACTGAAAGAGCCCTAGTATCTGCAGTATCTTTATTTGCTTCTTATGGTTCAGAAGGGAAGTTTCTCACTGCTTAGCTGCAGAATGAAGATGAAGGTAACTATCACTGTCTTTAACTATTTACTCTGCTTCTGTAGTAGCTAGACACGTGGAAGAATTAAGAAAAGATTTAGCTTTTATTCCAATTGTCTAAAAAAGCCCCATGGCAAATGAGAAAAATTAAGCAAGGCTCATGGTTAACATCATTACAAAAACAAAACAGCATTCTCTGGGAGAAAATCTTTGCAAATCACATATCTGATGAAGGGCTGTATGTGGAACACACAAAGAACTCACGATTCAATAACAAGATAGATAACCCAATTAAAAAAAAAAAACAGGAAAAAGATCTGAGTAGACATTGCACCAAAGAAAATTTGTAAATGGCTAATAAGCACATGAAAAGATGCTCAACACCATTAGTCATTAGGGAAATGCAATTAAATCACAACAAGATACCAATTTATACCCACCAGAATGGATGCAGAGAAATGGGAACTTTCAAACACGGCTGATAGAAATGCAAAATAACATGTAGCCACTTTGGAAAACAGTTTAGCACCTCCTTAAAAGGTTAAACATAAATGTACCATACCACTAAGCATTTCTACTCCTTAGGTATATGCCCAGGAGAATTTAAAAACATACATCCACACAAAGCGGAATTATTCATAATAACCAAAAAGGGGAAACAATCCAAATGTCCATCAACTGGTAAATGGATAAGCAAAATGTGGCGTTTCCATAAAATGGCATACCTACTGTTCACCAATAGAAAGAATTATGGACACATGCCACAACATGAGGAACCAGAAAAAAACAAACAAACCCAAAGACGACTTATGGAATGATTCCATTTATAGTAATGCCCGGAAAAGGCAAATCTGTGGAGACAGAATGTACGTTAATGGTTGCCTGGGGCTGGAGGTGCGAATGGGGATTATTAACTACAACTGGGAAAGGGATTTTACTGAAGTGATAAAAATGTTTTAAAACTGGATTATGGTGATGTTCACATAATCAGTTACTAAAAATGACTGTAAACTTAAGCGGGTGAATTTTATGATACATAAATTATATCTCAAAAAAGTTAATTAGAAAAAATGAAATAAGAGACTAAAGAAGACATAATAAGCAAAGAGAAATCATGAACCTTGATCAGACCCTGCATCAGAGGAAAAACAGCTACTAAAGACACTGGGTGGCAGTGAGGGAAGAAAATCTGAATTTGGGCTACATATTAAATGATGGTATGGAATTAATACTAATTTCCTTATGCATTACAATAGCATTAAGGTTATACAGGAGAATGTCTTTATTCTCAGAAGATGCAAGATGAAGTATATAGAGGTCAAGTTTCATGAGGTCTTCAGCCTTCTTTCATAAATAATAGAGAAAAATAAAAACATCTATACTTAGAAAGATGATGCAAATGGGGCAAAATAAATTGGGAATTGGGAAATACAGGTTTATAATATAATACTCTTTTAACTTTTTTATAAGTTTGGAATATTTCAAAATACAAGGCTAGTGGGGTGGGGGAAAAGAGCACTCTCATTTAAAAATGTAACCACATGTAACAGAATCATCAATGCAGTTCTCTATGCATTTCAGAAAAAGGCCTATAGTTGAGCTATAAAGATCAGCCTCTCTTTATGAACATATAGATAATAATAGAGAACAATGGGAACTAAAGTATAAGATAATTATGCAGAGACTTAGCAAGTTAGAGCTTTATATGCTAATACTAACCAATACTTTTTGAAATAATCATTGAAGACAAAGCAACATAGTTATTTGTTGGTGTGGAAATATTTAAGTTACAGGTATATCCAAGAAAACATTGTTGAATGAAGGTCAATTTTCCCACACCAAAGAGCACCCATCCCACCTATAACTCTTGGCTGATAACAAAGATCAAACGAGATCATGTACACAAGAGTGCTAAGTTTCAATTTTTAAAAACTTAGTCACTTACACTTGGTACCTTCCAGGTCAGAAGAGGAATACAAACATAGGATCAAACCTAACACCTTTTTTGGTTACTCTTGTGTATAATTGGTATTTCTTAATTTTGCAGTCAACGACGCACCAGCAAATCTTCAAAACATTGTCAGTGTCCACTATGATTGACTCCCCTTCACTCTCTAACTTAGGCATTTTGTCTTTCTACTTGTTATGCCGCAATCTTTAACAGTGTGCTTTTAACAATTTAAAGTTATAACAGTTTGAAACTCATCAGACACACTAATATAGAACAGAAATCTTGTTATGAATCAAAAGCAAATTTCACCTGGAAGTTCCAACAAAAAGCCACGTTTACTATAGCTTTTACAATAAAGAAAACATTCTTGGAATTGGGCCTCAAAGTAAAATATCTAAGAAGAAAAGGTGTCATTACTTCACATACACAGGGCAGCTCAGACAAAGTATTCTAGCAAATGGAAGAAGATAATCACACCCACTGGGATGGCTGTAAAAAGAGGGACTATACCAAATATGGGGGAGGATACAGAGAAACTGGGAAGCCTCATACACCCATACTGGGCAAGTAAAATGGTGCAGGTGTTTTAGAAAACAGTTTGGCAGTTTCTCAAAATGTTAAACATGGACTTACTACACGACTAATTCCGTTCCTATCTATATGCCCAGGAGAAATGAAAACACATGTCCGCGCAAAAACATGTACATCAATGTTCATGGCAGCATTTTCAAATGTAAGCCAAAAAGTAGAAACAACCAAATCTGTCCCTCAACTGATAAACGGATAAACAAAATGTGGAACATCTATTCAAGGGAACATTATTCAGCCATAAAAAGGCATGCAGTACTGATACATGCTATAACCTGGATGAACACTGAAAACATGCTGAGTGAAAGAAGCCATACACAGAAGACCACACATTGTAAGATTCCATTTATGGAATAGAGGAATGTCCGGAATGGGAAAATCTGTACAGACGGTAAGTGGATCAGAGCTAGAGGGAATTAGGAGTGACAGCTAACGAGCATGGGGTTTCTTTTTGGGGTCATGAAAATGTTCTTAAATCAGACAGTAGTGATGGTTGCACAACTCTGTGACTATACTAAAAACCACTGAATTATACTTTAAAAGAGTAAATTTTATGGTATGTGAATTATGTCTCAATAAATCTGTTATTTTTTTAAGTCCAGTCCCTCCATTCCCCCCCAAATAAGCAAATGACATAAAGACAATTCACAGAATAAAAAACATAAATGACCAGTTACTGTACAAAGAGTTTAAACAGTTGTACCCAAATAAACTTTAAAAATATATATAAAGACAAGAATGAGTTTTATGATCTGAGCCAAAGCAAAGAATAAGAAATAAGCAGAGCAACTGATCAAGTTTTATTTATTCTGAGGGATCAAGAAAGCTACTAAAACCCACAAGCAGCAAACAACAATAAATCAAGTAATAGACACAGAGAACCATCTCAGTTGTAGCATGCAGACACAGAAACAGGAAGACCCTGGAGACCAACAGGGTAGTGGGAAAGTTACCAATAATCCAAGTATTAAGACTAGGACAACTGAAGACCTCGGGGAATGGGGATTTTCTGTCACAGACAAAATGTCTTACGCAGAAGGTTGAGCGGAGACAGGGATACGGTCCGCAGCCTTAAAAGGTGCAGGTAGGTGAAATAAGGGAAAAAACCATATATGAATAGAAAAAAAATCAGCCTCCTCCCCAAACTTTGCCATCAAGGTGCCATCCATGTACCAGAGGGCGGGATGTGAGGGTCTCCAGACCCCGTTCAGGCTGAACTGCAAGCCAGAGAGGCCACATGACCCAAAGAGAAAAAGGCAACGCAGGTCCCAGGAAAAGTGCAGATGGCCAAATGACCGTGGACCACTCACCTGGTGAGTGAGAGCTCTTCAACCCAGGGACAAGAAGAGATTATTGGACACCCTATGTATCAGTGTTCCCGGGCCAGTGAGATGGACAATAGGCCAAGGACTAAGACTTGTAGGGACTTCTGGGGAGGAGCTCCTCAGCGTAAGGGGCAAGAAATTAATAAACATCCTGCCACGCACCACTCCTGGGGAAGGAAATACTTAGAATGACAAAGACAACAGGATGTGGATTGGGAGTTCACAGATGGACCTAGATAATTGTGAAATTATAAGAATCTATAGAAAATATGCTATTTAAACTTCCTGGGTAACTTAGATGGCAGCAAAATTAAAGCACCCTCTAGAACTTGGGAGACAGCACTGGTGTGTGTCCATAACGGACCTGTGGATGGAAAGTGTGCTGGATGCCCAACACTTGATTGCACACAAACACATCGCTTCCAGCTAGAGGACTAAATCTTTGGAAATGAATTCTGGAGAAAGAACAGATGATCGAGGCTCTACAAACTTGTGTGGAAGCACCCCACATCCGTGTACTTTAGGTCACCTGCACGGATAAACTCATCTAATTACACACCTGCCTTGCCATATGACCTATAGCCCCAAGAACCCAAGCCATAACCACATCAATACAAGGTAAGCCTAATTTATCTGTTTACAATGGAAAGAAACCACTTGAGACTGCGAAAGCCAGGAAGGGCACCCTTAGATCATCATAGACCCATGGCAGCTTTAGCCCAAAGGAGAAAAGGAGGTCACCCTGTGGCTCCGTGACTGACTGAGAAAAGATTACAATGAAGTTCGATAAAACTGCGTGGCAAGATAAGAAAGAACAAAACTTAGGACTGGATGCGTGAACTGGGAAACTACAGATCAGTCCTTACCTTGCTTATCTTTATACTTTGCCCACTAGGAAAGTCCATTTTTCCTGCCTCTCACCACTTGCATCTCCATTTATAATTACAGAGACAGGAAAGGACTGCAATCTTCGAAAGTCACTTCCATATCTACGTTAGTATCAGATAGTACAATGTATACCTTTGTATATCCACAGAAAAAAAATAATAAAGCAACCAGCATCTCTTATTAAAGACACTGTTAAACTGCAGTTTAATTGTCCTGGAGATATTAACTGATGCGGTTACATAGGATAAACAACTGGAGGCATAACCACTGGAAAAGAAAGGACTGAAATCTCTGCAGGTGAAAGAACAGTATCTGAGCCTAAAAGAAGCAATGATGAAAGTAACTCAAACACTGAGTTTAACAAGGTAGCAGGAAAACATGCAAAAACCTGTAATATTCATATACATGAGTAATAACCAGAAGATATAACGTATAAGAAAATTCTATTTATAATACAGCAACAACAACACAGCAACGAAGATAAAATGCCTAGGAATAAACTTGACAAGAAATGTTTGAAACTGGTATGAAGAAAACTATAACCATTCTGCAAAGACATAAAAGTAGTTTTGAGAAAATGAAAAGACATTGCTCGTTCTAGGTTGTCTCCACACCACCAAGAAATTAGTTCTAAGTTAAATCATAAGTTTAGTGCAATCTCAATAAAAATAGCAATAAGCTTTTTAATGAATGGACTTAGATAAACTGATGCTAGAGTTTATATGGAAAAGTAAAACATGCTCGAAAAGCAGGGAAAACAATGAAGAGGACGAACTATAATGGGGACTAGTCCTACATGGTATGACATCATATACAACGCCTCTATGACTAAACAGTGTGATACCGGTGCATTAATAGATAGTCCAACAGAATAAAATACACCCAACTACATAGAGAAATCTAGTATACAATAAAGGAAACAAAGATTTTCTAAAAATAAATAGCACTGGGACAACTGGATAGCCATGTAGAAAATGATAACATTATATCCATTCCTCACACCATATACAGAAATATCCTCCAAATGGATCAGAAAACTAAATGTGGAAAATGAAACTATACTGAGTATTAGAAGGCATGGGTAAATTTTTCTATAACCGAGGGATAAAGAAAGGCTCTCTGATGATAACTAAAAATCCAGATGTAATACATTTAAGATTAATATATTTGATGGCTCAGTTGGTTGGGCATCTGCCTTCGGCTCAGGTCACCATCCTAGGGTCCTGGGATTGAGTCCCACATCGGGCTCCCTTCTCCGTTCTCCCTCTCCCTCTGCTGCCCTCCTGCTTGTGTGCTTTCTCTCTCAGAGAAATAAATAAAATCTTTAAAAAAAAAAAATTGGGGCGCCTGGGTGGCTCAGTGGGTTAAGCTTCTGCCTTCGGCTCGGGTCATGATCTCAGGATCCTGGGATCGAGCCTCACATTGGGCTCTCTGCTCAGCAGGGAGCCTGCTTCCACCTCTCTCTCTCTCTCTGCCTGCCTCTCTGCCTACTTGTGATCTCTGTCAAATAAATAAATAAATTCTTTAAAAAAAAAATTAAAAGTGGGCAAATAACATGAACAATTCTTTTTTAAAGTGTAAAAAATGGCACTTTAATATTCAAAAAAAAGTTCAATTCACAAATTAAAACTACACTGAGATACCATTTCTCACCTATTAGATCGGCAGAAATCCAAAAGCTTGGCCATATACTCCGTTGGTGAGGCCATGGCACTCTTACACACTGCTGGTAGGTATTCAAAATAGTATAGCTCCATTAAGGACCAGAATCTGGCAAAATCTAACAAATCTTATATATGCATTTATCCTGAATATTTACTTCCAACAATACAAAGACACATGTACGTAAAGATTTTCATTATAACATCATTTGTAATTGAAAAATACTGGAAATTATTTAAATGTCCAAGGACATGGGGCGCTTCGGTGGCTCAGTTGGTTAAATGTCTGCCTTTGGCTCAGGTCATGATCCCAGGGTCCTGGGACTGAGTCCCATGTCAGGCTCCCTTCACAGCAGGGTGTCTGCTTCTCCTCTCTCTCTGTCTACCACTCTGCCTGCTTGTGCCTCTCCCTCTCTCTCTAAATAAGTAAAATTAAAGGAAAAAAAAAATGTCCAAGTACAGGAGACTGGATGAATAAACCATGGAGTACTATGCTGTTAAGAAAGAAATTATTGGGGCTCCTGGGTGGCTCAGTGGGTTAAAGCCTCTGCCTTCGGCTCAGATCATGATCCTGGGGTCCTGGGATCGAGCTCCACATCAGGCTCTCTGCTTGGCAGGAGCCTGCTTCCCGCCCCCACCCCTCTGCCTACTTGTGATCTCTCTATCAGATAAATTTTTAAAAATCTTAAAAAAAAAAAATTATTTTAATTCACGTGTTTTTTTTTTTCATGTAGCTACTGAATTTTTAGGACTTAAATACTTATTAAGTTGCTTAGGCCTATTTAATAAATTAAACCGTTAGGTGTTTTTTGACCTAGGGATGCTGTGAAACAATTATTGGTATGATAAGGACGTCATGAACTTAAGTTCCCAAGAAAGTTTGGGAACTTCTGGTAAAGGCCTGTGACGACTTTTAAGAGTGTATTTATGTGTGTAGTTATGAGCTCTGCGTGTAGTTACTATGGATTGTGGTCAACAAAATTTAATGAAGGCACTGCCCATAGTGGTAAAAGTGCTATGCTGGATTTTATGGCAGCCCATAAAAAGAGCAACTAGTCCAGTCTCGAAAGTTGTTGAAGTTTTTATTTGTTGGTTTTTCAGTTTCTTGTTTTTAGAGATGAGATCAAGAGAAAGAATCTAATCCAGACACAGTTTTTGGAGAGGCATAACCCACAGTGAGGTGCTGAAGACAAGCAGGCATACACCAGATTGGGGTAAAGAGGGATGGCTACAACTATAAGAAGAGGAAATGGGGGTACCAAGAAAACGCTAGCATTCTAGAAGTTTGGTCCTGCTGGAACAGAATATCCTGGAAGAGAAGAGGTCTTGAAAGTTTTGTATGTGAGATTAAGGATTATAGGACTTTGGATTTTATTAATAGGCAAGAAGGAGCTGGGAAAAGGGCTTTAAGCCAGGGAATGTTACAGGACTGCTCTAACCAAGAGTGGAGAACAGATCCGGGTGGAGTGGGCAACAAAAGGCTAACGAGCTGCTGCAGCAATCCAAAACAGACCTAGACAGAGCAGCTGAACTAAAGCACTTGCCATCAGTAGTGGGCAGCCTCCGTTTTCCACGAGGAACGATGCTAGCTACTCAACTGCATTAGGAAGCAGAGATCCTGTGCCTTAGATGACTACAATCATGATCTTTGTGGAAACTGGGGGTCTCTGCCCACCCTTCATGATGCATCTGGGAGTAGAAGTCATTTCATAATCTTGCTATGTTTTATTCTCCAACCTGACATTGTCAAACCTGATACCTAGTTCCAGTAAGTGAATTCAGCAACCCAACTGGATCCCAGACTTCAAAGAGATTATGTGTGTCAAGCGTTAGGTCTATTCCATCTAACAGAGAACTCTTAACTGTGAAGGACCTGAAGAATAGTATCCTAATAGTTTATGTAAGCTTGCTGGTTTTGGCTTGTACAGACTACCCTCTTGATGCTGAGGAATTGTACCTTCAGGTATAATTATATCAAAGATTCAAATTCTCTTCCAAAATTTACTCACATGACTCTTAAAACTCACAGAGCTTTACTTTCACTTTTTCTATACTGTAACCAAATCCTCTAGAGTGTAATAAGGTAGGTGTCTTAGAAAAACAAAGAATAACTGTTCCTAATGAACTGTTATTAGGCTGGGGAATGAGCCATTTTTTACTCAGAGCTACATACTTTAAAAAAAATAAATAAACAAGAGATGAACACATCCTTCAAATTAAGCCCATTAAAAGTGCATTTTCCCAAAACAAAAACAACCACCACCACCACCAAAAAACCCAAAACCGCACAGGCTTGGGAAGAGTAAAGAGAGTTAACCAGCACTGAATAGCAACCAGACCCTTACAAGAACTCTGCGACTTTTAAGCTTCTATATTAAACCCAAAGTGAAAATGATACCTGGTTTGAAATGATAAAAACAGATCCAGGATACCTTCGTCTCTTTCTACATTCTTCCCAATTCCGCCTCCCACCTCCCAACATTCCCCCACCACCTCCTTTAGTGAAAGAACTAAATAAAAAACAAGGTTTCAGTAGAGGTCACCACAAAATAAGTTTTCCATGGTCCTCTCCAGTAGGGATTATTCAGGTATTTCAGAGCAAAAAGCAGTAATTGACTGCTTGAGTTCCTAACATTCTACTCCTCCAGGACCCCTATTCCAACAATACCCAACCACTTCTGCACGGCACACCCAGGTGGATGAACACCGCATCTGTAGACACTCACGACAGAAAGAGCCGTTAACCCTAGGGCCCACTGGATGGCCAAGAGTGCTGAGGTCATTGGATTCATGTTCCTGAAGCTCAGCTCAATCAGAAACTTACTTTTCCTCAGCCTTTTAGGATTAACTGCAATATGCAATGCTCTCAGAAATCAGTACTTTCAAATCCCAACTCTCCTAAATACTAGCTACCAGCCTCCAGCCAACAGCTTCTCTTAGCCTTAGTAAAGTACAGAAAAACTACCTATCTTACAGAGGTACTGTGGAGATTAAAAATAATATAACTAAAACTCTTATCACAGTGCTTGGCAGGCAATCAATGTTATATGGACTGTTATTACCAAGAGGGTTGCTGAATTAAAAAAGAGATCTCACCTCTGTACAGTGATGGTGCTAAGAAACTGCAGGCCTCCCTCTCCTTAGTGTCTAAGAGTTAAAACATTTTACAAAACAATAAAAAATCATAAACTTTCTCCCTACTACTTCCAAGTCATAATATTTTTCCTCATCAAGAATACATACTGTTTTAAAAATGACTGTTCTTGCCACCCATTTATATGGATTACAAGTGTGTATAACAGTGATACACACATATCCAAGACGTGATTCTGGTACATTCATGTATATCCTGTAGACACTGAGCTTCGAAAACAAGTGCAGGACCACCACCAGGCATTTGGAGAGGAAAGAAGATATCAGCACTTTTTTTTGGATCTCTCGGAAGTGAAAACAACCCAACCATCCATAGACAAAAATTATTCCCCCACATTTGTGGCAGAAAAGATCCTTCCCTATAATTAGCCCTTCTTTTCCCCCTGAAAGCCCTGCAAAGAAAGGGTTGTATGAAACTACTTTAAAGTAAGTGATAAGATGGCTGCACATTCAGCAGACACACTAGCGAACATCAGGATCTTGACAAAGAAATGAGAAAGTGGCTACTGGTAAATCATGCCAAGGTCATATCAGGATGTCAGAGGATTTCCTCTACCCATGGGAGAAATAAGCCACTATAAGCAATTCTGCGATGTATCGTGTTTTCCAAACAGTGGTGACTTCTAATTTCCTCTTTTGTATTAATATTACCGTATGGCTATCAACCGCAAACATAAACTTACTATCACTAGAAAATCTCTTCTTAATAACCCTGGATAAACATATTTAAGTAGTTAAGTACTGAAGACTGGAATACAAGCTATAATAATGCCCAATCACAATATCCCAAATATAATTTTAACCTTTCAGAGGAGGACAGTTTTGGAAGGACAGCAAAGGATTCTTCTTAAATTGTCCTTTTCATCACGTTAAAAAACATTAAGACAAAGCAAAGTCTGTATGTGCCAAGAAACTGGGACACAAAAAACCAACAAAATAAATGATTCCTGAGGCAACTGTGGGGTCAGCTACACGTTCATTCATTCAGTGAAGAAATATGGGAATAACTTCTATGTGCCAGTCATTACTTATGAACAGAGGGATGCATAAGACATAGTTCCTGCCCTGAAAAAATTTAAAGTCTAAAATTAACGTCTGAAGAGTCACAAGAGTAATTCTTACAATAATATTGTATTAATAGACACAAAAATACATAAACTAGTAAAATACATTTAAATATGTTAATAAACAAGCTAAAAAAAAAGACCCTCTGCTGCAAATTTACTAACAAATTTTGTTATCCGAGTCTGGAAACATGACTAAAGTTGTAATGTACTGTCAGGACAAAGATTAACTAATGACACACGTTTTACAAAGGCCTCCTCACTCCCCACCCCTCCCTCCAACACACACCAAACACAATTTGTAAACTGGTTGCTTTTCAGCTTGACACGCAGGGCGTGGCACCGCAGTTCTCACACAACCCCAGACACCTGGATAAGCTCTCACAAGTCTGGACATTCAGGTTTCTCAAGCAAAGGCCAGTTAACTCCCTAATTCTCCTTAAACCTTGAAACAACACTGCCACCTCTCTGTGCTGTCATCCCTGCCCACTTACACACATACACCCAGCCTGAAGCATACAAACCACATCTTCCACTCCTGGAAAACCATAAGGAACAAATCCAGAGGAATTACCCTCTCACTCAAAAAATATCTGTATTGTCTTCCTCGCTTTAGAGGCTAGATTACCCTAATATGGGTAAAGCTGTGCAGTTCAATGCAGAGCATCTAACGACTTCAGTCTGAAAAAGCCATTCCTTTAACTGGCACAAAACCCTGGCGGAGATGCTTAAAAAGCAACTGCTCTAGTACAGGCGAGGAGTGGAAGAAAGGGAAGGAGGGGAGAGGGGCGGAGTGAAGCGCGGGGACTGCGGCGGCGGCGACGGGTCCCCCCAGGTCGCGGGCACCGCCCAGGCGGGGACCTCGGCGCGGCGGGCCAGAGATGCAGGGTGACCTTCCGACGAGGCCAACTCTAGGCGGTGCTGGGCTCGGAGGACCGAGCACCGGAGGTGCACTCGCCCGCACAGCAGTGAACACCGCGCCCCGGATTCCAGCCCGGGCTCGTCCCGCAGCTTGTTCCCGGACAGAACGCGGGATGTGCAATCTCGGCGTCCGGGCCCTGAGCCTGGGCCTCGGCCTGCCGCCGCCCGGACACACCCCCGCCGCCGCCGCCCCGGCCGCCCCAACCCCTCCCGGGGCGGCCCGGGCAGGCATCGCTCACCTGCACCGCAAGCCGGTCCGCCGCCCCGCAGGTTCCGGAAGCCGCGGCTGGGCTGGCCTCCGCCGGAAAGAGCTCGGCCCTTGTCGTCTGGGAGGCTCCCCGCCGCGAGCGGCAGAAGGACGAGTCCGGCGGGCGGCGGCGGAGCCTGGGCGGCAGGAGGAGGAGGAGGACTCGGGGCGCTCCGCTCTCCGGAGATCCACCCTCCTCCTGGCCGCTCTGCAGCAGCCGCCGCAGATCACTTCCGGGGCGCTGGGGGAGCGGGGCGGGGCCGGGTGGGGAGCAACTTCCTGTGTGTGGGCGGGGAGGAGGGTGTCAGGGGCCGGGGCTGGAGAACAATGGCCGGGAGGGCAAGGGCTTGCCGGTGTCCACCCGCTGCGTGCCGAGAGCTGGCTGCGCTGCCCTTCGGACCGCCCCGCCCCCGGGTCCCCGCGCCCAGCGAGGTGGAGTCGCCTCCTGGGGGTCGGGAGCTGCCGCAGGCCTCGCGGAGGTTCCCGGATCTCGGCGTCGGCGCCGCGACGTCCTTGTCTCCGTTCTGGGGACCCGGAGGGGGTTCTCGGGGAAAGAGGGGAAAGCGGAGGCCGCCATCTTGCTTTCGGGGGCCGCGGCTTCTCCCTGGTTGTCCAAGGGTGGAGGCCTCTCCGTCCCGGGGCCGGGTTTTCCCGAGTGGAGCTGGCGACGTGGCTCGTTGCGGGCGGAATACTTGGAGCTCCCCTGGCTAGAGGGTTTCGGTAGCCGCCCTGGCCTCAGGTCTAACTGCTGATCCCTGGAGAGCTCGGACCCTAGCGTGGTTTGTGATCTTTTACTGAGGGGGCTCGAGCGCCCCGACGCCGCAGGTCTCGTGTCTGGTGCGGCGCTGAGATCAAACGGCGCCCGCATCTTGTGGTTTGGTAGCTTGAGTTAGGAGTTCCACTAAATCGGTTGCTCTATTTCACTCCTTCCACGAACTGAAATAGATCGTTTGCCTAAGGTCCGTTCGCACCTGTTGACATTTATTTATCCCCTTATCTCCTCCCACTGTTGAGTAGCAATTCCCAGCTTTGCACAGCTCGCTCAAGGAATGCCCACTCGGATGGGCAGACATGGAAGCAGATAATTGTGATTGGAAGGGTGGTATATCAAGGTATACAGAGGAAAGAATGGATGACTCATAACTGCGTTGGATTTTCAAGATAAGGGATTTTCCAGCACAAACTTAAGGGTAGGATGGTAAATCCAGATCCTAGTAAAAAGGACATGCAGCAAAGGGACAAATAATATGTGTCTAGAAGTCTGGGTAGTCATTACAGGACTTAAAAGTTAAAGCCTGAGTTACTGAAAAGGATGAATCTGGAGAAGCAGATAGGAACCAAATTGTAAACCGTCTTTCACTCCTTGGTGAGGCAATGAATAGAGGAATGACCCTGGACAGTTTTACAATTTAGGCTGTTAGTAGAGGACATTAGTCGAGGGGAAGAAGAGGGGAAGAGGGCTTGTAGACAAGGGGACTTGACAGAAATCAAGAGAAAGGATAAGGACCATGATGGGAGTGTCTGTGAGCACCCAAAGATGGATTCCTAAAATACTAGGATGCCAAATCAAGTCATTGTAATTGATTGCTGGGGGGAATATTCTGGGTAAGCTAATGGAAGTAGCAACATGATGCCTTGTTTTGCGATGGGGGGAGGGTAAAGGTGTAATTTACCAAATGGAATAGGGAATGGCTGGGTTGGGAAAGGAGAGAGGATGTGGAAACGCGCACCATTTGGGACCTGGCCAGCTTGAGGTGCCAGTGATGCTGGCTCATGGCAGTTGCTACATGGGTCTGCAGTTCTGGGCTGAAGTTAGAAACACCACAGGCTTGTATCACCACGTCCAAGCCCACTGCAGGCCCACTTTGTCGAGCACATTTTCAAAACCACTTCTTTCTCCCTACCTTTTCTTGGGAAAATTGCAGAAATACTACATTTTTAAAATCCCGATGTGGTAATAATACATATGCCCATGCCAGTACTCAAATGTTTAATGTTTCTATTGGACCAGAAAGGTCAGGCTTACGAAAAACAGTATGACAATGATAACTAGTATATAAGCATAAACTCAAAGATGAGATATTAATTTTGAAAATTGTTAGGTTTATCATTGACAATAAACAGCTTCTTTAAAGCCAGCCAGAAAGGACTGAGGATAGTAGTTTGCACAAACACCTGTTGAGTGGAGAACAAGGAAGATGACTTCAAGAAGAGTGAGCAATGGGAACACAATGACAGACAACCTCAAGTTCATTAGTCAGCCTGTCTCAGTTGCTTCTTCGTTGTTGACAGCCATGCTAACCTAGCTGAAAGCCGTCAGAAATAGAATGGATCATTTTAAGCAGAGGCTTTGGAAAGCAACAAATAATAAAAGCCCTATGAATAAGAGCTACAGTGGCAAACCAAAGAGTAATTATTTTTATTCAACATTTTTGAATATAAAAGAACTCTCACCTTTAGTCCGTAGATTATTCAAATACATTATTTGCAGTTTTCCTAGAGTAGAAATACATGTAGGCGTATTAAACAACCCTTTAATGGGTACCATACTGAACTGGAAATTAGAACAATGATCTCGAGGCCCTTTTTTGTTCTTTGTTTACCCTATGACCCTAGCACAGTCTCTTAACCTCTCCATGCCCTAGTTTCTTTGTAAAATAGAGATAATAATAATAATCCTCTACTGGCCTACCTCTCAGAGATATTATAAGAAATAACAAATTAATGCTTTAAAAGCTCTTTGAGGTACTTGGATGAAAGGGTATAATTGTGACTACATATCATTAATAATTAGCACCAATATCCAGTAGAACTCATGAGCGTTCCTAAATTTGCTGCCCAGGCAACTCAAAAGAACATGAAGGATTCTGTTTTTAAAATAGGCTTAGATTAAAAAAAAAAAAAAAAAAAAAGCTCAGATTGCTTCTTGTGAGTGTAAATTTTTATTTATGACCAAAGCTTGTGTGTTAAATATACTATGAGTAAGAAGTAAAAGGAATTTTTAGTAACTACAGCTCTTATGTTATAGATAATCTGTATTTCGGGGGGGTATAGAGTGGTATGCTTTTGTCAGAATCTTGTTTTAGAACTAATGATTAGTTTACTGCAGTTAGTTTACTGGAATTTTCTATGAAAGCACTACACATGTCCCTAAAGGATAGTAAGAATTTTAGCTCCAGTTACATGTTTATCTGAAACCTGAAGCATTCCTGTGAATCTTTTGTCATTCCCATCATTGTTTAATCAGAAATACAAAATAAAATACATAGGTCCTTGAGGTTTTATCCAAAGTCTACCCTACAGTAGATGAAATTTTGCCCATTAGATTCGTGGCTTTGGTATTTCTATTTTGAAAGGTATATGCATAAACACATATAAACATATTCATGGCTATATTATGTGCATATTTTATACATATACTTATTACATACCAATTTATAAAAATATTATATGAATGTACATTAACCACACATATAGAAACAACTGTTAACAACAAAAACTTCTTTGGGTGTATTGGCCAGATAACAAAGCAGTGGTTATAGCAGTGGCTATTATAGTGGTTATTCACTATTGATAGAAAACAACTCAAAATACATGTTATTGTCTATAATACCCATGGTACTACCTTAAACTTTGTATTACTTCATTTTGTTTTCACAACTTTGTGAGGTACACATTGTTCAGAAAAAGAGGCCCAGAGGGCTTAAAGACTTGCTACAAATTGTCCAGTAGCATAGTCAAAGTCAAACTTTGGAGACTCCCAAAGACACTGTTCCCAGTAGTGCTTGATACTGTGGTTACCAGCTTGATATGACTGTGAGACCAGAACGTATTCATAATATGACATTCCTGGCTTATGAGTGATTGACTGCAGGATCTAAAATTCAGCCACACTTGAATTTTTGAAAATTAAGCCGCTATTCTTATGTTTATGGCAGTGTCTTCACCAAAAACTTTGTTTTATTCATCTTTGTATTCTTCATGATGTCAGGCATAAATACTCAAAGTATTTTAGGGATGAAAATAAAAAGTATACTGTGATGATCAGTTGACTAAGAAAAAAAAAATATATATATATACAGTTATAAAATCACCTCCAAAACAGGTATGTGGGGACGCCTGAGTGGCTCAGTCGGTTGAGCTTCTGCCTTCAGCTCAGGTCATGATCCTGAGGTCCTGGAATCAAGTCCTGAACTGGGCTCCTTGCTTGGCAGGGAGACTGCTTCTCTGTCTGCCTTCCACTCCCCGGCTTGTGTTCTTTTTCTTCCTCTCTCTCTGTGGCAAATAAATAAAATCTTTTAAAAAAATTAAAAAACGGGTGTGTGTGTGTACGTAAAACAGCCTCCTAATTCTGATCATCAGTCAAGTCAGGTTTGGGAAGCTCCGGTTTCATTACCTTATCCAACGTCACCCAGAACCATAAATAGATCCAGAAACAAACAAACTTTTAACAAAGTTAAAGATCTTTTCACTGGACCTTTACTGTCTACATACAACAGGGTAGGAGAGCAAAATAGCAATTTCATTTTTTTAATTGTTTTACCGTATTGTGTTGTATGGTTTTATTTTAACTTTTTAAAGATTTTATTTTTAAGTATCTACACCCAACATAGGGCTCGAACTCATGACCCCAGGATAAGAGTTGCATTCTCCACAGATGGAGGCAGCCCCTCTGTTACATGGTTTTAAGATTAAATGAGTTTATACATGTAGAGTGCTTAGAACCTTATCCGGCATGAGGCAAGTACTGTGTTAAATAATAAGTTTTACAACTATATTGCTCCCGTTGCCCAGGGTTACAATTGCTAAGATTATGTTAGATACAGGCATTTTCTATGTAGAAAAAAGTGTATGTAAACAATGGTGGAATCCTTTTTTCTTTTTCTTTTTTTTTTTTTTTGTCATAGAGGCTTTGAATTTGGATAGCTGAAAGTATTTCTATGTTGTTTCTTTTAATCTTTCCTGACATAGTAAAAGAAATGTTAATAATATACCTATTAGATAAAGTTTTGGACTTGAGGCTGTGTAGTATTTTCATATCATTTTCTTTAAGACATAGTTAAGGTACATGAGATGATGTACTTTATTTATTTTACATTGTCCTCCTATCACTAAACTAGTTCCAAAAATCAATTCTTACTGTTGTGTAATCAAATATTCACTCTTTAGAAGCCATTGGCTGCTCGGATTGACCTTTCAAATGAAATATTTCCCTAGAACGAGGTAATAGATAAACTTGGTTCTATTTAATTTCTCTACTTCTCTACGGGTTTCTCTGTAGTCTTTCAGCCTTGAACAAATGTTTGTACTTGTTAACTATAAATAAAATCGTACATTTTCGGGGCACCTGGGTGGCTCAGTGGGTTAAGCCTCTGCCTTCAGCTCAGGTCATGATCTCAGGGTCCAGGGATCGAGCCCCGCATCTGGCTCTCTGCTCAGCAGGGAGCCTACTTCCCCCTCTCTCTCTGCCTGCCTCTCTGCCTACTTGTGATCTCTCCCTCTGTCAAAAATAAAATAAAATAAAATTGTACATTTTCATCCCGAGTAAATGAAGAACCCAATTGGATATTTAAGGGCTCTTGGATATATTTGGAGAAAGTCTGGGAAAGTATGCCTTTGGTCATCATCTGTGACTGTGAAAATTGATACTCGGTTTTTGTTTCATTTTATAAGTTGTATGACTTTCAGAGGAATTGTCACATGGCAGCAATTTCTAGTGCTCCTGTATTCCTTTGTGTGTGGTGGGGGGCATACACATACACAGGCTGCCTTCACATCTTCATGCAGAACATGAATTTAGTCTTTAATATACTTCATTAAGTGAGTTATACTATACTCTTTTCCGAAGATGGACGTGGTAGGTAGGATTAGACCAGAAGGTACAGATCTGAGAAGCCAGAAGGGAGAACTAGATACCGTTGGTGAAGCAGAAGCAGCTGGCTACTGGAATCCAGAGTCAGCCAACAGAAGGGAATTAAATTAGCATTTATTAAATATCTACTATATTTCAGACTTTGCAGCAGGTACCTTAAGAAAGAAGTAACATCTGGCTAGGCTTCATAAGGTGGTTTGAGTCTTGGAAGTCAGAGAAAATAGTATTAATAAGTAGGACACTTGAACAAATCCTATTATTCTCTGCCTTTTAAAATACTTATACTGGGGGTAAATAAAATCTTAAAAAAAAAATAACATACTTATACTGGGGGTGCCTGGCTGTCTCAGTTGGTTCAGCATGTGACTCTTGATCTCAGGGTTGTGAGAATGAGCCCCACAGTGAGTGTAGAGATTACTTAAAAATAAACACTTGGGGTGCCTGGGTGGCTCAGTGGATTAAGCCGCTGCCTTCGGCTCAGGTCATGATCTCAGGGTCCTGGGATCGAGCCCCACATCAGGCTCTCTGCTCCATGGGGAGCCTGCTTCCTCCTCTCTCTCTGCCTGCCTCTCTGCCTACTTGTGATCTCTCTCTGTCAAATAAATAAATAAAATCTTTAAAAAAAATAAATAAACACTTAAAAAATATTTAGAGGCAACTGCGTGGCTCAGTCGGTTGAACATCTGACTCTTGATTTCAGCTCAGGTCATGATCTCAGGATCGTGGGAGCATGGTTGGACTCCGTGCTCAGCAGGGATCCTGCTTGCCCCTCTCCCTCTGCTCCACCCCCCCACAAGCTCATGCTCACTTTCTTTTTCAAATGAATGAATGGGTAAAATCTTCTTAAAAAATTACTTATACCATATAGTTTATTATAAGAATAAAAATTACATGAGATGTTGTTAGTTACTATAACCAAACACACATCTTTTGAAACATATCCATCCCTTCTTCATTCTTTCCACCATAGAGGAGCATCGTTCTGTCTGTTCTGAATCTCAACTCTTCCTATCTACCAGAGGACCTATCTCCATCAGTTGTTCTCTTCATTGAAAACTCAACTGTTACGCTACTGGTTCTTTGTCATTGGTATTTTCATTGGCAAGGTATCTCCTTCATATCCTCTCTTCCTCTAGCTTCCACCCAGATTTTCCTTCCTTCCACTAAAGAAAATTTTCCAGAGATTTTTTTGTGCTTGTTATCTCCCCTTCCTCACCTCCAAGTCACTCCTCAACCATTTGTAATCAAGCTTTCATCCCCAACACTATCTGAAACATCTCTGATACAGTCACCAATATCACCCCTATTATATGATCTCTCTTTCTCTCTTTTTTTTTGAAGGGGGTGAGGGCCTTAGGGAGATGAAGAGAGAGTATCTAAGCATGCTCCACTCCCATCACAGAGCCAGACATGGGGCTTGATCTCACTACCTGAGATCACAACCTGAGCTGAAACCGAGTTGAATGCTTGACCAACTGAGCAACCCGGCGCCCCATGATATCTCTAACTTCTTAATGTTTCAACAGCATTTGAATTCGTTGATCATTCCTTTCTTTTTGAAACAATCTGTTCTCTTAGCTTCTGTAATACTATACTTCATTGTTTCTTTTCTGGCCACTCCCTGTTGTCCTTGGTCTTTCTGTCTTTGCTTAAATTTTGCCATTCCAAGGAAGTGTAAAGCTCTTATCACTCTTGTCTTCTCTACATGTTCTCTTGGATGATCTCATCCATGCCCATGGTTTTACTACCCATACATTGATGACTTCTAGCCATGAGCCCACTCCTGAGCTTGAAACCTATATATTCAGTTCCTTCTTTGATATCTCTTTGGTGTTTCATAGGCACGCAACTCAAACACAGAATGTCCACACTGAACCAATGCCATCACTCACCCAAAATGCCCCAAACTGGAAATCTAAATGTTTACTTTGCATTTTCCATCTTCTCCCTCAACATCTACTCTATCATCACAATCTTTTAAACTCTCCCCCTTAGGATATCTCGAAGTCATGCATTCCACTCCGTATCTACTCCCACTCTCCTAATCTGAGCCATTTCTACCTGCTTACCATTACTGCCGTCCAGATCCAGTGGGTTTAGTGTATTCCCCCCTATATCCACTCCTCATGCTGCAACTCTTATGATCTTCCAGAGGCAAATGGATTCATATAAGTACTCTGCTTCAACACTTTCGGTACTTCCATTAATCTCAGGATTGTTCTGAATTCCTTTATGTGTCCTATGAAGCCTTACACAATCAATGTCAACTGATCTCTGTAGTCTCATCTCTGGTCACTCACCATTTCCCTCATTACACACACACACACACACACACACACACACACACACAGATCCAGGTCCCAAAATACAAGTAGTTGCCTGCTTTTATATATACTGTGGTCCCCCACAATGTGTGAACGTTAAATGAACAAACGGTTTGTAAGATTATAATATAAACACTAGAATATTTCCAATTATTGTACAAAGGTTTTATCTTTTAACCCTGCCATATGTATACATAATATATTTAAAACCTAGGTTAAACATTGAATATGATAAATTTCTTTTTTTTAAAGATTTTATTTATTTATTTGACAGAGAGAGATCACAAGTAGATAGAGAGGCAGGCAGAGAGAGAGAGAGAGGGAAGCAGGCTCCCTGCTGAGCAGAGAGCCCGATGCGGAACTCGATCCCAGGACCGCGAGATCAGGACCTGAGCCGAAGGCAGCGGCTTAACCCACTGAGCCACCCAGGCACCCCAGAATATGATAAATTTCTTAACACACATTCCAGTTCTCCCATTTATGGTGACATTTAGTAGGCAAAATTCATTTTCATATTGGAAAGAAGTTGGCGATGTGTATTTTGTAGAGTAGTGATCATTTTTGTTACTGTTGGGAAATTACTGAGAGAAGCTTGAATTCCAGCTTTCTCTTGGTAACAGGTTCATTAGTGAGGTGTGTACCTATTTTGTTTGCACAATGTTTTTTCCTGTGTTCAAATCACTGGAATACTTAAGGATGGCAATGAGCAATCCATAATTTTAACAATTTCTCCATTTCCATTGTCACTGTATTTTATGTTTTAGACACAACTGTAAAGGGTAAATTTCCAGTATTTTTTAAAAAAGAGATTATATTTATTTATTTGATAGAGAAAGAGAGATCACAAGTAGGCAGAGAGGCAGGCTGAGAGGGAGGGGGAAGCAGACTCCCCACTGAGCAGAGAGCCCAATGCGGGGCTCGATCCCAGGACCCTCGGATCATGACCTGAGCTGAAGGCAGAGGCTTAACCCACTGAGCTACCCAGGCGCCCCATTTTCTAGTATTTTTACTGAACTCACAGGAAATCCACTTCAATAAGCATCTGATTTGGGCTAAAGATTCACAACATGAAGAAAACCTAATGATTTTTTTTTTTTTTGGCCTTTGTCTCAATTACACTGTTAGTGGCAACCTTTTTTATTTCTTTCATTAGTTTTTATTAAAGATGGAGTTCCAAAATACTCAAATCATTGCACAAGCACTGCTGTACAAAGATTATCTGGAAGTCGGTTGTCAGATGGCAACGACCTCTGCTGCGTCATAACGACTTCCCATTTTTGTCAGTGGATATGTTGTGATCTCAATTCAGCCTAGAAAAAGTAGAGGGTGGGGTGGGAGTGGATTCAGTGAAGTCGAGTACCACTTCATGTGGCGTTCTTGTCGCTGCTGTTTCTCCTGCCTGGAGAAAATCTCTCACCTCCCCCTCCAGCCTCCTACCTCCCCTTCGCTCCTCTTTCACACCACATGGCAACTACTCATCACTACATTCTACTCTCCTTTCACATCGCAACCTAGATGTCACTTCTAGAGGACTTTCCACACCTTCCCTGACTACCACAGGTGACACAGGCATGGGCTCCCTTCGTGTCCCTGGGCTTTGCTTAACACCTAGCACAGTATATTAGAACTGCTTGTTCGTATTTCTTACTTGATAGGGAGGGCAGGAATTATATCTATTTTGTTTATAGTTATGTTTTAGATTGATATCAACTTCTTTTTTTTAAGATTTTATTTGTTTATTTGACAGAGATCACAAGCAGGCAGAGAAGCAGGCAGAGAGAGAGGAAGCAGGCTCCCCACTGAGTGGAGAGCCCCATGCCTGTCTTGATCCCAGGACCCTGGGATCATGACCTGAGCTGATGGTAAAGGCTTTAACCCACTGAGACACCCAGGTGCCCTATGATAATCAACTTCTTATTTAAAGATTTTATTTATTTGAGAGAGAGAGAGCATGAGCAGAGGGTGGGATGGAGGGAGAGAGACAAGAAGGCTCCCCATTGAGCCGAGCACAGAGCTCGAGACAGAGCTCCACATGGGACTCAGTCCCAGGAACCTGAGATCATGACCCGAGCTGAAGGCAGATGCTTAATTGACTGAGCCACCCTGGCGCCCCAGGGATTTTGAAGTTCTAAGAGACTTTTGATGTGGTCTAGACCAGAGAATTTCTCAAAAATCGTTTTACCATGACCCCTGAAGATAGGCCAAAAGATCCTGCAGCCCACCAGTTTCAATTTTCTTTTCTTTTCTAAGATTTTGTTTTAAAGTAATCTCCACACCCAGTGTGGGACATCCCTGAGATTGAGTCTCATGTTCCACTGACTGAGCCAGCCAGGTGCCCCTGTTTCCATTTTCTAATGAAAAGAACACAACAATGATGAATGGATCAATAAAAATTGTAGAACCAGAGTTCTAGATTTTCCTCAGACCAGCAATAAGTAAAAAGGATAATCTACAGAACATGAATCACTCACCTGTAAGAAATGAAGAAAAGGCTTGCCTTGTAAAACGTTCTCAGTTCATATATGTCAGGGTTCTCTAGAGAAACAGAGCCAACAAGAGATTATCTATCTATCTATCTATCTATCTATCTATCTATCTATCATCTATCTGTCTATATCTAGGAAATTGGCTCACACAACATGGAGGCTGAAGCTTCAAGATCTGTGGTCAGCAACGTGGGAACTTGGTAGGGGGACAATGCTATAAGTACCAGTCCAAAGGCCAGTAGGCCAGAGAGTCAAGAAGAGCCAGTGTTTCAGTTTGACTCTGAAGGAGGAGAAAGAGCTGATGTCCCAGTTCAAAGGCAATCAGGTAAGAGGAGTTCCCTCTTCTCTGCAGGAGGGTCAGCTGCTTTGTTTAACTCAGACCTTCAACTGATTAGATATGGCCCACTCATACTAGGAAGAGCAATCTGCTTTACTTAGTCTACTGATCGAAATGTTATTCTCCTCTAAAAACACTCTCACAGACACCCTCAGGAAAATGTTTGATCAAATATCTAGGCATCCTGTTGTCCAACAAAGTTGGCACATAAAATTAGCCATCACAGCCCATGTGGTAGGATGTCAGCTTACAGTATGTTATAAAGTCACTTTGACCTGATCTGGTTTCCTACCAAAGCAAGAATCTCTCAATAACACCGCTGCAAGCTGGCTATGTTCCTTGACTTGAAGGATGTCTCACTATAATTTTAGCCAATTGTCCTACTTCTAACCTGTTGAACTACCCAGGATAGTTCTATACCATATCCCCCGTACTAACTTTTCAAATACATTAAGGTATCTGTTATAGTCTCCCAAGTGTTTTTCTTCCCCCAGGTTACATAGCCCCAGCTTATTCCTCTAATTCTCATAGCACAAGATTTCTTTGATGCACTGCACTTTTGTCAGTTTTCATAAAATATAACGCCTTGGGGCGCCTGGGTGGCTCAGTGGGTTAAGCCTCTGCCTTCGGCTCAGGTCAAGATCCCAGGGTTCTGGGGTCGAGCCCCGCATCAGGCTCTCTGCTCACAGGGAGCCTGCTTCCTCCTCTCTCTCTCTGCCTGCTTCTCTTCCTACTTGTGATCTCTGTCTGTCAAATAAGTAAATAAAATCTAAAAAAAAAAAAAAAAAAAAAAATATAACGCCTTGAACCGAAAACATTTCCTAAATGGGTTCTAGCTCCTTTATGCTGAAAAAAAAAAAAATCAACGTTTGGGTCTCTATTTGTGTTCTTATATTAAAACAAAAGGAACTTCTTTTTGTGAGAACCACTAAAACCATTATGTATGACTAAAAATCACACTAGTCTTAATATAGTATACATTATATTGTGTGTATATAGATATACACACACACACACACACAACCTACAAACTATATATGTATATATGTATGCCTCTAACACATCCAACAATGTATCATTTTCCTTGAGACTCAAATACCTATGGAAGTCACACTGTGGACCTAAAATCCTGATTTTTATGTATCTGCCTATGCCTGCTTTGTGACTCAGGTGAAGATGACTCATACCCAACCCAGGAGAAAATCTTGATTGGTTTAAACCAATTAGGGTGTTTCTGGAGGGAAGCAATCTCCCTTGTCAGGAGATTGGCTTAATAGCAGGCATGTGATATAATTCTGGCCAACTGGGTATGTAGGGAAGTCTGCTGGAGTTGCTTCTTGGAATGATTTCCTCAATCATAAAAAGGAGATTCCAAGAAATGGCCTCTTTCCTGCCTCTGGATATTGTATCAGGGTGTGTTGCCAGGAACTGCTTTTTGCTGTCAACCGGAAATGTCAGAGAGGAGATACTGAAAGCACCTAAGTCCTTATCCTCAACCAACCCCTCCTCTGTATTTTCTGCCCTTCTTTTATCCTCGCCTTTATGTGAGATAAATAACTATCTTACCATTTAAGTCAGATTGAACCAGGGTTCTCTGTTACTTGCATCCAAAGTCATCTTACTTGATAAACTCTGCCCTTGATCTATTTCAAAAACCGAGTCAACCCTCATCTTGCCATTGGTGGGAAATCCAAAATCCTCCCGATATTTTTTTTGAAGTTCCTCAGGCTGACATTCTTCAAGTCCAACTTCTTGGTTCTACTGAATTCTTCACCGCTTATCTCCTCTGGCAAAGTGTTTCCTTATGCACTGTGTTCATCCAACCATTGGAACATGACTTCTTTTCCTCCATATAAAAAAACCCATTCATATCAGACACACAGAGCTATGTGTATGTTTGTGTGTGTGTGCATATGTGTGCACCAAACTTTACTGAAGTTTCAAAATAAGGGCATAGAACTTACTTTACTCCAGTTAGACATCTTAAAATGGATTATTAGACATTAATGTTTTTAGACATCCTCAGGAATTCTGTCTATTGGAAATTTTCACTGATCACCTTCCACAGTAGTCTCTGGTTTCAGTCTTCAAGCTAATCTCTTCAGGACGAAGCACTTCATCACAATTCTCAGACCTTGTTTTCAGATTAATTTAGTTTTCCATCTACCTAGGAACTGGGGCTTATCTTTGCGTACCAAAACTCATTACCTGTACTGCTAAATTAAGCGCCATTTACTTCAGGTCTTACTTTTTGGGGATGTGGAAAGTTGGCAGATACTTGAAAACTTCAGTCCCTCCGTTCGTTCTCTGCTATGAGCATCTGCCAAAGGAAGGAAGTAACGGATAGTAATGTTCTCCCTGATAGGAATTCTGCCACTTCGTCTTAGAAGAAACAGCTGTAGTAATTGTGAGTTTTGATTGTTTATTTGTATTTATTTATTATTTTAGAGAGAGAGAAAAAGAGGGAACACACATGAGCAGAGTGGAGGGGGAGCTGGCAGATGGAGAGGGAGAGAATCTTAAGTAGGCTCCATGCCCAGTATGGAGCCCGATGCAGGGCTCGATTCCGTGATCTTGAGATCATGACTTGAGCTGAAACCCAGAGCTGGACACTCAACCAACTGAGCCATCCAGGCGTGCCAAAGTCACTGTGAGTTTTAAAGAATATCTTCCTCTGTATATGCATTACATGAATGCTAATACAAGGAGTGTGTGAGAATATTTGCAAAGTGGATCTTCTCAGAAGCCTCAAATCTTTTTGTGTGCTAACAACCTCTACGGCATGGGAATCCTCTTTTCATCACCAGTTTCTATTCATGGTAAAACTCTGAGTAGGGGCACCTGGGTGCTCAATTTGTTAAGCGACTGCTTTTGGCTCAGGTCATGATCCTGGAGTTCTGGGATTGAGTCCCACATCTGCTCCTTGCTCGGCAGGGAGTCTGCTTCTCTTGCTGACATCTCTCCTCGCATGCTTTCTTTCTCTCTCTCTCTCAAATAAATTAAAAAAAAAAAAAACTCTGAGTGAAATAAAACTTGGCTTTTAAAAACTCTTAGAGGGGCACTTGGGTGGCTCAGTGGGTTAAGCCTCTGCCTTCAGCTCAGGTCATGATGTCAGGGTCCTGGGAAAGAGCTCTGCATCAGGCTCTCTGCTCAGCAGGGAGCCTGCTTCCCCCAACCTCTCTCTCTGCCTGCCTCTCTACTGGTGATCTCTCTCTGTCAAATAAATAAAATCTTAAAAAAAATTAAAACCTCTTAGAAATGTGTTGTCTGCCTACCTCTCTGCAAGTCTCTTCGGTATCAAGAAAACTAACTATGTCACTGATTTGCTTCAGGGGGTATTGGTTGGATTGGGCTGGGGTGTGGCATGTTTCTGGCAGTAGCAGATTGGGGAATTCTCAGGGAGAGACCGGATAGGCTGAGTCCCGGCTAAATTTAACCACGTTTCTCTAACCAGATATTCTCTTAGCTCTCCTTTCTGACTGGCTGCCTTTTTGAGTCCCTCTGATCTGCTTCTAGAACGGATGGAGGAAGCAAACATGATCCCAAGACAGTCACTGCTCCACAGATATTCCCATTAATTACTCTTTTGGGGTTCCATTTTCAAAAGTAATCTGCTCTCTTAATTCACTCATTTTTTCATTCATTCCTTCATTTAATATTCATTGTTTTCTAAATGCTGAGTATGGTTCATCATTAGCTCTCCTTGAGGTTAGAATATTCATGAATATACTTCAAACCCTTGTTATTTCATAACAGCGTCAAATCGATATAATGCTCTTCCTAAGAATCTAAATGGGATTCAAGGCAACAAGGACCAGTTAGGTCAAGGAAGTTGGGCTGTTCTTCATAGTTTATCATTACACTTATTGTCAGTTATTCTTGAGAATTCAAAAAAAATAGTGCCATAAACAGATTTGCTTACTAGTGTTACTTGACCCTGTAAACATTTTACAGTGTTTTCATAAAAGTAATAGAGGTAATTACAGAACTTCGACTTGAATAAAATTAAACAATGAGATTTCTTCTGCTGCTGATCTCAGTCTGCTTACTGTAGCTACCGACTTAGTCAGCTCTAATGTCAGATGCTGTGCATGCTCTTGGCACAGAGTTCAGTAATATGACGGCATTTCCAAAAAAACTTAGATAACTTCTCAGAATTGTGCCTCCCAGAAAACTATTTCATTTTGCTCTTGATTATGTTTGGTTTGTATAACTTTTGCTTATGCAAAATACTACCAACCAAAGCACCTCTTTCAGAATAGATTCAAACCACCAAGAACTACACTTATAAATAAACATACCCAGTTTTTTAAAGATGATGATGTCACTAACTTAGTGAATTCATTTCCTGAGGCTGCATAACAAAGTACCATAGACTTGGGGGGCTGAAACAAACACATCCTGCCCTGTGGCTTCTGGTCTTCTGTTGACAATCATGGGTTGTCCGTGGCTTGTGGAAGCATCCCCCCATAGCTGTCATCATCTTCACATGGTGTTCTCCCTGATGTGTCTGACCCCAAATCTACCCCTTTTTTAAAAAATATTTTTAAAAAGATTTTATTTATTTATTTGACAGAGAGAGAGAGAGAGAGAGAGAGATCACAAGTAGGCAGAGAGGCAGGCAGAGAGAGAGGGGGGGAAGCAGGCTCCCTGCTGAGCAGAGAGTCCGATGCGGGACGCCATCCCAGGACCCTGAGATCATGATCTGAGTGGAAGGCAGAGGCTTTAACCCACTGAGCCACCCAGGCGCCCCAAAATCTACCCTTTTAATAAGGACATCAATAATCCTGGATTAGGGTCTGCACATCTCTGGTATGACCTCTATTTTAATTATATCTGCAAAGACCCTATTTCCAAATGAGATCACATCTGAAGTACTGGGGATTAGGACTTCAACATAAGAAGGGGGGGCAGTGGACACCTGGGTGGCTCAGTCAGTTAAGCGTCCAGCTCTTGGTTTCAGTTCAGGTCATGATCTCAGGGTCCTGGGACCAAGCCTTGTGTCAGGCTCCTCACTCTCTCTGCTTGAGATTCTCTCTCTCCCTCTCTCTCTGGCCCTCCCCCATCCTCTCTCTCTCTCAAAATAAATGAATAAAATCTTTAAAAAAAGAATTTGAGGGGGACACAATTCAACCCTTAATACTTGTAATTAGAATTATGTTTTGTAATATTGTTCTTCCTTCAATAAATATTTACTGTTTGTGTGCCAAGCACTGTGCTAGATACCAGGAATAACAGAATAAATAAGATACACACTTTGACCTCAAAAAACTTTAGTTCATGGATTTGTGCCCCTTTTCCCTTCTGAGGAAATGAAATAAAACACAAAGGGACTATAAATGGTCATAAACCATATGGCAGGACAGCTAAAGACAATAATGGCCAATTTTTGTTGGACACTATGTAGTGTCGTCCTGTAAATGATATCACTGAACGCTTAAAACAACACTATGGAGTAGGAACTCTTTTCACTTCTATTTGTAGACAAGGAAACTGAAGCTCTGGGAAGGCTGACAGATGGCCGTGGGAGAATTTAACCCAATGGTCTGGTACTTGAGCGGGAGCCCCCTGTTACCTACTCCCTACATTTACATACATCTAATAATGGCAGGAAGAATTGAAACATGTCTTTATGTCTGCCTGCCTGCCTGCCTGCCTTCCCTCTTTCCCTCCTACCCTCCTCCCTCTCTCCCTCTTTCTTTCTTGGTCTTTCTTTCTCTCTCTAATATTTTATTTATTTATTTGAGAGAGCGAGAAAGAGCAGAAGGGAGAGGGAGAAGCAGGCTCCCCATGGAGCAGGGATCCCAATGTGGGACTTGATCCCAGGACTCCGAGATCATGACCTGAGCTAAAGGCAGACGCTTAACCAACTGAGCCACCCAGGTGCCCCCGAAAATATGTCTTTCCGACACCTTCAAAGGGTGTGTAAAGTAATACTATGGTTAATCCAGGGTAGGGTTATCTCTTTCTCTGTTGCTTTCTTTCTGACTTGTCAACATTCACAATCCATTTGTTCCTTTTGTCAGCATTTCTTCCCAAGCATCTTATTTCACCTTCCTTCTCCCTTCCCATAGAGGGCTCCCCTTTCTGTGAATTTGCACCGCAGACTATGTTAAATCCAGTTATGTGAAATCCAGACTATGTTGAAAACTAAGTTTAATGGGAAGGTAGTAGACATACTATTCTAGGGCAAAGTACAGAAAATATCTTACCTCTTAGAGATAAACCGCTTGGAAAGTGGAGGGGTGGGATTCAGCTCTTTCCAGAATTGAAAACAATCCTGTTTTCAGCTATATCTAGTGATTCTACCCCTTCCTCTGTCAAAAGTCCAGGGTTTTGGTACCACTGCTGATACTGGCTTCTTCCAGACCAGGTGACAGTAGATAGGGGTTGCGGTCTGATCAGAGGGGTATCTTTCCTCCAGGATTTAAGGCAAAAACATAATTCAGCAATGGCACCTTTGTGGGGAAAAAAAAATGCAATAAACTGAGGCCAACTAGTTCCTTGAGCTAATAAGTCTCTGAAATTAAACTCACAATGAATTAAACAGGTGCTCATTCATATGCTCCACTGTTTCTTTTCTAATAAGTGACAGGATTCTGAAGGTGAAACTATTCTGTTTGATTATGTAGAACATCAAGAGTAATACAAATGTATCATGAGTAACACAAAAAGGGTATCTAGACTAAATGTGTGTATATATATGTGTGTGTGTGTATATATATATGTATATATATATATACTTTTTTCCTTAAATTCCCTAAAGACTTTAACAGGATCCTTTCTATTGTGAAGAAGGCACAGTTAAAAAATAACTCCATTTTAGAGACAAGTCTTGCATTTCCAATCTGTTACATGATGGCAAACCCCACAGTTACTGTGACTTATTCCAGGAATGTCTTTAAAGTTTAGGTGTTAATTGTCACTGGAAGCACAAATGGAAAGAAGGTCAATTCCAGTGATATAGAATCATGTTTGTTTCTAAAATCTTTCCCTTGAGATTTGTATAGACATGACCTGTTTACTTCTTGTAATGTCAATTAATTTCCCTATATCAGTTGTGTCTTGGGCACAGTCATTCATTTATCCAACAAACATGTACTGAAGGTCTACTTTATTCCAGGTACTGACCTAAAAGCCAAGGATTCAGAGTGAAGTGAGAGATAAGAGCATATTCTCAAAGAGCAGATGGCCTAATGGGGGGAGACAGGGAGGTAAATAGGGCATTTCATTGCAGTGTGGTAAGTAATAGGTTGCAAGTTGGTACAGAGGGCATGCCAGCCACAGCATAAGCCAGGCTGTGAGGTGAGTCGAGTCAGAAAAGTGGTCAGGAGACGGAAACATTTAAGCTAGCTCATGGGGAATATCTATTATTAGAGGTGACTTACAGATTGTGAGATTGGGTAAAACTCAATTTTGTCAGTTCCCAAATGTTCCAAATAATAAGTGGCTTCCTTTTGCAGACTCTAAAAAAAAAAAAAAAATTATTTTAACGACAGAGAATTCAGCCAAGTGTGACTTCTTTGGCTTTTTTACTTCAAATCATTAAGGCCAGAGAGACATTAAGAAAAGGATGTATTCCATAGAGAAAATGAACAACTGGGCAGAACCTTAACTGCTTGAGTTAGAGAAAGAAACCCCCGTATGCAGCCTTAACCAGGAAAAAGCAGGTATGATTCCTTCTCATCTCAGGAGGGCTTGAAGTGAAGCAGTTTCCAGATGCGTTCCTTAGATACCAAATCTCGGTTCTTTCCATCTTCAAGCCCAATCATTCCAGGCTTGAAAGTTAGCCAGGTATCTGCTTAGGGCCACCACACACAGCTTTGAGTAAGTGTGATGTTAGCAACACTAATTGTACTTGAGAGTTGGAGGTGAGGGGCCCATTTCCCCCTCCTTTTGTAATCCAGTAGTTACTGAAAAAGTTGTCTAGGAACTTTGTATTCATTTATTCAGATAGTATTCATCCTTAAAAAATTATTGTATGGGGGGCGCCTGGGTGGCTCAGTCATTTAAGCCGCATCCTTTGGCTCAGGTCATGATCTCAGGGTCCTGGGATCGAGTCCCGCATCGGGCTCTCTGCTCGGCAGGGAGCCTGCTTCCCTCTCACTCTCTCTGCCTGCCGCTCTGCCTACTTGTGATCTCTCTCTGTCAAATAAATAAATAAAATCTTTAAAAAAAATTACTGTATGGGATGTAAATTATATCTTAATGAAGATGTTTTATTATTTTTAAAATGTTTATTTATTTATTTGAGAGAGAGAGAGAGAGAGAGAGGGTGAGCCAGGGGAGGGGCAGAAGGAGAAAAAGAGGGAGAGAAGCAGATTCCCCGCTGGGCTTAATCTCACAACCCTGAGATCCTGACCTGAGCTGAAATGAAGAGTGAGACCCTTAACCTACTCAGGCACCCAGGCACCCCAAAACACTGTTTTAAAAAGATATTTCTAGTGCTCCAATGTCATCTCCACCCCCAGCCCCAGTGAGATCAGCAGCACAGTCTGGCACAGAGAGATCTTTCTTCTTCTTCTTTCTCCCCTTCTCCTCCTCCTCTTCTCCGTCTCCTCCTCCCCTTCCTACTTCTCCTCCTTCTTCTCTAAGGTTTCTTGAATTGAGTAGACCCCGCAGCCTGGTTGTGTCTCCATCTTCTTTGGTACATGTGACAATCTTTCCTCCTTTCATGGTGATACCATTAGATATGAACTAAACATCCCTTTTATTCAGAAAGTGGCTGTGCAATCCTCTAGAAAAACTCTATGTAAATACTTTTATCAATAAAAAGAGAACAATTGAATGGAATGCTTGGAAACGCTCCCAGGCACTTCCTCAACCTTGGGAAAATAATTCCCCATCTATGTTGTTTCTATTCACAAATCCACAGGAATAGAATTGGAAAGATAAATCAGGACAAGTAAAAACCCTATTAGTAGAGAGGTTCTGGGAAAAAAGTAGCCTGACAGCTTCTTTTCAGCAAAGAAATGAAATACGAGCACCAGAAGATGAGTGGAGAAGTTGTCCTCTTTCCAAATATTTTATCTCTAAAAGGTGAAAAAACAAATCAAAGCATATTTTGGTAGGGAGCAACAGGGTTGGTAAATGTAAATACAATATATATTGTATTTATGTCTATAAATATATAGGCATACATATATAGACATAATATCTGTATTATGTCTATATATGGAGCAGATTTTTCTGGGTTAAAGGAAGAAAATGAGCTTCCACTTCCAAGAATGGTCAAGTAGCTTGTACCAGATCGACCATTCCATAGGTAAACTTTGAAGCTCTGTGTAAGATAGAAGGAAACAACTATATGAAAGCACTGAAAAGTAACCAAAGCAGGCAGAAAGTGGAGAGAGTGGACACTTGGAAGAAGGGAAGGACATTAGATGAGTTTTCCATTTTTAATGACTCTACCTGAGGGCCTACTCCCGTCAGCATCATGCAGGCTAGCTAAGGCTCAGTAACCTGTAACCTCACAGGTTAAATATTCAGAATCAGTGCCTGGAGCAACTACAGTGGAAACATGAACGAGAATAATCCAGAAAGGAGAGAGCCATAGAGGGGTCTCCAATTTAGGAGTATAAATTCTGCACAAGCTTCTGGCGGACCCCTGCACTATGTGTGCGCAGGGCAGAATCCAAGCAGCTTCTATAATGCTGAAAGAACTGAACAGAGATTTCAGCTGCTGCCCAACAAAGAAGAGTCAGAGTTTGGGGCCCACGTTCTGCCAAGTTAACTGTCTTCTGTAACAAAAATTGATACTCTTGAGAACATAATGGAGTTCAGTCTTTACAATGGAGTTCAGTCTCTACAATTCAACATGTCCAGAGCAAGATCCAAAATTACTAGAGTGAAGAAGACACAGGAAAGTGTGACCAATACTCAAAGAAAAAGATAGTCAATAGACATCAACCCTAGGATGTCTCTGATTATAATCAGCAGACAAGGATTTTAAAGACAGTTACTATACCGTACTCAAGGATATAAAAGAAAATATAATTGTAGTGAACAAACATTAGGACATCCCAGGAGAGAAACAGAAATTAAAAAGAAATAGCCAAATGGGACACTTAGGTAGTTCAATTGGTAGAGCATCTCTCTCTCTCTCTCTTTTTTTTTTTTAAGACTGTATTTATTTATTTGAGAGAGAAAGTATGTGCTCATGAGCATTCATGAGTTGGGGGGGAGCTGAAGGGGAGGGAAAAAGAAACTCAAGGTGTAAGGACCTATTTAGAAACTGTCCCTGCCCCCTTCCCCCAGGGGATTTACTTGGAAACAAGTCCCGGAAACCAGCTCCAGGTAACAAAGCCCAGATAAAGGGTGGGTCTGGCCAGGTGGAGACATCCGATCAGTGGGGAGTTGCATACTGTCTCCTTAGCTACCAAGGAGTAGGGACCCCTGCCCTCTGGGAGCCTTTTTGGCGCCAATCCTAATCAAGATGTAATAGGCTGGTTCAAATGTCTACTAAGGTAAATTGTAATTCAATTGGTCACCTAGCATCACTGTGGAGTTTCCTGTGTGTGTTACATTTTCATTGGCCACCTGTGCGTGGCCAGGCCCAACTGCATGGCCTTTGCCCTTAAAAGCTAGACTATGAAACAGAGAAGGGTCGCCCTCTCTTGTAACAGGTGCGGCCCGAACGTTCGGTTAGATTCTTGATGCTTGGCGCGAAATAAAGCTTTGCTTGACTTTCACCTTATATCAGTCTCGCTCCTTTAATCACGGACCCATTATTGGGGTACCCAGTTTTGGGGGACCCAACAAAGGAGACTCTGCACTGAACGCAGAGCCCTACATGGGGCTCAGTCTCATGTCCCTGAGATCATGACCTGAGTGGAAACCGAGAGTTGGACACTCAACCATCCAGGTGCCCCAAGTATCTGACTCTTGATCTCAGCATAGGTCTTGGTCTCAGGGTAGTGAGTTCAAGCCCTGTGCTGGGCTCCATACTGGGTGTGGAGTGTACTAAAAAAAAAAAAAAAAAAAGAAAGAAAGAATAAAAAGAACAAAAACACACACACACAGAGAAAGAAATAGCCAAATGGAAATTCTAGAATTAGATATTAAAATACCTGATTAAAAAAATCCACTGGATATCTTTAACTTTAGGTTGGAAATAACAGAAGAAAAGAACTAGTACCCCTAAAAATAGGACAGTAAAATTATCTAATCTGAACAAACAGAAGAAAACCTGGGGAAAAAAATGAGCAGAGCCCCAGTGACTTGTTGAACAATATCAAGAGGTCTAACATTGTGTGTAAATGGAGTCCTATAAGGAGAGAGAGAGAGGTGTTTCCAAATTTGGTGAACTATCCAAGACTCTTGGCAAACTCCCAAGCACATTAAGTACAAAGATAACTACACCTAAGCACATCCTCCTTAACTACGGAAATCTACAATTAAAGAGAAAATCTTTAAAGCAGCCAGAGAAAAAGAGCACATTGAAAACAGGGCAAGCAATGATACATAAAGGCAGCTGACTTCTTACCAGAAGCCAGAAGGCAATTAAATGGCATATTTAAGGTGCCGAAAGAACAAAACCAAACCAAACCCAAAACCAAAACAAAACAAAAACCAACTTGGAACTTTATTTTATATCTAGTAAAAGTATCTACAATTTAACAGCTGGCAAAGATACCTTCAAGAATAAAAATGAAATAAGGCATTTTAATGTCCATGAAAACTAAGAGACCCATTGCTGGTACAACAGCTTTTTACAAAAAACATTAAAGAAATATTTAGGACTGTGTGCCAAACAGCACCCTTCTTGTTTGATGTAGTTGTTTGTGTTCCCAAGAAGCCACGCCTGGAACAAAGTTTCAGCTGAAGTAGTGTATGTAGTAGAGGTTATGGGCTGAATGGGGTCCCTCCCCAGTTTACATGTTGAAGTCCTAATCCCCAGTACCTCCGAATGTGACCATATTTTGAGACAAAGACTTTGAAGAGCTGATTCAGCTAAAAAGAGGTCTTCGGGGCAGGCCCTAACTCAGTAGGACTGCTGTTTTTATAAGAAGAGGAGACAGGGACACGGGGAGAGATAGCAGGGCTGTGAGTGCACGGAGAGACCACCCCATGGAGGACACAGGGAGGAGGCGGCCATGTGAAGGTCTGTTATGAAGCTGTGTGGGCAACGGCCAAGACGGGCCATCCAGTGGCGAGGCCTGAGGGGGTGTAACCAAAGATCACACCTTTTAGGGGCATAGGGTTTGCCGCCAGGCGGGTAGGAGTTCAATCTTACTGGTTCCTAATTTATCTGTAAAGTAGTTGTAACATTAACACTTACTGAGAATAACAGTTTCTTAACGAAACCCTAAACCAGTGTTTGACACAATCCAAGCGTTCAGTAAGTGTCATGATTTTATCATTTAACAACTAGATAGTAAATAAATAAAAACTAAATAAATAATCGTTTCATGGCAATTCTGTGAGATTAGTGTAAGTGATGATAATTACATCTAATTACGTCTCCACTAACTAAAATGATTAAAATAGGGAATCTTAACCCTATTATTGTAGTTTATAAGTGTTTAGCATAGTGTCTTAGTATATATTTAATGTACTAAATACTTAAATATGTAGTATATACTTGGTCATAATCCATTTGTATACACATGTGGTTTTCATGTTGATGGGGCTGGGCTGTACTGAAATCACACTCCCTCGTGTTCTGACTTTCCTGCTTCTACAATCACAAACTGTCCAGTATAACACATATTTTATTAGTGACACATGTCAGGTGTTTACTTCCTCTAAGGCCCAAGGTTTGGAAAGGGACTTCTGGTGAGTCATTGTCTCCGTGTCTCATGATGTATGACCTTATTGTCTGCCTGCTGCCTCCAAGCATGGCTTCCTGAAATAAGGCTGCATTTCCCTACATTTTAGGTACCTTTTTACTGCTCTTGTTGCTGGGGCCAGATTCCTGGAATCGCCCTTGCTGGGCTCATGGTGCCTCCTGGCCAACACAAGTGTATTTTGTGACAGAGGTATCAGTAATCTTACTTACAGAGCTAAGTAAATCACCTTCAGTTATGGAAAACACAAAGGTTCATAACAGTGTTAGTGATCAAAACAGATTATCCTTTCGTAAGTGGCAGTTAAGAGAAATAAAAATTTTAATACAGAAGTTCTATTTTCACATTTTTGAAATTATTTTAGATTTTATTTATTTATTTGACGGAGAGATAGAGAGCACAAGTAGGCAGAGCAGCAGGCAGAGGGAGAGGGAGAAGCAGGCCCCGCTGAGCAGGGACTGACACCGGACTGGCATCATGACCTGAGCCAAAGGCAGAGGCCCAACTAACAAGTCACTCAGGCGCAGGCACCCCTCTTTTCAAATTTTAAAAAACAATTTTCAGGTCATACAACTGAAACTGAAAGAGCCAATTCACTTTTATTTTATTTTATTTTATTTATTTGTCAGAAAGAGTGTAAGAGCAGAAGCAGGGAGAGTGGCAGGCAGAGGGAGAAGCAGGCTCCCCACTGAGCAGGGAGCCCCACATGGGGCTCGATCACAGGACCCTGGGATCATGACCTGGGCCGAAGTCAGACGCTTTACCAACTGAGCCACCCAGGCATCCTGAGCCAAGTCACTTAAAAAAAAAAAATTCTTTAAAAGAACGTTGAAAACATATTTTTAATAATTTTGTTTCTATTAAAAACATAAGCATTTTATTGATGTCAATGACAGGGGAAAAAAAATCTACTTGTGTCTTATAACCAGTATTAGGAATTGGGAGATTTAAAAAAAAGGAATTGATTTAAAATGTTCACTAATTCGGGGCGCCTGGGTGGCTCAGTGGGTTAAGCCTCTGCCTTTGGCTCGGGTCATGATCTCAGGGTCCTGGGATCGAGTCCCGCATCAGACTCTGTTTCCCTCTCACTCCCTCTGCCTGCCTACTTGTGATCTCTGTCAAATAAATAAATAAAATCTTTAAAAAAAAGTTCACTAATTCATTTTATGTATGTATGTGTGTATGTATTTAGTAAGATTTTATTTATTTGACAGAGAGACAGCGAGAGAGGGAACACAAGCAGGGGGAGTGGGAGAGGGAGAAGCAGGTTTCCTGCTGAGCAGGAAGCCTAATATGGGGCTCCATCGCAGGACTCTGGGATCACTACCTGAGCCGAAGTCAGACACCCAACAACTGAGCCACCCAAGTGCCTCCCCCATTCATTTAAGATATTTATGAAGCACCACATGTTACCGAGCACTAGTCTAGCTGGGGTATTCACAACTGTGAATAACATCCAATTGTTTCTTGAACAGCACAGGTTCGAACTGCGTGGATCCACTTATGCACTTTTTTTTTTTTACAGTAAAGTACATAAATGTATTTTGGTTATGATTTTCTAAATAACATTTTCTTTTCTCTAGCTTACTTTACTGTAAGAATACAGCATACAATACCCATAACATACAAAATATGTGTTGACTGACTCTATGTTATCAGTAAGTCTTCCAGCCCAAAGCAGGCTATTAGCAGTTAAACTCTGGGGGAGTCAAAGGTAAACATTTCGATTTTCAGCTGTGCTGGAGATGAGCATCCCTAATCCCTGCATGGTTCAAGGGTCAACTGTACATTTAAAAAAATTACTCTCAGGGTGCCTGGCTAGCTCAGTGGTATAGAACATGGGACTCTTGATCTTGGAAACTTGAGTTCAAGCTCCATGGTGGGTGGAGAAATTGCTTAAAAATAAAATCTTAAAAAATTATTACTTTCACATTTGAAAGAATTATTTCAATAAACAAAAATATATGGGATAAATTATGAAAGAATAAGGAACAAAAACAATTCCTGGCATTTAGCAACTGTCAAAGACACGGTCAAATCCCAGATGAGGAGTCAGGGATAGGCAAATTATTTCCAATTTGGAAGGTGATTGACCAAAAACAAAAGAAAAACAAAAATAGAAACAGTAACACATTACACATAATCAAAAATACTACCATGAAAATGGCTGGGCAATAATGGCACAAAACAGTCAAGGAATCTTGTTGGCCATTTAAAGTTTTGAACCCATGCACCAACAAGCAATCCCAAAGGGATCTTAGCCATCAGATCCAATAAGACAAAATTCCCGGGATGGAATAAAATAAAAGAGGAAAATTCAACAGTCATCTGAATGTTCCCACAAGGTCTATGTCTTGGTGGGTTCTCTTGGATGCTTGAAAAACTTTAAAGCTGTGTTCAGCAGTTCTATTTCTTCTGTCCAGAGCCATCAAGTTCTATCAAACTCAGTCATACAGACTAAATTCAAGAGACCTAAACAAACCAGAGCAATCATGTCACTTTATGCATTAATACGTTTCCAATGGACAAAATCTTCATAGACATCCAAGATGCCCTTCCCCAGAAAACAAAGGGACTTGCATGCATTTAAGGAAGTGTTGTCTAGACTGTGGGAGAGAAAAGGATCATTCTGTGGAATGTTATTTGTTTAATACATGTATACTGAGAACTTACTGGATGTCTAGCAGTGTACTAAACGCCAAGGATCCAGATTTTAATAAAATCTGTTTAATTTTTGTAAGAACTCACAGAACAATGGGGCAACCCTGAAGACTAATTATACTGTGTGATGTGGCAAGGCAGGAGGTCCCAGGGAGGCAGGGAGGAGAACGTTATTACTTTAGCCCTGGCAGAATGAGTAATGGCTTCCTAGAGATGGTACTTTAGTTGGATGTAAAGGAGAAGACAGTGGAAAAAATTTATTCCAGGCATAGCAGTAAATACTTAGAAGAACACAGAGTACTTCAGAACAGCATGTGTTGCCTCACTGGTGGGTGAGGCTCTGTTGCACTAACAGGAGAGACATTGAAAACAAAGCTGGATGGGGTATCTGGCGGGCCCAGTGGGAGGAGCATGGGACTCTTGATCTTGGGGTTGGAGTTCGAGCCCACGTTAGGTGTAGAGATTACTTCAACAACTAAATGAATTAAGGAAAAAAAAAACAATAGGAAGGCTGGAACCACTTGTTTCAGTCATGGAGACACATAGAAGAGAACAATATGACCACACTTGGGTTTTAGAAAAATCCTCCTTGGCAATATTGTGCAGGACAGGGGAGCTACAGAAAGTAAGTAGGGAAGTTGAGAGGGTATTCCAATGGCTCAGGTAAAAATGGTAAGGCAGTGGAAGTTAGAGTCGATGCGTTAACATTCGTCCCTGAGGGGCACCTGGGTGGCTCAGTGGGTTAAGCCTCTGCCTTCGGTTCAGGTCATGATCTCAGGGTCCTGGGATCGAGTCCCGCATCGGGCTCTCTGCTCGGTGGGGAGCCTGCTTCCTCCTCTCTCTCTCTCTGCCTGTCTCTCTGCCTGTCTCTCTGCCTACTTGTGATCTCTCTCTGTCAAATAAATAAACAAAATCTTAAAAAAAAAAAAATTCGTCCCTGAGCATGACTGGTTCTTAGCTAAAGAAAAGAATTTGTTTCCTGAGGACAGTGTTCGATACATACCAACAAATATTTCTTCATGGATTCTCCTTTTTCTCGAATCCATCCAAACAATCGGCGGACAATTAAGTTGATAGGTTTATCTCTTATTAGACCTTAGACTTCTCTCTCCCCCTGGAGTTCAGGAGATAGTCCAAATCACTCACAAGATTTTAAGAGAGGGTAGCCTATTGCATATTGATGTCTAACAGTTGCCTTAACAGATAGAAACAGGCCTTTTGTTAACACCACAATTCCTCAGGTGTTTGGGAGTCAAAAAGGGAATACTACTTTTGGGGGGGTGAGGGAGGGTGGGTGGAATTTAGACTCTGCTGGTGAAACACCAGCTTGAAGAAAATCGGGTTTCCTGCATAGCTAAGAACCAAGTTTGAACTATTTCATACTCTATCAAAAAGAATATGGGGACTTCTACTAAAACTCAGTAGGATTTGGGGTCCCCAATTATGTAAGAAAAGATAACTTATCTGTAAATATTTTATACACATTAGTAAGTTTGAACACTACTGTATTATAATTAAACAATTTAGATGCTGCGAAATTGGCATGCCATCAGAAGGACCCATTTTAGTTTTGGAACATCAGCAGAGCACCAGTAAGTACTTATTTGTATATATTTAAGGACGTTCTTCCCAAACAATCGACAAATAGCTTCAATTTCAGATTTCAGATCCTAAAATCCATGTGCTCTTGAGCCACTGAGCTAGCTATACAGAAAGCTACAAAGTAAGGATGTTTATCTAGGACAACCACTTTTCAAAATCCATCAATTTCCAAGGTAAATTAGTTTCTATTGCTTATAAAATGACCACAAGTGACTTACTTTATAACTTTTTTATTTTACACTAAACTAAAACTAAAATTGCTCAGTGTATTCATTTTTAAGGTAAATTCTAAACACAGAGGGTGATGTCTTTAGAAATCAGAAGCAAGCAAGAGAATAAACAGGAATCCTGGCTTGTTGCAAGTGGATGTAATCAGCAAACAGCTTCTAACCAAATAGCCACATACTTGGTAGGAGTGGGGAGGCCTTCTCCTTTGAGGGGAGACTTATTGCCAGAAAAGAAACACTGGAAATTCCTGTCCCTGCTGGGCAGTGTAGGGGATAGCTGTGATGTTTCCTTCTTCCAAGCTTTGCCAAGTTTACAAGCTCCCTACATGTACACAAAGGACTGAGTGTCACTAGCTTTTCAAGACCAGAAAGCCCACAGTAACATATTAATTAAATCTAGGCTGGAGCAAAAGAAAGTCTGGAGAAAATATAGTATCTCTCAGAGACAGATATAGTTTGGGAGCTTTAAAAAGACCTGGGGAAAAAAAAGAAGAAGAAGAAGGAAAACAAACAAACAAACAAACCAACCAACCCTGGAAACCAGTAGAGACTAAGAATAAATCGGAGCCAATTAAACCAAGAAAAGGAAACAAAGAAACTAGAGAGAATTTTTAAAAAGTAAAAGGTAGTCAGGAAGATACATACAAAATTTTGTTTTCCAGATTCTATCCTGAGTTACTACCCTTAAAGCAGTGGTTTTGAAACCCACGTTGACCCATGTGTCTACTCACTTTTCCATGGGTAATAGGTTGTCATGAATCCTTGACTCCCTTAAAGTGAAATTTATAATAACTTACCTCCAGACATAATTTAAAAAATTGTGATGGGGCTCAGTTGTTGGGCTTCCGACTCTTGACTTCCACTGAGGTCATGATCATGGGGTTGTGGAACTGAGCCCCGCATTCTGCTTGGGATTCTCTCTCTCCCTCTCCTTCTGCCCCTCCCCCTTCAAATAAATAAATAAAATCTTTTTTTTAATATTTTATTTATTTGACAGAGAGAAATCACAACTAAGCAGAGAGGCAGGCAGAGAGAGAGGAGGAAGCAGGCTCCCTGCAGAGCAGAAAGCCCGATGTGGGGCTCGATCCCAGGACTCTGGGATCATGACCTGAGCCAAAGGCAGAGGCTTTTAACCCACTGAGCCACCCAGGTGCCCCAATAAAATCTTTTTTTAAAAGGACTATAATTGTAATATAAGGGAGAAGTAAAAGGAAGATAATTATCAGCCAAAGCATCGGTATTTTAAGATGTGATTGTGTGGGCATTACCTCACCAAGGCAGGACAGAGTCTGTAGCTGACAGGGCTCATGTGACAGAGAGGTTAGCAGCCTTGGTGACTTGATACCAGGAGCTGTTTTTTGTCAGTTGGCAAAATTCCAAACACAACCTATTACAATGTTCTTTCTTTTTAGGTAGTAGTTGTAGCCCCAGAAAAATTCTGTGTGTACTAAACTGCACCAATAAAATAAAATAAAATTAAATAAAATTTAAAAAGATATCTCATGTTTTATTTTTATTTTATTTTATTTTTTTGATATCTCCTGTTTTTATTTTTATTTTTTTTAAATTTTAATTTTTTTTTTTTAAGATTTTATTTATTCCCTAGAACTCAGAATCGGAAGAGAGAGGACAAAAAGAGAGAGTAGTTCTGGATTGTTTCTCGTGGCAGTGGTGTTGTGAGTCCAATGGCAGACTCAGGAGCCCACGGTGCCTGGGGGCTCACAGTGGCTCGGTGAGCTGTGGACCCCCTTCCTTAACCTCCTGAGCTTGGTTCTTCCGTGGTTACCCGAGATTCTGCAAGAAATTATCTTTTGGGGCTTCTGTTGACCAGAATCAATTTACGGATCCCAGCCACGAGCTCTGACAGGCCCTGTTTCCCCTGGGTCTCAGTTTCCTCCCATGTATGGTGAATAAAAGCTCCTTCCAAATTTGATGGTTTCCAGTCAGTGAATCCATGAAGACCACTGGTGGGGAGACCTCCTTTGCATGTCGTTTAAGCTTTAGAGTTTCCAAAGGCTCTCAAGTCTATTATCTCTTCTGGCTTCGAGGGATAGGGATAAGACATTGCAAGCAAAGTGTTTATTCCACTGCCCGGAACATAGGAAGCCCGCAGTAAACGACAGAGGCTGATACCAGGATATGTTATAAAGTGAAGAGATCAAGCTGCTTTTTGTATATTTGGCATGATTTCATTTTAGCAGAGAATTTGTCCTACACTGCAAAGTATCCTCTCTGAAAATACTACACATTCAATATGTATCTGTTGAAGCAATGAATTTCTATGAAGTAAAATTGTGCCATTTGCTAGTATGTACCTAGAAAGATTTTGAAAGAATCTGGAGCGGGGAGCGGGGGGGCGGTTATCAGTTTGCACAGGCTGCCATAACAAGGTAGCGCAGACTGGGTGGCTTAAACAATGGAGATTTATCTCCTCAGAGTTCTGGACCAAGGTCAGCCCTTCAGCAGGTATGTTTCCTTCTGGAGCCTCTCTCCTTTGCTTACAGACGTCGATCTTCTCCTGTGTCCTCACATGGTCTTTCTTCTGCGTCTCCGTGGATGTCCAAATTTCCTCTTCTTCTAAGTGTTAGGGCCCTACTAGCCTCCAGCCTCATTTTAAGCTAATCACCTCCCTAAAGACCCTGTCTCCAAATACAGTCACATTCAGAGGTACTAGGGAATAAGATTCCAACGTGAATTTCCGGGGGTGGGGTGGGGAACACATTTCAGTCCATAACAGGTAGCAATATGAAAGACTTATTTTCCCTAAATACTATTTTCTACCTTGTTTCTATAATGTTGAAAATACTTCATGAAGAACCTAATTATTTTAAAACTTGGAAAAGCAATAATGTTTGAACAGAGAAAACCATTTGTGTTCATATTTAATAAGTAGTTAGATTCAGGCTTAGATCATCCTAAGCAGATTTTCCAGTGACACGAATGTCTCCTGGGGCATTTGGGCGACGTGAGCGATGCAGGACAGTTCTGCGTTGTGAAGGGTCGACCCGGGCATTACAGCTTGGATGGCAGCCTCTCCCCCTACTACTGCCAGAGACACCCTCCTCTATCCCTCTGACAACCAAAAAAAGGTCCCCACCGTTTCCAAAAACTCCCCCATCGATCATCACTTTAAAGTATAATTTGATACTAATATCTGTAAGTCTTTAAAGCATTTTCTCCTTTTCTCTCCGTAACCATCCTTCCTCCCAACCCCTGTGAAACAAAAAAAGTAAGAGAGCAAGAAATCATGCTATTACCTTTAGGCAGGGCAGTGGTGGGGGAGAACTTCGGGATAGCTCACGTTGTCTGAAGGCAGCCGTTGACCCAAAGAGCAGGCAGAAGCTCGGGCGAGCAGAAAACAAACAGCTGCTGGGCAGTGAACATCGCAGACGTACCCGGCATTGCCCGGAAGGCTCTGCCTGTAGGAATTCGTTTATGCTTCTCGACAACCCCATGAGGCACTATTATTTGAGAGATGAAGGAACGGGCACGGGAAGGTGATGGGACTTGCCAGTGACCGAGCTTCAGAGCGGACGATCGCAGTCCTCAACCCCCAGGGGTATCAGCTGTCGGCACTGTGCATCTCCCAGGCATCCCACATACCTTATGGCAGGTGAGCCTCGGAGAAACAGTGAAATTGCTACCGTTACCTCCATTTTACAGATGTGGAATGAACAGGCTCCAAGTGTTTGCGGAAGCAGAGAGCATACAGTATGTCCGGATGCATACGGCTTATTGACATGCACGGAATTGTGGCGGGTTTGACCCGTTATTGCCCTGGTCCAGTAGACACGGAGAACCAAAGAAATGAGAGGAACATATATGTTCTCTTCCAAAGCTACTTAACTTAGCAGTCGGTCACTTCTTGCTGAATTTTTTTGGGCTCTGAGTATCTTATTATTGGGTAAGACATATTGTGTACAAATGATTCATAGGCATGATACTGGTTTTCCCCGGGAGTCAATGAAAAATAACTAAACTGGGCTAATAGGAACTCCAATTTTGTGAATGATCTTCTCTTTTAAAATGGAAGCAATAGGGGTGCCTGGGTGGCTCAGTGGGTTAAAGCCTCTGCCTTCGGCTCAGGTCATGATCCCAGCGTCCTGAGATGGAGCCCCGCATCGGGCTCTCTGCTCCGCAGGGAACCTGCTTCCCTTCCTCTCTCTCCGCCTGCCTCTCTGCCTACTTGTGATCTCTGTCTGTCAAATAAATAAATAAAATATTAAAAAAAATGGAAGCAATATTGTGGACAAATCCAATAAAACACTTTTTAATTTTAATTTTTGTTTGTTTTGCTTTAGTTTGTTAAGGCCAGTCTACTCAGGCGACTGAGAATGTACCCCTGTCCTGGGGCACCCCCCCCCAGCTGGTATAATTGTTAGTATCTTACTATTGTTAGTATCTTACAAGGGCTGTTAGAAAGTGCGCTGAAAGCAGGTAGAAATGGCTTCTAGCATACGCCCCTTTCTCTTCCATTGGAGTTTAAAGTTGACTATGTATACTTCAAGGGATAAATTTCTGGTTTTGATATAATTGAAAAAATAGTAAACCATAAATATATTTTGATTTATTGTTGTATGCCCCCTCACCAGACAGTAGCCAGGGATGTTTTTCTGATCCACTGTTTTGAATTAAGTGCATTTGCTTTTTTTCCAGAGTCTGATTTTCAGGATAAAGCACACGTGGTTCTTTTTATTAAAAATGAATAGTTTTCCAAATATTTTTCTTATTGTATAACAGCTCAACATAAAAGAAAATTCTGAAAAAGGAAAAACTCCTCTAATCCTATCACATTAATACATTACCAAATCTGAGCATAATCTTCCAGTTTTTAATCTGTAAAATACACATTTTTTAACATAATTTGTCCACATAGGTATGTAACATATTACTGTGGCTTTCACTTAAAAATACCCCTAAGTACCTCCCGTTTCTCATAATGATAATCTGTAACGGGTGTGTGTCCTTGTTGTGAATAGATAGGTTATAATTCACGTAGCTATTCTCTTTTTTTTTTTTTAAGATTTATTTATTTGAAAGAGAAAGTGTGCCCAGGGGGAAGGGCAGAGGAAGAGAATCTTCAAGCAGACTTCCTGCTGAGCATGGAGCCCAGGGCGGGGCTCAGTCCTGTGAGCCCGAGATCATGCCCTGAGTCATGACCAAGAGTTGGATGTTTTACCACCTGAGCCACGCAGGTGCTGGTTATTTATGTTGTTTCTAATTCTTCTTTACTTTAGATAGAATGTGGCAATGAGTATCTTTGTGCAGAGTTTTCATAACCTGTTCAATTATTCCCTTGGATCAATCCTAGAAGTAGGGTATCTTTGATTTGATACAGACCCTACCATAGCAGACAAAAAGCTGTCGAGCTTCAGTATTCTTCTTTGTCAGCCTCTCTACTCACTCTCTCCGTCAACCGAACAATATCTGTCAATGGCCATTTACTCTGCCCGACCTTTAACTCCCATCGTCCCTTGGTTGCTTCCCTTGAGACAGCTGTAACCTGGGATGAGGTCAGGAGCGTCATGTTTACACTACAGGGATAGAGCCAGGGAGCAGCTGAGTGAACCTGGATCACGTCTTTGACCCTGTTCTGCCGCTACATTCACGATGGCAGTCCTTTGTTCTAGCATAAGGACAGAAATAAAAACTGTCTCTGAGCCGACAAATGGGGTCATAATGAACATCGCCAGACTGCAGACTTTGTGGGAACCTCATACATTCTTATAAGAAGGTTAAAACACAGATTAATAATATATCATTTGGTATCTTGAATAGCAAAACCAAGTGATTTCATGTGACAATAGTTTAATTGGCTCCTGCTTGGGATTTAAATGTCTAAGTGCATTAAATGAATTTTCCTTCTGTAATCAACTCTGTGACCATAATTTCTAGTAGTGATGAAAAATTTGTGGTGAGTTTTTAACAAGTAAATGAATTCATCATTGAAGTTTCCTAAAGTATGCTTTGATGTTTTACAGGATAAGTTTATAGTCACAAATGAGAGTCCTTGGTTATTTTAGGATCTGAGTTTGAAAGAAATGTCTTGTAGTGTTCCCAAAGAAGAAGAAGGAAGGTCTTTTATTTTCAGGTTATTTACGTTATACCCTCATTTCAGTCCAGTTTTGCTTTATTGATAAGGACTGTCAAATCACTCTTATTGTTGTCAAATCACTCTTATTATTACAAAAGATTTGGCAAGTTATTTATATTTTGTTAAAAAATTTCTTATAGAACTTATATACTTATTTTGTAACTAATTTTACATAATGGTGACTAGCAACTCCTAAGGAAACAGACTTAAAGAGTAGCTGGAAAGAGATGTATTTGATAGGAAGAAAGCCTCTGGCCGTCGACATGTTGGTGAAAAAAAAGAAGGGTTGTGACATATTGGAGAGGTTAACAAAGTAAGTTGTTGTCTCTCCCTAAGTCTGAATCCTGAGAAGTTGTGTTTGTGTGTGTGTGAGAGAGAAAAAGAGAGACACAGATAGAGATGAGATAGAGGGAAAGAGGAAGAGAGGGAGGGAAGGAGGGAGAGTGGGGGAGAAGAGAGAGCTAGAGAGGGAGGGAGAGAGGGATGGAGGGAGAGATTAAGACTGTTTGAAACACGTTAGGGACAGCCCTGGTTGACAAAATAGAAATGCTTCAAGCATGTGAAATTATAATTTTTTTAATCACTTCTGATTAAAGTCCCTATACTTTGCGTTCTGGGTGTTTATCTTTAGGCCACAGGGATTTGGAGAATAAAAGGTGCTTTTTTCTTGCGAACACGTTTCCTTAGGATTGGTTATTTTGATTTAGAAAAATTCTCAGCCTGGGGGGGGGGGCTCTCATTTCGTGATTTTCTTCACTCCCAACCTTCCCAGCATTACGGGTGACTCAGTCTGTCTGGCATAGCTACAGGCACAATCACTGGCTTGTCCTTGCGACACTGACGACGAAGCACAGAGCACTTACATTTCGGGATGCCGCAGCGCCACCCAGTGGCCAAGGAATTCCACAGCTTTCGGGAAAGGATCGAGACCATCTCCGCCTCCTTCCCCGCGGCCAGCTGCACGCGCAAGCTTTAAAGAACAGGGAGCTCAACTTCTCAGCCTCCGCAGCAGAGTCCATCATAGGTAGGTCTCATTGCACTTGGCTAACCTTCTTTCTTGAAAAATCACACTACTTACAGGGCAATGAAATGGAATTTGGGGTACGTTAAGGACTCTTAGCTCCTTTGGGCAGCTCGGTAGCAATGCATGTATTTTGTAAGCCCAGAGATAATAACCCTGCTTGTGAAAGTTAAGTAGAAATTTAAGAAAGCTAAAGGAACATTATCACAGAATAGATGGCACAAAAATCCTCTCCATGAGGAGTGTAGAAAGTCTAAGGAGTCCAAGGAGAATTTTATTTCGGAATATGCTAAATGCACCTTGCTGTACCACTCCCTATGGAGAGATTCTCTCCCCCTTCCCCCAAGAAGGGAATGGTATTTTTCCTTTTCTAGTATATGGCAAACAAATTTCTGATAAATTTATTGTTATTCGTCACTCTGATTATTATTTTTAAAAGATTTTATTTGTGAGAGAGAATGTTGCACACGATGGGGAAGGGCAGAGGGAGACGCAGACTCCTCGCTGAGCAGGGAGCCCCATGCAGGACTGGATCCCAGGACCCAGAATCATGACCTGAGCTGAGGGCAGATGCTTAACCGACTGAGCCACCCGGGTGTCCTGTAGCTGCTGGTTATTATCAACATTTTATTAAAAAATAATACTTGAGATGATTTTAAAAATGCAGAAAAGTAAAAATGAATAATGAAGACAAAATACAGTTCATAGACCCTCTACTGAACACAGCTGTTCTGCTGCTACTGGGCTATTACTCAGTGCACATCTACCCTGAGCACAGAATCTGGAGCTAGATTTGCCTTGCTTTACATCTCATCTGAGCCATATACGTAACGGCGAATTGGAAGAGTTATTTGGTCTTCTCAGTGCCCTGGTTCCACATTGCTGGGATGGGGATAATTAATAGCTCAGTCACATGGGATTGTTGTGAGAAATGAGCGAATTGGTACATGCAAAGTTTTCAGAACGGTGCTTGTGTATCATGAACACTGTATTTTTAGCTATTTTTCCCCACTCCTGCATTTCCTCCAGCTCCTTATTGCTATCAGAGATTAGGCACCAGGCATCCTGCTAGAAACAAGTATTTTTCTTTCTTTCCAGTTTTTTCACTTGTGGTTTCCTTCTGTCCTTTCTTGCTTAATAGCTAAAACTGAATTCCAAATATAGTTTCGTATCTTTAAAAATTATGCTGTAATTTTATTCATTAGTTCAATTTCAAATGACTGGTGAGTAGTATTGCTTTTTTTTTTCTTCAAAGATTTACTTACTTTGTAGGGGGGGCGGAAGGAGAGAGAATCCCAAGCAGACTCCCCACTGAGTGTGGAGCCTGCGTGGGGCCTGATCTCACAAGGCTGAGATCATGACCCTGAGATCACGACCTGAGCCAAAATCAAGAGGTGGACGCTCAGCTGACTGCGCCACCCAGGTGCCCCAGTGAGTAGTAGCGTCTACTGCTACTGTTTAGCCTGGTTTAAGACGATGACACAATTTGGGTATGTGGTATTAACGTGTAAAATGAAAGCGAATTTTTTTTTCTTCAAGTTAAATACAAAGGTTGCTTTTCCCTTTTAAAGACAAAAGAACAGGATGTATTTTTAATCCTAAATTTCTGGGTTTGTTTTCATTTTGTCTAGTTGATTCACTTGTTCTCTAATCAGGCACCACCTAAGTATGGGCACTGCTGGGACGTAACTATGAATAAGGCGATTTCCTGAATAAATCTGAAGACTGAGACGCTCAAAGTGATGCAGAGGGAATACTGGGGAGAACAACTAACTGCCTGAGGAAGTTGAAATTTGAGGTGGTATTGAAGGGTAAGAAGGAATTTGCTAGGAAGGAAGGATGTGGAATAACATATTCTGGGAAGAAGAGTCAGCAGGGAACAAAATTAGAAGCTGGGAACTGTCCATAATGCATGGAGTATTTTTTTTTAAAGATTTTATTTATTCATCTGACAGACAGAGATCACAAGTAGGCAGAGAGGCGGGCAGAGAGAGAGGGGGAAGCAGGCTCCCCGCTGAGCAGAGAGCCCGATGCGGGGCTCGATCCTAGGACCCTGGGATCATGACCTGAGCCGAAGGCAGAGGCTTTAACCACTGAGCCACTGAGCCTCCCCTAAATAAATAAAATCTTTAAAAAAAAAATCTGGTGATTAGAATGAAAGGGGGCCAGATTCAAGGCATTTTTTAAATGAAGATTTTATTTGAGAGAAAAAGAGCATGAGTCGGGGAGGGGAGGTGGGGAGAGGGAGAGGGAGAAGCAGGCTCCCCGCTGAGCAGGGAGCCTGACATGGGGCTCTATCCCAGGACCCTGGGATCATGACCTGAGCAGAAGGCAGAGGCTTAACCCACTGAGCCACCCAGGTTCCCCTCAAGGCATGTTTTAAAGTAAGATGGATAAACTCCCCAGTGGAAGTAGGGTCCGATAGCAAAGGAAAAGCAGAGAAAGACTTAAACGTTTCTAGCTTTTACAAACTGTAAAATAAATGTCATGGGGTTGCAATATGCAGCACGGTGACTACAGTTAATAATACTGCATTGTATATTTGAAAGTTGCTAAGATTAGATTGCCAAAGTTCTCATTATAAGAAAAAAAATCATAACTGTTTGTGGTGATGGATGTTAATTAGCTCATTGTGGTGACCACTTTGCAACATACACAAATATCGAATAATTATACCAGCCACCTGAAACTAATATAGTGTTTATGTATCAATTATATCTTAATTAAAAGAAAAGGTTGCTGGCTTTGAGTGAACAGAGATGACAGGAGAGGATTGCCAGTGCAAAAGGCACAGCAGTTTGGGCGGGCGGGAAGGGAGAAGATGGAAGTGAGGTCAGTTTTAGACGTGCTGTGCAGCTATGCCCGGAGACGGGCAGGAGAAATTGCAGTCGGAAATACGGGTCTAGAGCTTGGGAGAGGAAGAGGGGTGGGAACATCAGCTTTGGGATAGTCAGTGTATTTGAAACTGTGGGAGAAAGTGAGACGATCTGGTTAGAGTATAAAAACAGAAAGAGGTTCAAGGATGAAAGTATAGTAGCCTCACGCAGGCAGAGAAGGGGAGACTTGGCAGAATGATGGGACATAGTGAGAGACCAGGGTAAGCAGGACAGGAAGACGTGCCGCTGCAGAAGGCAAGCAGAGGGACCATAGAAAGTCGGGGATGGTCACCATGTCCAGTGACAGGGGAGACAAGTCAGGGAGGGGCTGCTGTGGGACTTCAGCCACAGGTGACCTTAACAAGAAGCAGTTTGAGGCTGAGGAGTGAATGAGCAGAAGGCAATCTGAGATGACAGCAGACTCCTCTTGCGGGGAGTTTGTCGGGAAGCGGCGATGACCGCCAAAGCGAGAAAGGCCGACTATGGGTCAAGTACCGCCAGGATGGAGCATTGAGAAGTTCTGTCGAGCCAGAAGTCTGATTGGTAGTTCATTAACATGACATATTACATTTACTTCATCCATTGGTCTGGAATTAGTAAGATTTTCATTTTTATTTGATTGAAATTACATAGATTTTTAAAATATATTTCCCTATATTATCTCTATGCCTCTCTACCTTGGACTGGAACACAAAGCTTTGACTTTAGTTTGAAGGTGGGTGAGAATTCCAACTTGGACTTGGTTCAAGATTTTTATTTGGGTTTACCACAAAAGCAGTTCACAAGCAGGGCTAAGGATATAAATGAGATAAGGATGCAGATAGGGTAAATTCAGCTGCCCACTTCCTGTTGTCTTTCACACACATTTTCCTGGCCTCAGCAGCTCTAGCAACTGAGATATCCGAAAAGCAGGGTATTGTGGACTCTTTCTCCCATTAAAACAAAAATGCTCTAGGGATTTCAGCATCTAGAAATTACTTGAGGTGAAAATTCTGTTTGTAAGGAAGCCATACCACTCGGGCCTCGTGTATGGGTTCTGGGCCTTAAAACTCTGGCTGTGCCTGCTTTGGGACGGTCTTGCTTTACCTTCTGTTCTAGAACCAGCAGGAGTGAGGGAAAGAAACCGTGCTTGACACGTGTCTTTTGTCCTGACTCATGCTATAAGCCCGCTGGCTGTTACCATGAAAAGGCCCTAGATGACCATAAAGGTAAAACAGAGGCTCTGTTCATTAGACGCAGGTGTAATGGGCATACCATTAACATTCCTCTGCAGTCCATAATTTTCTTTAAAAGGCAAAGCAAGTTTAAAAGATGTTTTTGACCAACTTGCTTCATCAGCTTGGCTAATTCTCTGTGATTTCCTTCTCTATGAACATGTGCACAAAAACACCATATGATCCGTGGTGGCAAGGGGTATTACCTTCGGAGAATCTTAGCAGGGTGAGCCCAAATAAAATCTCAAGATTTCCTGCACTGGTGAAATCTCCACTCAGGGTGTGACTTTTTCAAGATGCATCATTAGAGATGGAGATTTCATATGTGATATGCAGGACAGAACAACACTTTAAGATTTTAGAGTCTGGGGGCGCCTGGGTGGCTCAGTGGATTAAGATTTTAGAGTCTGTGCATAATATCCATATATATATATATATAGAGAGAGAGATATTAGTAAATATCTGAATTAGTGTTTACACCTAGAGAGATATAAACACTTAAAAAAAGATTTATTATTTTTTAAAGTGTTATTTGAGAGAGGGAGAGGGGACAGCACAGAAGCAGAGTGAGAGGGAGCAGCAGACTCCCCGTTGAGCAGGGAGCCCAATGTGGGACTCGATCCCACGATCCCGGAGATCATGACCTGGGCTGAAACTAAGAGACGCTCAACTGACTGAGTCATCCAGGTGCCCCTAAGCACTTCTTTAAAGTAGCTGTCAAGTGTCACTTGATATCTTCAACATGTTTCAGAAATCCTCAAACAGTATATGGTCTTATTTTTAAAGATTTTAAGTAATCTCTAAATCCAGTGCGGGGCTTGAAGATCAAGAACCGCATACTTTTCTGACTGAGTAAGCCAGGTGCCCCAGGATATGATCTCTGACTTCAAATTTGTTGCTTAATTTCTTAATGTTCTGTGAACTTTTTAAAAAAAATATTTTATTTTTAAGCAACCTCTATATTCAACGTGGGGCCGGAACTCACAACCCTGAGATCCAGAGTCGGATGCTCCAACAGAGACAGCCAGGCTTACCTTTCAATGTTTTATGAACTTGAAGGAGGTTGTGAGATCACAGTAGAATATTTTATCGATCTCTGGAAAGACTTATCTTCTATTCTCTATCTGTGTATGTCTGTCTTTTAGAGAAAAGAAGGCATCTCATACAACTTTGTATTCTAGCCAAGAAAGTGCTGAAAAATCCTTTCCTGTTCTCATATGCTTAGGGGCTGGAGCAAAAGCTTGAATCTTAATGTTGTCTATGCTGGACTAAGACTATTGCTACAAGGTAGAAGAGGTCAGTGGTTCCAGAGTTTATTCCTATTTGAATACATGAAACAAAACTGGTTTAGAAATGACCTGGCACATGGTTAGACACCACTACTGACTCCTTACTATGTGGAAAAACCAGGTACTTGAGCACGAAATGTATTTTGTATTTTCCTTGGAATTGTATGTCCTTGCCTTTAACATAAAACTAAAATGAATTTTATGGGGCACCTGGCTGGCTCAGTTGGAGAAGCATGTGGCTCTTGATCTGGGGGCTGTGAGCTCCAGCCCATGCTCAGTGTGGAGATTGCGTGACAATAAAAAACAAAAACAAAAACGAATTTTAATATTTTGTTTTTAATCCTCAGCATAAACATTTCTTCAGTTTCTTACACTTATAGCTTCTTAATTTCAGTATATATATTTCTATATGCCTACGTGTGTTTATTTATAATGTTATCCACTAGGTTATTCATGGTAACTTTGGTCTGATTAGTTGGTGGTAAGGCCCTAACCACTTGATGGTGACAAAAGCAAAAAGCAGGGTTAGGTCCTTACAAAATGTGTTTGATTCTTGTTCACTTTTGCTAATGAGTCTGAAAATGCTTGATTTTGATCAGAAACTTGAAAATGACAATGGCAACTTGAGTCTCTGAGCATATCTTAAATGACATAAAAATTACCAGTGACAAAGAAAAAAGCTCTTATTACATTTAATAGTGTTAATTTTGAAGATAGTGCAAATTTCCATGAAGGATAACCTACAAATGATGTGTTCAACGTAGAACCTGGTACAAATATTTTGGTTAGTTTGTTAAGAAACAAAATGTTCTAAGACATGTTATGAACAGTACTTTCATCAAAAAAGTGAAGAGAATTTTTATAGTTGTTTGAGGTGCTGTAATATGTCGAGTGATATTCCCAGCTGTTTTACTAAACTGGCTGTCTGTTCTAAAATCCAAGTGAGGCTTGGGTTTTCAGAATGTTCACGCTCCCGTATTCCACAACCTTCTAAAGATGAACAATCTGCCTCACTAAGGCTCTTGCTGCAGTTTTTGTGAAGCTCAGCGTTATTTTCACAGAGTCTTTCATCTTTCGCTTCATCCATCTTCTCAGCTGGAGCTACGTGACAAAGGTCCATATCCTGAATAGAGTCCAATAAATCTACAACGTGGGGCGGAGAAGTGATTGATTTTAGATGTTTGAGCACATACTCTTCACACTGGCCAACTGCATCCAGAAGATTATTTATTTTACTGATCAGAGCCGAACCGTTATCATGAAGATGACACCAGGAGAGCAAGGCACTGAATGAAAATATAAACAAGAGTTAAATAGGAAGAAAATGAAACAATCACAGGCTTTTCAAATTTTTGATGCTAAACCCTACACGTTTCTTTTCCAGATAACACAATGCAAAAATAATAATTCAATAATAATGCAAGTCAAAATCAGGAAAGTAATGATGCTAAAACAGCTTTTAATGTATATAAAGATTTATCTTTTGATAAAAATTAAACTGGAAGTAATCATATAAACTGCTTATAATTCCAAACACCTCCTTCACAACTCCACATCCACTTTCCTTGATTTTAGGTTTTTTCTTTATGACTGTGTAGCTTCTGCTGAAGAGGGATGCAACTCAGAGGAAGAGATCACAAAAATCAGTTTCTCCTTGAAGGACATCACATGGCTTCCGGACTAGTGATTCTCAGACTTGGATGTACACTGGAATCACCAGGGTGGCTCTCAAAACTGTCAAGGTCTAGGTCACATCCCGGACCAATGAAATCAGAGTCTCTGGAGGTGTTATTTTTTAAAGCTTCCCAGCTGATATCAAGGTGCAGCCAACGTTGAAAACAGCTGCTCTAAGCATAGAGTTACTTGCCATCAAAACTAAAGGGTAGGAAAAAAAGTTCTGATGCAACTTCTCTTTCCCGACTTTGTTATAATCACTGTGGAATTAACTAATAATCTTGGAGAAGGTAAGAAATTGGGATGCCTGGATGGCTCAGTCGGTTGAGCATATGACTTTGGCCTGGGTCATGATCCCAGGGTCCTGGGATCAAGTCCCACATTGTTCTCCATCTGCCTGCTGTTCCCCTGCTTGTGCATGTGCTCTGACAAATAAATAAAATCTTAAAAAAAAAAAAAAAAAAGGTAAGAATTCTTCTAGTCTTTTTCTACTACAGCCAATACTTTTGTTTTCTGACATTTCAGATTGTTCAGGTAACCATGACATAAAATAAGTTACTGAGAAAAGTAATCCTGTCTTTTTTTTTTTTTTTTTTTTTTAAGAGAGGGAAAAAGAGGTGGGGGGAGAGGCAGAGAGAGAGGGAGAGTGAGAATTCTAAGCAGGCTCCATGCCCAGGGGCTGACTTGGGGCTCAGTCTCACAACGCTGAGATCATGACCTGAGCAAAAATCAAGAGTGGACGCTTAACTGACCCAGCCACCCAGGCGCATCGAAGAATAATCATGTTTTAAAAATGGGATCAAGTGATATACAAGAGTTAGCAATAAACTTTCAGAGCTTGTAAAAGATTTAACTTGATGTAAAATGAATACTTGATCATTTTCCTACTGGAGACTATAAATTCCAATTTCTGACAGCTGAATTTTCTAAAACCTCAAACAATGAGTTCTTTTGTTTTGGTAACTTTTATTTCCTACCCTTTTTTAAAATGAGTGATTCTTTGAATCACTTTATGTTTTTTGTTTTTTTTTCTATAGAGGATAATTTAAAAGGTATATAGTGTCAAAGATGACAAGTCTGTCATGCTCCTAGCTCTTTCTGTCATTTGACCACTTGTCTTTGACATATGCCGTTATTACTACGGAATCTTGACAGGTGTTCAATGTTCAGCACTAAAGTAAAGGGAATCATTTTTTTCTCTATAACCAGTTATAATTTTCATCACTTCTAGTCTAGAAGTCTGTGATACTGTGTTCTGGCACATATGCAAGATTAAAAGGTTTATTCAAAACCTGAAGATCTTTTAAATTAGAGATACAGATTAGTGGTAGTTCAGGTAGCAAAAAATATACACCTTCCTAGCATTTCTTTGCAATAAAGGACAACGCCTTTATTGTCCTTTATTAAAGTGGATGAACTTATTAAAGTTCACATATTAAAGGGGATGAACGTATGATTTTGACTTTTTGAAGGCAATATTATTCTATGCTCCACAGTACTCTTTTGTGGATTTAACACTAGAAAAAGTACTTCAGTTTAAATGCTTTATTTTTACATAATACATTTATAAACTTCCTCGGGTAGTACTGGGGTTAAAATGACTCAGCATTTACGTTTTAAAAATTACCTCAGTGTTCCTCGGAGTTGTCCATAGTTTATAATGATTTCGGCACCTTCCTTATACCCTTGGTTGAAGCCTTGTTGAAGTGTAACCGCTTTGCCGGCATCTATTCCATCTCTATAGCCTTCCTAAAAACAAGTAATGAAGAGCTGCGGCTGTAATTCACACCAACTAAACCACTGTAGGTTTTTCTAGAGAGTCATGGAACCAACTTGGAAAACTGATGAAACAGGCCTTTACTACTATTTAACATAATGGTTCTACGGCAGATGGCACAGCCACACAACCAAAGCAGACTATGCTTCTCGTAAAGGTTATTATGGGCATATCCCACTTTTGAAGTCGACTTCTTTGGCACACTTAAAAATACTGATTCTTATACCGCTTTAAAAACTTTGTGTTAACAATGCCTTCACGGCAAGGATGCAGAGGAGTTGCATGTCTGGCCCCTCCGCAGCACTGACTGAGGTGGGTGGGCGAGAAGGCAGGGCAGTAAAAAGGTTATCCAAGGTCTTTAATAATCGACTCAAGCAGGGAAAGAGGAAACTGTTAGCAAAAAAGACGGCAACTGTGGTTCTAGAAGTTTTGCTTGATCCCCAAATTCAAATGAACCGCACATTGTCTGTCGGCAGGCATTCTGTCCTGCATCTCCGACGGTGCCACAGCACTCAAAGACGATCGCGGCTTACTGGTCTAACCCCCGCCGCACATAAAGCATTTCTGGAACTGCGCGGTTGCTGGGCTAAGCACACATTTTACTGAAACAAACACGGGCGGATCAGGGGCAATATAAGGTCGGAGGGATACTAGGTGGAAGCGGCCCTCACCGTGTGAGCTCAGCTCCGAGCGCTGGAGCTGGAAGCTGAGTGTGGTGTTAAGCTTAGTTTCAACGGACGGTGGACAGAGTAGATACGGGTAACTCACACCTACAGAGAAAAACCGACTCCGGCTCCTTCACCCAGCCGCCAGGATTGCACAGTGGCTTTACTCTGCTGCTCTTCGACATTCCTAAGTTCATTTTTTCCCACAAGTATCGATTAATACCGTTCCTAACTTCAGGGTCTCCGCTCATTCAAGCACCCGCGTGCACCTGTCCTTCAGCAGCCAGAGTTGGTCTGCGTTTCTCCCCCAGCCTGTCTGCGATCCTCGTCAAACTGCAAGCTCTTCGGAGTCTAGACCTGCTTCATTCTGTCTGTTCCCGGCGTCTAACGCGCCCCGTGGTTTCACACGCTTTCACGTGGGACATCCTAGCAGGATCGGGGTGGCAGAGGTAGGGAGGGCAGCGTCCGGCCAGGCTGGGACCACGCTGGCCTCTCCTCTCGCGACCCTGACTCCCGACAACTCCGTGCCCCTCTCCCCGCCATCCGGCATATGTCCCCCGCACCCGCCGCGCAGCTTTACTTTGACTCGTCTCTGCATGTGGCTCCGCCATTCCCGCTGCACCAGGAGCGACTCGTCCGCTTCCTCGTCGAACACGTCCCCCTCCTCTCCGGGACCCCCGACCAAGTGAACCCTTTGAATCCACGACATCACCGAGGCAACCAAAGGGCTGCTTGGCGCCGGAAGCGTCAGCAACTTCTTCCGGTCCGAGGGGCGGGACGGAGGCTGCGAGTCGAGCTCGCCGGGCGTCGGCTACTGCGCATGCGTATGTGATGCCTGTGTTGCTGGGTGAGGTCCGGCTGCGGGCGGCGGCTCTTGCTCGCTGGTGTGTGGGGCTGCCTCGGTGGACCCAGCGTGTCGGCGAGCGTCCGTGGTGGGCGAGGCGGGTGGCTTCCTCGCGGGGCCCGTCCGAGCTTGACCTCAGCGGAGGGCAGCGGACCTCAGTGAAACACTTCGCATCCCCGCCGCGGTCTCTGCAGTGTTGTGGGTTTGGGAGCCCCGCGCCTTGAGAGAGCCGTTCGAGGTCGTTCAGGGGGTGGGCCGCTGTCTCTTTGAGAAGCCCCCTCAGTACATCTTAGGGATGTGACCGCTGATGCTTTTTAACCGTGAGAAGCAGAGCACAAGAAGAGTCGAAAAGGTGGCCACTGCGGCCATTCTGAGATCAGGACACAAAGAATCCGCTTCTCGTGGATTCGCGGGGTCCTTCCCCGGCTCCCGTTCCTTTTCGGACGCCCTACAGGCTGGGCGAGGACGGGGACTTGTCTGTCTACATGTACGTAGCACCTGCCTGGTTGTGACACGTGGCGGATGTTGAAACAGATGGTGGTGATGAACGGACACCAGTCGTATTGCTGTTGAGCTTTTTGTGTGGTCATGGTGATTTATGTATTTTGGGGTCTGGTGCCAGGCTCCGTTGTAGCTTTTGGGATACAGCAGTGGACGCAGCTAAAACTCATCGGCTCTGCTCCGTCTTACAGTCATGTAGAGTTGACAGGATGAGCAGTAAGCGCCGTATAAGTAAATTACATAGTTTGTTACAAGATCATAAAGGATACATGCTATGAAAAAATAAAGTAAGGGGAACCATGATCGTGTGTGTGAGGGGGGGTGGGCGATTTAGTTGATAATTTTATAAATGCTCAGAATCTTGCGTCATATGTATAGTAATTACAACATATAATGTAGTACATATGTAGTATATATTATATATACTGTGTGTGTGTGTGTGTGTGTATACCTACAGGTCCGTGGACTATATATAAAAACACTTTATACTTAGCCACATAAAATAATCTTAATCAACTTAAAAACTCAGACATTTTACAAGTCATAATCTCTGATCATAATCCAACAAAATTAGTAATAAATAATAATAAAAGACTCCAATAATTTAAACTGTTACACGGGGCATAGAATCACTTTATTTCCGTTTGAATCAAAAAGGAAATAAAAATTAAAATGACATACAATGAACAATTAAAATATGAACACTTCCTACCAGAAAACATGGGACCAAATGAAAGTTGTACTGAGGCAATTCTATAGGCTTAAATGTCATTATAATTTAAGAAAAAAGAAAAAAATACATAAACTTATTACATATCTTAATTGGCAATGAAATGGTAGTAAGAGAAGCAATAAAAACATCATTGAAATTAATAAAATACAAAAATCCCCAAACTCACATAAATAAATCCTAAAGCTAGTTCTTTGAAGAGACCAATAAGATAGATGATTCCTTTCTTTTTCTTCTTCTTTTTTTTTTTAAGATTTTATTTACTTATTTGACAGAGATCACAAGTAGGCAGAGAGGCAGGCAGAGAGAGGGGGAAGCAGGCTCCCCCCGGAACAGAGAACCCAACATGGGGCTCGATCCCAGGACCCCGAGATAATGACCCGAGCTGAAGGCAGAGGCTTAACCCACTAAGCCACCCAGGTGCCCCTTCTTTTTTTTTAAGTATGCTCTACACCCAGCGTGGGACTTGAACTCACCACCCTGAGATAAGGAGTCACATGCTTCAGCAACTGAGCCAACCAGGGGCCCCATATGTGTGTGAGTGTATTATTTTTTACTTTTTATTTTTTAAATAAGACTTATGCCCAACATGGGGCTCAAACTCCTGACTTTGAGATTGGGGCTCACGTGCTCTACCAAATGAGGCCAGCCAGGTGTCCTAGATAATCCTCTTTTGATCTTGATTTAAAAAAAAAAGAACAAAATTATACAAGGTAGAAATGAGAAAGAAGGTGATGATAGAGAAATAAATTCAAGTACTATAGTAAAATTCAGAAGTCACACATTTGAAAACCTAGGAGATGTGAATGATTTTCTAATAAAACTGACTCAATAAGCAGAAAACACTAAGAAACTAATTGCCTTAGAAAAATTAAAGATTAAATATCCATTATAAAAATAGCATGAAGACTTGACACACAAGTAAATCCTTCAAATCCTTTTTAATCTTTAAAGAACAATGGATGGGGCACCTGGATGGCTCAGTTGGTTAAGCCTCGGACTTTGGCTGAGGTCATGATTTCAGGGTCTTGAAATTAAGCCCCAAAATGGGCTCCATACTCAGTGGGGAGTCTGCTTGAGATTCACCCTCTGCCCTGCCCTCTCTTCCCTCCCTTACTCTCTCTCAAATAAACAAATCTTTAACAAAAAGAACAATACATAATTAAATATTTTTTAGAGTAAAGACAAAGAAGCTCCCTAAATCATTTTATGAAGCCAGCCTTATAGTAACATGATAAAGATAGTATAAAAAATTCCCAAGTTCAAGTTAGCTTATGAATATGTATTTAAAAGAAAATCCAGTACCACAACAAAAGAGTAATTCAAGATGTTTTATTCAAGGGAATCAAACTATTGCAATATTAGGAAATCTATAAGTATATTTAATTGGAATCAAGTCTTTTTTTTTGAATCAACAGTTTAAAGGAGAAAACCGTATGTTATCTAAGCTGCAAAGTCATTTGAAAAAATTTAACAAAATAAAATGAAGTGGAAAGAAACTGCAAATTGATAAACACTTTATGAAAAATCCAACCATAAGTAGTAGTGTAAACACTCAGATATTTCCTTGAAGGTAGAGAAAAGAAAGGCCATCTGGTGATGCCTGTTATTATTCAACATTATTTTGAGGACTTGTAATTGTAATAAGAGAGGTAAAGTAATTATAAAATGTTGGACAATAAGAGATGAAGTTATTTCTTTTTGCTGTTTATATGATTATATGCCTATAAAACCCGAAAGAATTCTGTTAAAAAACAGAATAAGGCCACTGTCTATAAGAAAAATAAACAGACCAACAGCCTCTTTATTTTGTAGCAATAATTATCTAAATGTAAATGAGATAAATATTCCACTTGCAATACCAACAGATACTCTTAGATATAGTATTTATATATTTGTTTAGTATTTATTTAATAAAGGATTTATACATGCCAGGCGCCTGGGTGGCTCAGAGGGTTAAAGCCTCTGCCTTCAGCTCAGGTCATGATCCCAGGGTCCTGGGATCGAGCCCCACATCGGGCTCTCCGCTCGGTGGGGAGCCTGCTTCCCCCCTTTCTCTCTCTCTCTGCCTGCCGCTCTCCCTACTTGTGATCTCTATCTGTCAAATAAATAAATAAAAATCTAAAAAAAAAATCAATTTATTGAGGTATAATTTAGTTGTAGCAGTATGCATACATTTTGTGTCTAGAGTTTGATGAGTTTTGACAGATATATACACCTGTGTAACCACCACTGAATCAAGGTATAGAAATTTCCATCACCCTAGGAAATTTCCTCTTACTTCTTTGCAGTCTGTCCCTCCCTCCTTAAGGCACCTCTGATTCAATTTCTATCACCCAAGATTAGTTTTGCCAGTGTTAGAACCTCACAGAAATGGAATCATAAATGTCCTTTTAAGTATTTGACTTCTCTGATGCAGAAGCCACTTTGACTCAGTGTTTCTGAGATTCAGTCACGTGGTTGGACTTACATTGTTCTTTCTAAGTGCTAGGTGCTCTTCCTGGAACGAACATGCTCTAATTCACTTATTGTTTGGGTTCGTTCCCATTTTGGCTATTGCCAATAAAGCTTCTGTGAACACTTACGTACAAGTTGTTCTGTGTGAAAGTTTTCATTTCTCTGGAGTAAATGTCTCAAAGTGTACATGTTGAGTCATGTGGTAAATACAAATTTAACTTTATAAGAAACAGCCGAGCTGGTTTCCAAAGTGATCGTACCATTTTACACTCCCACCAGCAATGGATGCAAATGTCAGTCATCGCACATCCTCTTTCGCACCTGGAATTGTCAGTCTGTTCAATATTAGCTGTTCCGACAGGTGTGTTGTATCTGACTGTACTTTTATTTTGCATTTTTCAGCTGGCTTATGATACTGGCTGTCTTTTCCTGGGCTTGTTTGCCATTTGCATACCTTTGTCAATGAAGTCTTTATCCATCTAAAAAAAATTGGGTCGTATTTCGAAGATTCTTTGTATACTCTGTCCTTTGTCAGATATGTGAATTGTGAGTATGTTCTTTGCATTAGTTGTATCCATCAGGAGACAGCCATGGACGTAGAGTTAGGAGTTCATGAAATTTCCTGGGGGATAGGGAGCATAATGCCTGTGCGAGGTAAAAAGCCAAGGAGGCATGATTAGGTGGAGAAAGCCAAAGGGACGCTGATCTGATACCTGTGATAGGAGGTGTGAGCTAGGGAGATCTCACAGAGTCCTGGGCAACATAAAAGGGAGCTTGGGAGCAGAGGGCAAAGAGGAGGCTTTTGTGCACAGTGCCCGGCTGTGCTCAGTTACTGGCTGGGCGATGCCCTGGAGGAGTGTGACCTTGGCTAGAAGTCTGAGACAGATGCTGTAGGTGCTGCTGGAGGCCGACAGCTGTACTTCTTTGTCAAGAATCAGATATCTTTCAAGGTCCTTTCAAGTATGTGATTCATTTTTCCCCCCAAAATAGCTATCCTTTTCCTTTTTTTTAATGAACTGTAAATAAAAATGACATCTCCTGCATAAATTTTGGTGTCGTGATGTGAACTTACTCAAAGTATTTAGCAAACTTATCTTGCAGCTCTGTATCTCTTATATAAATACTCTGTGATGAGGTCAACCTTTAGGATTCACTCTATCCCTTTCCTGTTCTTCTGCTTATCATTCATCCTTGTCTTTTCTTTCAAAGCCTTCAACAATTCTTTTTTATGTCCTTCTATTTCCCATTTCTTGCTAAGTTTCATTCTTTATCTCAGTCTTCCACACTTTATTTGTGCCTTTGCAAACTGCTATTTTGTAGTTAGTGTAATAAACTCTGAGAGGGCACTGACCTTTTCTAGGTTTCTGTTTCGAGTTTCTGGCATACTGGCTTTAATCATTAAGTGGCTGGCAGCCAGCCAGCAGTACTCCTAATTTCCATATGCCTAGTGAAGTAGTTTTCCACTTTTCCTTGTCCTTCCTAAACTTTCATACATTCTACGATTCTCAGTAGTATTCAGTGATTAAGTCCTTGGGTGCCATCTTTTTTTTTTTTTTTAAATAAGCTCCGTGCCTAGCATGGAGCCGCACATGGGGCTTGAACCCATGATCCTGAAATCAAGACCTGAGCTAAGATCAAGAGTTGGAGGCTTAACCCACTGAGCCACACAGCCATCCCTGGGTGCTGTCTTTTAATTGCTTATGTCAGGTTTGCTCCAAGGGCATATAAAATGTAATATGATACATCATAGTAATATGAAAAATAAAACTGTTGTTGGTGGTGAAAATGATCGGAAAGCATCTTCAATATATGGCTTTTAGAGAGAGCCTTAGAATAAGGTGAGTAGGTAGTAGGTAGATCCTAGGCAGAATTGCCCTCTTTATGTTCTACTATGTGTCTATAGGAGACTCCAGTTATAATACAGCTGTCAAAGCTAACAGGAAAATTATTAGTCCAATACAGAATGTTGTTTACTGTTAGAAAGGATGATGTGGAACTGTCAGAGAGGAAGCCCGACTGATCGTCCTAACGGCCTGTTGACGGACAGCTGGGTCTAACAGCGTGTAAGCATGTTCAAGTCAGTTTTATCTTAAAAAAATCCTTTCTCAACTTCACACTGTCCTCTAGCTATGGCT